>NW_003852496.1:5929746-5989986 GCF_000181295.1 Otolemur garnettii | reverse complement strand
AAAAAAAAAAAAAAAAAACAACAAACAAAATAAGCACAGCTGCCAGCCCGATGAGGCCAGCACTGCTGTTCTTCCCATTGTACAGAGTGGGGAGCTGAAGCGGGAAGGGGCGCCAGATGGAAGTGAGTGTAAAGGAGGCTTGCCCATGAGGGGGGACGGTGAAAGCTAAGCTGTCGGGTCAGTTGACCCCGTGGATGTGTGTGGGTCTCCTGAGGTTTCAGGTCCCAGCATAGTGAAGTCCAGAGGGAAGTGGGACAACTCCCCAGGGTTTTAGGATGACTGAGTGACCCACTAGAATCCACATTCTCCCCTTGGGGCTTGCCTGCTCCACGCCAGCCTATGACTCTGTCTCTGGCCTTCCCACCTCCCCACTATATCCTCCTTTACCCACTGTCACCATGATGTGACTGTTCTGAGAGGGGGCTGTCCTTGGAGGCTTGGCCATGGTGAGTAATACCCCAAAGCCCAGTTGACTGTGTGGTTATGGCCCAGGCTGTCACTCATCTGTCACATGTCCTGAGCAACTCACTGCAGACTCTAGACCTCAGTTTTTCCATCTGCAAAATGGATGTAGGAGGGAGGGTCAGGGTAGGTGACTTCTAACAACCTTTCTGGATCATTCTATGTCCGTTGCTCTAAACAAAGAGCAATTTTTGTATACATCAAAAAAAAAATCCTTTGTCAAGCGTTACAGAATATTTAGCGCCTTGGTGATTTTAATTCTTTCAGAGGCTGGGATTGTGAAACTCTGTCGCAGAAGAGGAACTGAGACAGAGAGAAGTACATGCTGAGATAATCTAGATCCTTCCACTGACTCATCGGTTCATTCAACAAATACTCATTGAGCACTTTCACGTGCCAGGCCCTGGGGTACATCAGGAAACAAAACTAGATACTTTCTAGTGCAGAGAAAACTGTTCGTGAGGCTGTTACTACACGCCAGGCACCATGCTGGGCTCCAGACTGACCCAGGACCCCTTGGGGGCTCACCTGGGAGATGAGCACAAAACAGTGATGGCAGCAGAGCGACAGGCAGGGTGCTGAGGAACTGCTGAGCTGTGCAGGGCCAGCACTGACCCAGAGCAGCTAGTGCACCCCTCCGTGTAGTCACCAGGGGCCACGTCAGAATCAAACCTTCCACCTTGACCTCATTAGCGTTGGGCCTAATTACTACCAAGCGCCTTAAACTGTGACAGGCTACACCCCGCAAGCCCAGCCATGCCCTCCATGTACCAAGCTCTGTTAGACCCTGACACCACCCACATCAGGCAGGGCCTGGAGCAAAGCTGGGCTAGAGGGAAAGGGGCAGTTTTCTGAGCAGACACACCTGGGAATCCCAGTTGAGAAGAGACACTGGGTGAGAGAGAGCTTAGGGACAGGGATGGTTGCTGGCTGACCCTCCCTCCCTGGGCTCAGGGCGTCTGTGTTTGCAGTACCCTCTGTCTGAGCACCTTTCCCCCACAGCTCCTGCCATCATTCTGCTTTCATCTCAAGCATCACCTCCTGGGAGAGGCTTCCCGGGCTGCCCTGAACATCATACAGCACGTGGGGAAGGGTCACCACTGGACTTCCCTACTGTTACTTGTCTTATTTCTTGTCTATGGCCCCCACTCCACCCCTAGGTATGCTGGCTTCCTGCACATAGGGGCTTGGTCTTTCTTGGCCCCTATGTGTCCCCCAGAATGGAACACCTTGCCTGGGACACAACAAGTGCTCAGTACACACATGTGAGCTGGATGGTGGGAGCAGTCCTGACCCCGAGCAGCCTGGCTACTTCATTCCTAGAGGGTGTTGTTGTCATGCTCTTTGTGACGCCGAGGGCTGGGAACCTTCCAGTGTCCAGCCTTCATTTGCCCCAGGTCATCTTTTTCCTCCTGCTGCCCTGTGTCTGGCCCTCACGGGCTACCTGCCACATAGCATCTGAGCCCATGTGACTGACCACACATCCCTAGACAGCACTTTGCCTGCTGTGCCACCCAATAGGCCTGTCTGTGTGGTTATGGCCCAGGGTAGCCCCCCACCCCATGCAGACCCAGCATGTGGTCTTGGCTGCAAGGCCTTGCACCAGGCCTTGAGGGGCTCTGTCACCTTCCTGTTTTCCAGACACCCCCTCCAACCTCTCTCCCTCTACTCCTTCTCTGGGGGTATTTAAGTCACCCTTCTGCCCCCTGAGATCTGCCAGAGCCACTGCTCACTGCCTTCTGGGTAAAACCAGCTTCCTAGGGTTGGCATTAAAGACTCATCAAAGCTGCCCCCCATGGAAGGGGGGTCTGCCTCACCCAGAAACCTGGCAAAGCACTCCCCTCCCTCACAGGCCTAAACATCACCTCGTTGGACTGAATCCCCCCAGGCTGGCAGCCCCCTTGTCTCCATGGCTTCCTGAGTACCCTCCCTGGGGGAAATCTGCTTCTTCTATATCTGAGTCCTCCTCAGACCCTGAGCTCCTCCAGGCAGGGCCATTTCTTTGCCCATCTTTGTGTCCCCAGGAACCTGCACATGACTGTCTAATGAACAAGTGAGTGAGCAGATTCCTAATTCAATGCAACAAATAGTTACTGAGCTCCTGGGCTGCACTAGGCTGTGAGTCTGGCAGTGGGAAGACCAAAGCTGGCAGGTGCAGCCCTTGCCCTCATGGAGCTCCTGATCTAGCAGTATGAATTGGGGTCACCAGCTTGCAGGGAATAGGAAAGGGACTATGTGAGGGGGGTGAGAGACTGAAACAATGGCCAGAGAGCCTCTCACTGCGTGGGTGCTCATGGTCCAGTACAGAGAAAGACTTGACCTCAGCTCAGAGTAACCCAGGGGAAAGGAAATGGCATGGAGTCCTCAGGTCCCTACCCCAGGCCAAATGCACCAAACTGAACTGGGCAAACTCCTGGGGGGGACGGTGGGACAGACAGGTTAGGCCACCCTCCTTCACTTTTCCAGGGTCCTAACACCTCCCCTTCCTGACCCCAGGCTCCCACTTGTGTCACCTTGGCCCCTCTTAGAAGCCAATTAGGTCCCCAGTAGCTGTGGTGGGGATTAATATGATTATGACACCCCAATCTCCCAGATGCTGATTCAGCCAAGAGCTTAGGGAGGGGAGGTCACTTTATAAGGCTCTGGGGGGGGTTGGAGCCCAGAGTTGTCCAGCAGGAGCCCTGGGAGGCTGAGCTTGGGCCTCAGCAGCATTCTTGGGTTGGAGCAGCCCTCAGGGCAGCCACAGGGGCCACAGCCATGAATGGAACAGAGGGCCCCAACTTCTACGTGCCCTTCTCCAACGCCACGGGCGTGGTGCGGAGCCCCTTCGAGTACCCGCAGTACTACCTGGCTGAGCCATGGCAGTTCTCCATGCTGGCCGCCTACATGTTCATGCTCATCGTGCTCGGCTTCCCCATCAACTTCCTCACGCTCTACGTGACCGTCCAGCACAAGAAGCTGCGCACGCCCCTCAACTACATCCTGCTCAACCTGGCCGTGGCCGACCTCTTCATGGTCTTCGGTGGCTTCACTACCACCCTGTACACCTCTCTGCATGGATACTTCGTCTTCGGGCCCACAGGATGCAATCTGGAGGGCTTCTTCGCCACCCTGGGCGGTATGAGCCGGGGGTGCAGGCTGGGGGGTGCAGGAGCAGGCCAGCCTGGAGGGGTCTGGGGATAGGGCGGCGTTGGGGGAGGGAGATGAAAGCCCTTCTCTCCTCTCCTTCTCCCCATCGGCATCATCCAAAGCCTTCACATATTCGATCTGCAATCACTGTGCATGGGGACAGGCTGGGTTGCTGTTTGTAGGGGCAGGCACTGAACACTGCACTGATCTCATTTGGACTGGTGCTCTTGTCTCATTTCATGACAGGGAAACTGAGGCTCAGAGAAGTCAAAGACCTTGCTGGGGGTGACATGGGGATGAGTCCAGAGCTGGGTTTGGAGCCCCCCAAGCCTCTGGGCTGGGACAGATCCATGCTGGCCACTTGGGGCAGGAGGCAAATTCTCAGTCCCCATCACTGGATTTCCCTATGCTGGGCAATGAGCTCAGTCACCCCAGCAACTATTTGACTGTCTCCCTGACCACCTGACCACGAGCCTCTCTGCTGTGCTCGAATGCTTTCTGTGTCAGGGAACCTCAGCACCCCTTTATGGACCAACCTGTTTTGTCAGGAGCCATTAGACCTACGTGGTGACCTGCAGCTTTGAAAGATGCTTGCAAATATTTCCTTTCATTTGACAAGAAAACTGATGGAGACTGGGGGCAGCTGCAGGGATAACAGATCCCATTTAGCAGATGAGAAAACCGAGGCAGGCAGAGGGGAAGAGACTCACTGAGAGATGTGGCAGGGCAGGAGTGAGCACTGAGGTCTCCTGCCTCAGACCCAGGGTGTCTCCCTGAGATATAGGAGACTCAAGAGGTAGTTACCACACAGCCAGGGGCATGGGGAGAGCTTAGAGCCAGCCACGGGAGCTGCTCTGCCGGCCTGGTCTCTCTCCTTCATGTGTTCAGGACGCTGCCTTGGTGCCATTCTCAGGGACTCTCTTGCTGTCAGTGGGTGTTTGTTACCTACAATTATCACAGATCACCCAGTCTCTGGCCAGAAGGTGGGAGTGCCACATAGAGGCCATCGTTTCTCTGCATGGTCTGCCTCAGTCTACAACTATTGTCCAGGAATAATTATTAGTGTTCCCTTTCACTCTCAGAAATGTCCTAATTTGGTTGCTGGTTACCCTCATTATTTTTTGTTTTTCTTGTTTGTTTTTTTTTTATTTGTTTGTTTAGAGACAGAGTCTCACTTTATCACCCTGGGTAGAGTGCCTGGCATCACAGCTCACAGCAACCTCCAACTCCTGGGCTTAAGGTGATTCTCTTGCCTCAGCCTCCCAAGTAGCTGGAATTACAGGTGCCCACTACAACACCCGGCTATTTTTTTTATTGTTGTTGCAGTTTGGCCAGGACCGGGTTTGAACCCACCATCCTTGGTATATGGGGCCAGTGCCCTACTCACTGAGCCACAGGCGCTGACCTTTTGGGTTTTTTTTTGTTGTTGTTGTTTTGTTTTTTGAAACAGAGCCTCAAGCTGTCACCCTGGGTAGAGTGCTGTGGCACCACAGCTCACAGCAACCCCCATCTCCTGGGATCAAGTGATTCTCTTGCCTCTGCTTCCCAAGTAGCTGAGACTACAGGCACCCACCACAATGCCCCGCTATGTTTTGGTTGCAGCCGTCATTGTTGTTTGGCAGGCCTGAGCTTTATTAGAACCCGCCAGCTCAGGTGTATGTGGCTGGCGCCTTAGCCGCTTGAGCTACAGGCGCCAAGCTGTTTTGTTTTGTTTTGTTTTTTGAGACAGAGTCTCACTCTGTATCCTTGGGTAGAGTGTCGTGGCATCGTAGCTCACAGCAATTTTAAACTCCCAGGCTCAAGGTATCGTCCTACCTCACCCTCCTGAGTAGCTGGGACTACCAGCGCTGGCCACCGCATCTGGCTAGTTTCTCTATTTTTAGTAGAGATGGGGTCTTGCTCTTGCTCAGGCTGGTCTTGAACTCTTGAGCTCCAGCAATCTTCCCTCCTTGGCCGCCCAGAGTGGTAGGAGTCCAGGCATGAGCCACTGTGCCTGGCCCACCCTCACTATTGAACTTCCATGGGTGTGGCAGGGCAGAGGTCTGAATTCCAGCATTGCCTTCTTCCTCTGGGCAATGCAATTACCCTGAGCTTCACACCCCCAGGAGAGGGGCCCAAACCAAGGGTATTTCACTTCCCTGGCGGGGAGAGGGAGGGAAGGACTTCCCACTCAAGTTTCTGCCCGCTCGGAACTGCCTTCCAACAGCAACTCTGCCTGTTGCCCCGCGAGGACACATTCATCTGCAGAAACTCCCCATGGAGCTCCCCGGCCAATCTTCACCCCCAGTCTGATTCCGGTGTCCCTCCCAAACCCAGAGTTCTAAGGGAAAAAATTTCCCTGATTCCCTGAAGTTCTCTGCTCACTGCCAGCGCTCTGCCCTTTCCCTCCTCCTCTAAGGTCCAAGCCCTGTCCACCCTCAAATCCTCCTCAAATCTCACCCCCTGTTTGCCTACTTGACCACCCTCTCCCCCCACAGGAGGAACATGCTCTCCTCAGACAGGCGAGGAGTGGGGTCCAGGCAGGTGGTGTGTTAACTGATTTCTGACTGTCTTGCAGGTGAAATTGCCCTGTGGTCCCTGGTGGTCCTGGCCATCGAGCGGTATGTGGTGGTGTGTAAGCCCATGAGCAACTTCCGCTTTGGGGAGAACCATGCCATCATGGGCCTCGTCTTCACCTGGATCATGGCACTGGCCTGTGCCGCACCCCCCCTGGTCGGCTGGTCCAGGTAATGCCATTGAGCAGAAGGGGAGGGTCTCCAGGGGCTCTTTGTAGGGTCCCCAGTCAGAACTCAAATCCAAGGCTGTCTAGTTCCAGGCACTGACCTCAAATATCCCCTTCCCCAAATGCCCACCCAGGCAACATCTCCAGGATAGGGGGTTAGGGCAAAAAGGGAGAGAAACAGACCCTAATGTTGCTATGGGGGCTGGTCCTCCTGGTCTCCCATGTCAAGGAGAATCCAAGATGGCCCTACCCTTTTCCCCTTGGCTGTGCCCCTAATCCTCAATTAAGCCAGGGCCAAATTCCAATCCTCTTTGGTACAGTGCCCCATGGTGGCTCCCTGTGACCTTGGGCCTGAGCACCTGGAGAGGCCAAGCCTTCCTAGTACAGGTGGTGATGATGCGGCCCCTGGGATCTGGGTCCCATCTAGCCTCTACACCATTGTCTCCCAGTGGGGCTGAGATGAGATAAGATGGGGACAGTGGTTTGGGCAACTAGATTGATGCCTCATTTCCTGAGGCTTCATGTTTCTCTGCTTCCAGAAATTCCTACTTGCTCCTCCCTTTCTTCCTCTCCCAATCTTCCTGGGGTTCATTTCTCACTCTCTGCTGGGTCCAAGCCCATCCCCTCTGAACTCTTCCCCTTGTATTCTCCAGCCTGGGCCAGTTACATCCTCTGTAGGCACAGCCAATGGACACTCCGGGTTTTCTGAGCTTGGTCCCATGTCACATCCTCAGAAGTCACTGAAATGTCCTAACTGCATGGCCTGGGGGCCCCTTATTTCCAGAGTTGCACAAAGATCCCATAGATTCCCGACATGTCTATCTTTGGCCTGGAAATTTTCTTACCCCATCACTAGAAAGACCTAGGATTACAGGTGCACAAACTGCTACAGACAGCGTGGGGGCTTTTCCCTCCTCCCACCACCAACTTCTGCCCTACATGGCCCGAGGCCACCCGGGGAGCCACAGGGCAGCTGAGCTGGTAAAGAAATGCTGAGCAGTAGCCAGGAGTGGTATCATGGGCCTGTAATCCCAGCTGCTGGGAGGCTGAGGTGGGAGAGCCACTTGAGGCCAGCAGTTCAAGACCAGCCTGGGCAACATAGTGAGATGCTGTCTGAAAAAAAAAAGAAGGAAGGAAAAATGCCGGGCAGGTCAGCCGTGGCTTCCGCAAGATGCCTCTGAGTCCCCATCTCCATCGATTCTCTCCTCAGACACCCAGCCCAGTGGATATTCTATGAATAGAGGGGTAAACATGAGGCCCAGAGAAGGGCCAGCCACGTGGCTTGGGTGTCTGTCGGAGGTGGGCTTCCTCACCCAGCCCCCGCACCCCACCCCTCAGGTACATCCCCGAGGGTATGCAGTGCTCGTGTGGGATCGACTACTACACGCTCAAGCCAGAGGTCAACAATGAGTCCTTCGTCATCTACATGTTCGTGGTCCACTTCTTCATCCCCTTGTTTGTCATCTTCTTTTGCTATGGGCAGCTGGTCTTCACCGTCAAGGAGGTATGGACAGAGGGTGGCCGTGCGGCTCTGTGGGTCCAGGCCCCTATGCACACCCACGGCTCCCGTTCTGGGCCGAGCCCCAGCCCCTGTTCCTACAAACCTACAGCCTGGACACTGGTCCTGTTTCTCTGCAGGCAGCCGCCCAGCAACAGGAGTCAGCCACCACACAGAAGGCAGAGAAAGAGGTCACTCGTATGGTCATCATCATGGTCATCGCCTTCCTGATCTGTTGGTTGCCCTACGCTGGGGTGGCATTCTACATCTTCACCCACCAGGGCTCCAACTTCGGTCCCATTTTCATGACCCTCCCGGCATTCTTTGCCAAGACGGCCTCCATTTACAACCCTGTCATCTATATCATGATGAATAAGCAGGTGCCTGCCAGGGGTGGGAGGGCACAAGTTCCCCAGGCTGCAGACACTGGCTGCCAGGACAGGCTAATCCTGGGGCAGGGCAGTGGAGCAGTGGGGCAGTGGGGCTTACAGGCCAGCAGCCTTACCAGGGAGCTTGTTGAGAAATACAGACTTCTGGGCTCTGCCTAGACCTGTTGAATCAAAATATCAGGGTGGCCCCAGAAACTGCATTTCTAACTAGTCCAGATGGCTCAGATGCTCATTCAAGTGTGAGAAGCAGTGATCCAGGTGGTTCTGGAAGCCCAGTGTAAAAGTCAGATTGTCCTGAGCCTGGGAATGAGACGATGCCTGTCTCTGTAAAGCTGAACAAGGTTCTAAAAAGTCTTATCTGGGGGATAAAGGGATAAAGCAGTCCACTAACAAAGACAGTGGTTTCGCTTCCGACCCCAAGAGGCAGAGGGAGGCATGGTTCCTGGAGTGAGCTCTGCCATTCTCTAGCTGTGTGACCTGGCAAGTCAGTTCTCCTCTCTGGGCTTCAGTTTCCTCATTCACAAAAAGAGGAAAAAACCCACACTCTCAGATTAAATGAGACCATTTACAGATGCCCTTGGTGCTCAGAGGGCACCATGAAATGTCATTGGTGACCAAGCCCCATGTACTCAGTCCTGGCATCTAGTGGGGGGCAGGTGTTAGGGGAATGTATGAATAGCAAGTGCCTTCCCGAGAGACAGACTCGGGCCTCGGGTGGAGGCTGGAGGGGCAGAGCAGGGGAGAAGTGGGAGGTGAATCTTGCCAACCACACCAGTTTGCTGCATCCTGGACCAGAGCCTGAGCCTGACTCCTCATGCCCCTTGCTTTTCAGTTCCGGACCTGCATGATTACCACCCTCTGCTGTGGCAAGAACCCACTGGGTGACGATGAGGCCTCAACCACAGCCTCCAAGACGGAGACCAGCCAGGTGGCCCCGGCCTAAGCCCTGCCAAGGACTCTATGGCCGGCTATAGGAGTCTCCCTTCCCCCTCTCCCACCCCCAGCCACTGCCACCCCAGCAGGAGCGGCGCCTGGAGGGAACCAGGTCACACAGGCTCCCTGAGGTTTTTTTTTTTTTAAAGATTAATGCGAGACAAATGAGGCTCCCTCACTCTGCAGGGATGGCCTGAGAAGGGACATCCACAAAGACCCCCCCCAAACTGGAGCCCCAAGTTCCCAGGGGCCGGCGGGATCTGTACCCCTCTTCCCCCAAAACTCATCTTTCAAGAACATGAGAACACTTGCTCTCTGGAAAAGTGTCCCAGCTTAGGGATAAGTGTCTAGCACAGAATGGGGCACACAGTAGGTGCTTAATAAATGCTAGATGGATGAAGGAAGGAATGGAGGAATGAATGAAGGAATGACTAGACAGGGAGAACATGCCTGCCCCCTCAGACCCTCTTAGAAGCAGCACTCACACTTGGCTGACAACCTGGAACATTGCTTTCCCCATCTTGGGCTTCACTTTCTTCCCTCATAAAATGGAAATCCCAAATACCCGGCCCTGCCGACTCACAGCTGCTGCAAAGACCAAATGGGATTGTGTGCATGCGTGCGTGTGTGTGTTTAAGCACTTTGTACATAGTAAGGAGCTGTACAGATTATAGTTGATGTCGTGAATAATATCAACTGATATAATAATTATTGTGATCATCACCTCTCAATAGTGACCATTTTGAGATTGGGCAAGGCCCCGTACATTCAGCAAATGGGGCTTCACCAGCCTCAGCAGGTTTTTACAAATTATCCAGGTGTCAAGGCCAGACCAGGGCTGGGGATTGGGTTGCAGGGAGGGACAGTCACAGGAAAGCAGAATGCGGTCATCAGATCTGCAAACACAAACTTAGGAGCCGGGGGCTGGGGACAAGGCCTGGGGTCTCACCTCCAGGGTGGAGCCCCAGACCCAGTGCCTCCCCTTCCCAATATGGCCTATCAAGAGACAGGCCTTTCTCTCAGCTTCTAGAAGCCACCTGTTCTTTTGCCCAAGCACCTAGGCCCCAGCATCTTTGGGCCCACACGGAGCTTCTAGAGGCTTTGCTCACCTGCCCACATTTCATGAAGAGCTGAGTCCCTGATATCATCCTTGTCTCAAAGAGCTTAGAAACAAAGAGTGGGAAATTCAGCTGGGCCCACTTTCCCTGGATTATTCGTAGGTCCTGGTTTCCAGTGCCCTTGCCAGATAAGCCCATCTTTAGCAGCTGTTAGTCCATCTCCATTCTGGAGAGTCTGCTCGGAAAAGCCAGCTGAATTCTGGGGCATCAGGATTGAGCCACCTCAGTAACTTCCCCTCCTTCTCCACAGAAGCAAAGCTGGAAGCTCTAGCTTTCCCAGCTCTACCTGGAGACTAAGGCACATTGGGGCATTAAAAGCTCAGCTCCTATATTGGCATTCATGGTGGTGGTTTTTGTCACTCTCAAGCTTTTTATCCACAGGATGGATTGAAACTGGGCAGCTTCCACATGACCCTGGGATGGCTGGACTGGACATTGGGCAGAGTCAAGCAGCCCACTGCCCCCTGGGGATGGGGAGATGGAGGGAGCCATTCCAGCACTGGGAACAGCCCCAATTTTAGAGTCGTAAAGACATGGGTGACCTGTGAAACGGCAAGCAAGTTTTGTCATCACCCTGAGCTTCCTGATCTGCTAAAGGGAATCTTAAACTGACCTTAAAGGGATTAATGAGATTGTGGACTTTAAGTGGCAGCCTCCTTCCTGGCATAAAGCAGATGATGAGACACCACTGGGCCTCAGCTCAGAGCTGGCCTAGCTAGGGGCCCCATCCCCACTGGGGGACAGGATGGAGCTATAGCTCCCAAGAGTTACCCCCATCCTCCGAAGTGGGAAAGGGGGTCAGGAGCCTGAGATGGAAGTCCTTGGTGCCATGGTGGGGCTGGGACAGGTAATAGCTGGAAGCCCTGTCGTGGCCCCTCTATGCTCTGTCTTCCTGGGTGATGTCAGTAAAGATACCTTTGGTTACAAATGATAGGAAATTCAGCTCAAATGGGCTGGAGCAAAATGGAGACCTTACTGGCTCATGTAAACAAAAATCGGGGGCTTCAGGATGCAGGTGCTCAAGTCATGTGACGAGCTCTGTTTCTCCCCTTCTGGCCACACTTCCCTCTGTATTTACTTCATTCACAGGACTGCTCCCAAGGGGCAGCAGAAATGGCCCCTAGCAGTCCCAGATTCAGCAAACCCTGTGAAAAGCAGGCTTCCCCTTCCTGTCAGTTCCAACAAAGGTCCTAGGTAGGGCTCTGATTGGCCAGGTCTGGGTCAACTGATCACCCCTAAGCCCATCACCATGTCTGAGATGGGGATTCATCCTCTGATTGGCCGGACCTAGGTCACAAACTCAGCTCTGCATCCCGAGTCAACCTCCCATGAGCCAAGTCCCTGTGGGTGGGGAGAGGTAGGTTCCCCAGAAGAATTCCTGTGCTGTGCTCTTATCAGAAGGAGGAGGGCAAGAGGCAGGGTGGGCCCAGAGAGGACAGACTCTAAGTCAGTGATGTCCAGGAGCCTGGCTAGACCAGGCCTCCCTCCCACACAGGGAACATGAGAGAGAGTTTCCAGGATCGTCCCAAAGGTCCCATCTCCATTTCAGATATTGTGTTGGTCCAGAGAGCAGTGGGCAGCACAGTAGCCTCTCAGCTGTCCTTTCTTACAAGCAGCTTGTCTTGCTTCTCCTAGACCCCAGGCTAAGTGATGGTGTTCTGAGGGTGGTATGTTTGTGCCAGCCACACGTCCAGGGGGAAACTTGTCATATATAAAGGGAAGTGATATTGACTGCAGCTGCAGAAACTGTGTCCCCACCTCATCTCCGGGCAGCCAACAGATTTATGGAACCCACTTTGTATACAAATGGTAGCTCCAGTCAATAAAATCTAAGGAAGCCAACCCCAGGCCAATGCCCTGGGACTTGGAGATGAATTGGAGGGGATAGGTCTCTGGGCTGTGACCTAGCCTGCCTCAGGGGCACAGAGCTCTCTCATACAAGGAGAGAGACATGCACCACCGACAGCCAAGGTGCTGACCACCGGTGTGGTCTCAGGGTAAGTCCTTGAATAGCTCCAGGCCTTGGCCCCTCAGCTGTAAAGACAGGCTTGTCTAAAGGGACTATGAGATTATTGGCATAAAGAATGCTGTGCACACTAGGTGTTCAGTAAATGTGAATTTCCTTCCCAGTGGTGTGAACCAAGTTCAAAGGAGGCAGGCCTTGGTGTGATGGGAGATGGATATGTAAGGAGGTTAATATAACAACAGGGGCCTCAGGAGAGGGGGGAGGTAGATAGTAATGCTCCCAATGTTCATTCCCTTTCATTCTATTACTACTATCACCATAAGTTCTAGCTGGCACCTGGCTACTTAGCACAAGACAGTATCTCTCAGCTTCCTTTGCACCTATAGCAGTATTGGATGGTACATAGAAGTGATTTAACCCAGCAGCCACTGGGTTGTGTGTTTCAGAGTTTGGAAGTGTCCTGCACTTCCTCTCTTTTTTTCTTCCTGCCAGCTGGAATGTAGTTATGGTGACTGGAGCTTCAGCAGCCATATTGGATCATGAGGTAGACGCTGAGGCCAGAGAATGGCAAAGCATTGAGAGAGAAGGAGTCCGGTTCTCCAGTGCTGCCTTGTCAGCCTTGAACAACTTGTACCTGGAGAATATCAGGAGGAAATGGTTTCTAATTTAAGCTACTTGTTATTTTGGAGTTACAGCTGATTTCTTTACTAATACAGGGTTTCTGGACTGTAGCCCAGGGTCTGAATTCAGAAAGATCATAGGGCTGGTCCTCAGAACTTCAGCTCAGAACTTCAGCTTTTTCATGTATAAATAAAATAGTGAATATAAAATATTTACATGGACGTCAAATGTAGCAGCTTGTTACTATTTCTACCCTCCCCCTTCTACATTTATTGACCTAAAGTCAGCACAGAAAAGTCACACATGTTCTGATGTTATAGGGGCTAGAGTTACACAAAGTAGACGGACACCCCATAACAGCCCCAAAAGGTCCAGAACTACAGTCTTCAGACTGTAAGAAAGTTTATGCATGGAAGGATCCTCTTCAGTGTTCCATGACGATAAAAAAGTTTTCGGTAGAAGTTAAATTTTACACAGGCCTCCGTAAGAAAGTTGCAGAAGCACATCAAGCAGCCTGTCCTCTCTCCAGCAGTCTGACGCTCGGAATTAATCATTTCCCTGTAAAAAGGCAATCCTCTAGAGGAATTTTTAGATCACACAGCACATTTTAGAACTTCTTCCCTCTGGATGCAAAATTCTATCCTGGCACAGCCTGAGAGCAGGGCTTCAGCTGTAGCTCATGAGTATGTTTATATCTCTGACTGTTTCTCTAGTTCTCAATTCTTGGAAATGCCCCACAAATGTGATCAAAATTGCTGCCCCCGTTTGTGCCAACTTCCATTTGCCTCTTTGCCTCATCTCCTGCTCCTGCGTGGCTCTGGGAGACGGGCACCCCTTCGCCTGGCCAAGGGGGGCTCTGGCACTGGGACTTCCACAGCATCACAGCGGTGGGTATTGAGCACCTACTGGGTGTGCAGTGCTGTGTGGGGCACCCAGGATACGTCCAGAAATGAGACAGACACAGCCCTCCCCTCTCCCTACTTGACACAAAGGCTAGACATAGGAAAGGCAGAGGGGCCTTCCAGGCCAAGTGCATCAATTAGCTTGCACCATGTGACAACCCCCAAAGATCATGGCTTAAGACAAACCTCCTATTGTTGTTCATGACTCTGCAGATCAGATATGCAGTTCTGCTGTTCTGGACCAAGCTTGGTTGATCTTGGCGGGGCTCATTCAAGAACCTGTGGTCAGCTAGAGGGCTGGCTGGGGACTGGCTGGTTGACACTCTGTTGGCTGGACAACAGGGGTGACTGAGTCATGGGCCTCTCAATGTCCAGCAGGGGTAGCAGTCACACGGCCATGCAAACCTCATGGCAGAACATCACTTCTACCATATTCCATTGGTCAAAGCAAGTCACAAGGCCAGCTCAAATTCAAGGGATGTAGGAGCAATTGCAAAATTGCATTGCAAATGGGCAAGGATGCGGGCAGAAGCGAAAAACTGGAGCCAGTTTTGCATCAATTTAACACACACAGAAGAAACACAAAGGGAAGTGCCCAGATACCAGCATATAGACCCTTCCAAGAGCCCCGGTATGGTTGAATTACAGGATTCAAGAGGGAAAGAGGATCTGTAAGTCAGACTGAAGACCTCAAACTTTCACCTGAGGGCAGAGGGGAGCCATGAAGGTGCTAGGCAGAGGAGTGAGGTCCAATTTCACTTTAGAACACTTTGAAAGCCACAGCTTCCCTCAAACCAGACCTGTGGTGGTGGAAAGTCTTCTGGGAAAATGCTAACAGTGAGGAGACTAGTGAAAAAAGTCTGTTTAAAACACACCCCCCTTAATCCTCTGCCTTCCTCAGAGGTAATCCTCGATATCACCTTGGTATGAATCCTTTCACACCTCTGTGCCTTCACAACACACACTCAGAAGTGGAGCATATTCTGCAGACACATTCTGCACGGTTCATTTTCACCGCTGTATACTATCCCCCTGTGCAGACAGGCCACAGCTTCCTTGTCTGCTTTCCACTTAATGCATCTAGATTGTTCTGAATTTTTGCTGATATTGCAGTGAACATCCCTGTCTGTTGGTGTAAGTTTCTCTTGATTTTTTTTCCCCTCTGCCTTTCCTGTACAACACGGGTGGTTTGCGGAATGAGAAAAAACTAATCTCATCCTTAGTGGTATGAGATGCTGCTGAATTGCTAAGGTGGACGCCCACTCACCCCCAGCGCTTCACATTTCATCACATCCTTGGCACTCAGCATTAATAGACTCTGAAATCTTTGTCCTTCTGCTGGGTGTGAAATACAACCTCATTTGTGCTTTAACCCACTTTGTCATTTTAGACGGCTGGAGAGTATTCCACAGCAAGAGAGTAATTTAGTCGGCCCTGGGGAGTTCACTTGGAAGTTAGTTCTAACTTTGCTCTTGTTTTCTTTTCCAAATAATGCAAGAGAGGTGGAGTTTGGGGGCTCAAGGGAATACCTTCCCAAGTGGGCTTTGCCCTAATTTCCACCCTGGCAGGGGCAGCGAGGGCCTGGCTCTCTGTATCCTCGCCAACACTTCAATTTTTATCAATTTGATGGGAAAAATAGTATTTCATCATCGTTTTCATTTGCATTTTCCTGATGCCAAGGAGGTTAAGCTTATTTTTTCCTGTGTTTATCAGCCTTTAGGCTGGTGAATTGCTTATTTATATTCTTTGTTTATTTTCCCAATGGACATTGTCCTTATTTATGAAGACTTTTGCTAAGCAATTTTATTTAAAAATTGTTCTTTCATCCCTTAATAATTTATTTCTTAAAAAAACAAAATAAAAAGGAGGGCACAGGCCCAGAGAGCCTGGCTGACCTCAGGGGAAGCTGCTGCCTGCCCTGGGGAGAGGTCTGCTCTGGGCCAACCACCTGGGTGGCCTCCAACTGTTACTTTTTGAGAAACTGAGGCCAGCAGTGGCCTGCAAACAGGAGCAGATACTGGGGTAGGCCATTGCCCACCCAGTGGCTTTAGAAGGCCTTGGCAGCCACCCTGACTACACAGGTGCCCTCAATTCCCCAGCCCTTGGTGGGCAGAGGGCGTGGGAGGGATAGAGCATCTCGGCCCCTATCATTTTGCTGTTGGGGGTTGAAACTCAGAGAAGTCGAGTGACCCACCCCAAATCACACACGTGTGAGTGGAAAGCTGCGGCTCGCGTGTAGAAGGCAGGGCTGGCATGACCCATCCCACCCCTCTGGCCCCAATCAGCAGCTCTGAGGGCCCCAGCCCAATCAGAGCTAATTGGAGGGTGGGCGGCTGCTGGTATATAGCGAGCGGGTGGGCCCAGCCGCGTCACGCCTGGAACAGGGGCTCAGTCAGCTGCAACTGCCTCTCTGATGGCTCCTGGGAGCGTCACCAGCGAAACCTCGACCACCTCAACTTCCACGGCAGGATCATCCAGCTCTGAGTCTGAAAAGCCAGGTGAGCAAGAGGAGGCAGCCCTTCCTCATCCCGCAAGCCTATTTCCCCCAACCCTCCTTGCCCTTTCCCAGCCAGGCTCCTGCATCCGCCCTGGAAGCTGTTGAGCTCAACGGCCCGTTTGGCAGAAGAGCTGATGCCACAGGTAGCAGGGGCCAGGGAGGGCCTGGGGGCAGAGGCCTGCCCCACCCTGGGAAAGAGGGTGAACAGCGCAGGCCCACCCAGCTGGAGCCTGTTTCCTCCAGGGCAGAGCTGCAGCTGCAGGAAGTCTAATTAGAGGGACTGGGGCCAGGGTTGGGCATCCCAGTTTTTAATCAATAAACTATTCAGGGTTTCTCTAGATATGCATGTCCCTCAAGGCAAACCAGACCCTGCTCATTCCCTTGAAGAGCTCCTGGTCTGACAGGGAAGGCTACCTCATTAATAGATGCTATTTGGTAGCATGGCCTGGGTTCTAATGGCAGTAACCCAGAGAGCCAAGTGAGGGGGCCCTGGCTCGCTCTGGGAGTCAGAGAAGGCTTCCTGGAAGAGGTAAGCCCTTAAGGATAGATAATTCTCGCTCAGGGGAAGTGTTCTGGATATTTGCAAAGGCTCCAGGGGTTAGGGGGAGGAAGGGGTCCAGGTGCCAGGGAGGACAATGATGAAATTCTTCCTTCTTGGCTGAGAAGTCAAGAAAGATACCCAAATCAAGGTGCTTTTTTTTTTTTTTTGGCCAGGGCCTGGTTCGAACCTGCCACCTCCAGTGTATGGGGCCAGCATCCTACTCCTCGAGCCACAGGCACCACCTAAAATCAAGGTGCTTTTTGAGCCTTGAAGGATGAATGAAAACTGCTGGCTGACCCAGTGGGAGAGGGGCAGCTGGGGCAGGGAACACAGCAGGGGCCGAGACCTTCTGTCTAGGAGCAGTGTTGGGGGGGGGGGCAGTAGGAAGGGAGCAGGGTAGTCAGGCAGAGGGCCTCCATGGTGTCTTCAGGTGGGTCCACTCTTAGCTGAAGGCAATGGGGAGCTTTGGGGCGGGGGTCTCAAGCGGGGAGGTGACCGATGTGAGATGCAGTGAGAATGCTTTGGAAGGGGAAAGAGGCAGTGGGAGGAGGCTGGGGCTAAGGGTTTGGAGAGGAGAGGCCAGAATGTAGAGAGAGAAGCTCATGGCCAGGTGTGGAGTGGAGGCCGTGGGGGAGGCCTCTGGGTTCTTGCTTGGATGTCTGGGCAGGTGTGGGGCAGTAGCAGGGGGTATTCCTAGGAGAGAGGAGATGGAGGGCAGGTTTAGGCGAGGCAGGGGAGGATGTATACATCCTAGTATATAGCAGGCATTTACTAAGTGCTGAATGAGGTGTGAGGGAGGGAGGGGACAGGCCTGGGGAAAGACCTTTGGAAGTAGCTCCGTGGGATGGAATGGTTTGTGGGAGGGTTGGAGGGGCTACCCGAGGTCAGGCCAAGGACCCCTTGGGAAACCCTGTAACACTGCAGGTAGCTCGGCACCTGTGGCTCAAGCGGCTAAGGCGCCAGCCACATACACCTAAGGTGGTGGGTTCGAATCCAGCCTGGGCCCGCCAAACAACAATAATGGCTGCAACCAAAAAATAGCCAGGCGTTGTGGTGGGCACCTGTGGTCCCAGCTACTTGGGAGGCTGAGACAGGAGACTCACTTGAGCCCAGGAGTTGGAGGTTGCTGTGAGCAGTGAAGCCATGGCACTCTACCCAGGGGTTCAGTTTAAGGCTCTGTCTCAAAAAAAAAAAAAAAAAACACTGCAGGTAGGAGGACTCAGGCCTCCTTAGAGGCCCCCATTCCCACTGTATAGATGGCAAGACTGAGGTCCAAAGGGGAAGGTGAAGCTTCTGAGATTCTAGGGGTGACCCAGGCCTCCACCAATGCACAGGCTTTGGCCCCTGGGAAAATGAATGTTCCTAGACGCTGGTGCTTACTGACCAGGAAGTGGCAGGGGTTGAACTGAATTAGATCTAGTGTCTCAGATAGGTCCTTTTTCTTTTCTTTTCTTTTGAGACAAGAGTCTCACTATGTTGCCCTTGGTAGAATGCAGTGGTATCACAGTTCACAGCAACCTCAAATTCTTGGGCTTAAGTGATTCTTTTGCCTTAGCCTCCCAGGTAGCTGAGACTATAGGTGCCTGCCACAATGCCTGGTTATTTTTGTTGTTGTTGTCATTGTTGTTTAGCAGGCCCAGGCTGGGTTTGAACCCTCTAGCCTCAGTGTAGGTGGCCAGCACTCTAACTGCTGAGCTATAGGCTCTGAGCCTCAGGTGGGTCATTTTCCTATTAAAAAAATTTTTAATTGGTTACAATATATTTTAACCAGTTTTCCTTTTTTTTTTTTTGCTTTTAAATTCTGCAGATTGATAAGAAACTACTATTTACAATTACCATATTTAAACCCTATTTCATATTTAAATCTCTTTTATGTACTGAGTGGTGACTGACACCTTCTAACGCTTCTGTCCCCAACCTGTTGATCCTACTCGAAACTTTTAAAAAAATAACAGCTAGTTGAGAAATAACTCACATACCATACAACTCACCTGTTTAAAGTATGCAATGACTTTTAGTATATTCAGAGTTGTATAGCCATCTTCACAATCAATTTTAGAATATTTTCATACCCTGGCGTAGTGGCTCACACCTATAATCCTAGCACTCTGGGAGGCTGAGGCAGGCAGATTGCTTAAGTTCAGAAGACCAGCCTGAGCAAGTGCAAGACCCTGTCTCTACTAAAAATACTAGTTGGGTATTGTGGCAGGTGCTTGTAGTCCCAGCTACTAAGGAGGCTGAGGCGGGAGGATTGCTTGAACTCAAGAGTTTGAGATTTCTGTGACCTATGACGCCATAGTACTCTACCCAGGGTGACAGTGTGAGACTCTGTCTCAAATATAATTTTTATGAGACAGAGTCTCACGCTGTCACCCTGGGTAGAGTGCCATGGCATCACAGCTCATAGCCACCTCCAACTCTTGGGCTTAAGCGATTCTCTTGCTGGGACTACAGGCGCCCACCATAATGCCTGCTTACTTTTTGATTGTAGTTGTCATTGTTTGGCATTGTTTGGCATTGGGTTGGATTCGAACGCGCCAGCTCTGATGTATGTGGCTGGCGCCCCAGCCACTGAGCTACAGGCACTGAGCCTGTGTATATATATTTTTCATTGCCTTAAAAGGAAACACCTTTGTGCGTTAGCCGTCACTCCACATCCCCACCTCACTCCCCTAGACACCACTGGTCTGTTTTCTGCCTCTGTGGGTTTGCTCAGTCTGATCACTTCTTATGAGTGGAGTCATAGAATGTAAGTGGCTTTTTGTGCTGGCTTTGCCCACTTAGCCTGTTTTTAGGCTTCACCCCTCTGATAGTCTCAGTGCGTCCTTCCTTTCTATCAGACCCATTTTGTCTATGGTTCACTCATCTTCACTGTGGACATTTCAGTTGTCTACCTTTTGGCTATTACAGATAGTGCTGCTATGAAGATTCATGTACAAATTTGTGAACATGTTTCCATTTCTCTTGGATATATACCTAGGAGTGAAAATCTTTCATAATGTTTTATTATGAAAATTTTCAGATACAAAAATAAATGTTACATGACTCCCACCCCCTGCACCCATCACCCAACTCCAGCAACTGTCACCAGTTTGAGGCAACTCTTGTTTCATTAACTGGGTTATTTTCAAAGCAAATCTTGGACTGGACTTGTCATTTGTAAATAGCCCAGTATTTATCTTTAACAGATAAGAATCTTTTTTTTATTAAGTCATTTGTACATAGATCATAAATGAATTTATGCCATTATGGGATTCAATGTGTTATTTGTACAAACAGATTGGAGTGCTTACATCCTACTAATCAACTTAGCCTTCATCTCATTTACCCAATTACAGGATTAAGACATTTGTGTACTACACCTGATAGATCCAACTTGTACTTGCAATATGCTCCATAGGTGTGGTCCCCCTACTAACCCTCCCTCTATCGACCCACCCCCTCCCTTCCCCTCTTCCTCCCCTCCCTCCTTCATCCTTGGCTATAGTTGTAACAGATAAAGAGTCTTGTAAAAAGTAGTTGCAATACCATTTGCACACCTGAAGCAGTAGTATTATCCTTATTAAGATCATCCAGTATTTCCTTCTAGTGTTCACATTTATTTGGTTACCCCCCCACCCACCCACCCACACACACATTTGGATTGTTCAAATCCTGCTCTGAGTCTGATTGGGCCTGAGGGTCATCTGGCCTCTGGTGACGTCCTGCTGTCTGTCCACAGGCCACAGCACTTTCCTGGTGGGGCGCCGCAATCCCCCAGTGCTGCGCATGGTGCTGGAGGCGCTGCAGGCGGGGGAGCAGCGCCGGGGCACGTCGGTGGTGGCCATCAAGCTCTACATCCTGAACAAGTACCCAACGGTGGATGTCACCCGCTTCAAGTACCTGCTGAAACAGGCCCTGGCCACCGGCATGCGCCGCGGCCTCCTCACCAGGCCCCTCAACTCCAAGGCCAAGGGGGCCACCGGCAGCTTCAAAGTGAGCACGTGGGTTGAACGTTAGCCCCTAGCATTTCTCCCACCTCTGCGGGGTTGCGGCAGCCTCCTGGAACGCCCTCCTGTCCTCTCTTGTTCTTCCTGCACATCTCAGCAGAGACCCCTCCCCTGCGGGAAGGCCGCTCCTCCCCGTTCCCACCTGCCTGGTCCCCTGTAGTGTCCCTCTTCACGCCTCTCAGGGTGTTGGCAGATGCAGGGGACTGTGTCACCACTTCTTCATGTTCAGCCCCTTCCTAGAACTCACCACAGCAGTGGGGTTTGCTCTCAGCTCTCTCTGGCTCCAAACCCACATTCCTCCCTTGAAAAGAAGAGAGTCCCATCCCGGTAAAGAGGTTCTGGAAGGGTCAGCCAGAACTGAGGGCAGGTTTGGGACAAAATTGAACCCTAGCATCATGACTACCGTTGGCCACCAGGAAAGCCCCAGGGCCCTAGACATAGGGCCTGTCTTTCTATGCTGTGCCACGGCATCTTGCCCAACCCCGGCATGTAGCTTCTCTGATAGTTGCTGTGGAACACTGTGGAATAGTCTCAACTTACCATGTGCTGGTCTGGAACTCCTGGGTGTGGGTTAGAGCCTGGACTCAAGTCAGGGCAGGGCCAGGTGGGGTGAAGAAGAGCTCAGGAAGGGTTCTATGGGCTGAGGGAGGGGGAGGCAGCAAGGGGCCTCAGGGGTCCTGGTGTTGGTCCTGGTTGTTTCTGGTCTTGGTGGGGGATGGGGAGCCATGAGAATTTGGGGATAGGTGTGTAGTGGCATCAGAGCTGGACTCAACAGGCAGGACCACCTCTCTGCTAGAAGCCCTCATATGTCCCTGTGTCCCTAACCCTCACATCCTCTGCCCTCTGTGGCAGCCCCCATTGTAAAGATGAGAGGAGGCGGCTGGAGGAAGGTGCGAGCTCAGAGCTCCCTTAAAACCTGTGTTCTGCTGGGCATGGGGCAGGGGAGGTCTACAGCCACGATCTATGGGAAAGGCAGGGTAGGTGGTGGTTGAGAGACCTGTAGGCTATGTCTCTGGGGACAGGGTAGAAGGATGGTCAGGCAGGAAGTGGCTGTGTATCTTGTTCCCATGCCCCTGACCAGCTTTTTAACCCCTTGTTTGGAATGGGGCCTCCTCCTTAGACTCTTGCTGAGGGTGTAGGGATGGGAGACACCCAGGATTTCTGCTCTCAATCCCACCCACCATACTCCCCTCCTCCAGTTAGTTCCCAAGCACAAGAAGAAAGTCCAGTCCAGGAGGACAGCTGCCTCAAGAACCCCCAGGAGAACTGGGGAGGCCAAGGAGAAGGGCCCCAAGAAACCAAATGAGGCAAAGAAGGACCCTCTCAGCTTGGGTGAGGTGGAAAAGGCAGCCAGGAAGCCTGGAAAGGTGAGGAAGCCTCCTCCCAAACCACATGCAGCCAAGGAGAAGGACCTCAGGAACGGCAGCAAGGCCACGGACGTCAAGGCAAAACTCGGTGAAGCTAGGAAGGCCCCCCCAAAGCCAGACAAGGCCACACAGGTCCCTTCTAAAGCCAGCAGGCTCAGCGAGAAGTCAAAGGTCAACGGCAGGAGCAGCCAAGGTGGGTGTGTGAGTGGGGTGGGGCGCATGGGGCTGGTGGTTTGCAGCAGCGGCTGGGGCAGGACGGAGCGTCCAGCTCCAGGGAAGGGGGTGTGCTTATCTAGCAAATGTGCCCAGAGCACTTGGCTTGACGGCATATAGGCAGTCCTCGAGTTACAAACATCTGACTCACACTTATGGAGGCTAACACAGGTAGTGAGTAAATGCACTTGTTCCAACTTATACACAAATTCAACTTAAGAATAAACCTACAGAAGCTATCTCCTTTTTTTTCTTTCTTTTTTGGTAGAGATAGAGTCTCACTTTATCACCTTTGGTAGAGTGCTATGGTGTCACACAGCTTACAGCAACCTCCAACTCCTGGGCTTAGGCAATTCTCTTACCTCAGCCTCCCAAGTAGCTGGGACTACAGGCGCCTGCTGCAACTCCCAGCTATTTTTGTTGTTGTTGTTGCACTTCAACCGGGGCCGGGTTTGAACCTGCCACCCTTGGTATATGGGGCTGGCACCTACCCACTGAGCCACAGGCGCCGCCCCAGGAGCTATCTCCTTCATAATCCAGGGACTGCCTATAGAGGACTCATGGGAGGTAGTACAAGAAGTGGGGAAACAGATGAGGAGCCTGGCTCATTCCTGAGGCGGGGGTCTGGGAAGCCCCCCTGGAGGAGGTGTCCCAAGCAGGATAGGAATCCTGCAAAGGTCTCGGGGCATAAAAACTGCAAATAGTTCTGTTTGCAGTGTAGGGAGGGAGAAGCTGCGAAGGGCAGCTGGAGCCTGGAGGGCAATGAGGAGCCACAAAAGGATTCTGACAGAGAGCAGCCGGGGTTAGAAGTATTTTTAAAATGTATCCTAGCAGCCATCATGGAAGACACACCAGGGCAGTGATTCTCAACCATGTGCCATGGCATACCGGTGTGCCCTGAGAGGATCTTAGGTGTACCATGAAAATGTTTAAAGATCATTAAATTTTTAAAGGGCCAGGTGCAGTGGCTCACGTCTGCAATCCCAGCGCTCTGGGAGGCCAAGGTGTATGGAGCTCCTTGAGCTCAGGAGTTCTAGACCGGCCTGAGCAAGAGCAAGATACCATCTCTTAAAAATAGCTGGGCACTGTGGCAGGCACTAGTCCTAGCTACTCAGGAGGCTGAGGCAAGAGGATCACTTCAGCCCAAGAATTTCAGGTTGCTGTGAACTATGAGGCCATAGCACTCTACAAAGAGCAACAAGTAAGACTCTGTCTCAAAAAAATTTCCTTTTAAAGAAGTTCAAAGAATAGTAAGTATATTCTTTTTCTTTCTTTCTTTTTTTTTTTGATCAACCCAATTTAAGTGTATCACAGAAGTTTAATTATAGGTTCAAGTGTGCCATGAGGTGTAAAAAAGGTTGAAAAACACTGGACTTGATAGAGGCTGATAAGCCTGTCAGGAGCCTAGAGCGTGGGTGGGCATGGAGCAGGGGTCTTTCCTAGTGCTTTGCAGGGAGCAAGTATTCCGATGAAGGGCCCAACCATCACGGAAGAGAGATGCTGTGATAACCAGCTTGCAGACTAGGGCGGCAAGGGCTCAGAGTGGCAAAAAAACTTGCCCCATGTCACATAGCCAAGTGAGGATCTGAGATCCAGGTAGGAAGGGGGCTCTGGAGTCCCTGAAACTTCCTGTCCACATGACACTTCCCTCCAATTTCCAGGAGATGATCAGGCCCACAGGAAAACCAAAGTTAGTTCCAAACCCACAGCCAGCAAGGTAGGTGCCCCTATGACTCTCCTGGTCTGGCTGCCCACCTTGAACAGGCCAGAGCCTGAGCAGCCTACATCCAGCCACTGCAGAGGGCAGCCCGGAGGGGCGGCGGGGTGGTGGTGGTGGTTATTCTCTCTGGCCCTCTACTCTGTGGTGGCTGCCATCCCCATTTCACAGTCAAGGGACTGAAGCTTAGGTGTCCAAAGCCACCAGGGACTGGGACACCAATGCTGCCCATCTGAGCTGTGTGCTCAGCCCTGCCCAGCTCTGTCATCTTGCCCTGGGTTTGCTCTCCTTTAGGTCAAGAATGAGGCTGCTTCCCCAACCAAAAAGAAGATGACAGCCAAGGCCCCTCAAGGAGCAGCTGCCCAGAGGTCTAGGGAGAAACCAAACGCCAGGGCAGCTTCCCCTGCTAAGGGCACTGGGTCCAAGACGGCCACCGCACACCTGGCCAGGAAGACAGAGGGCCCTGTGGGCTCAAGAAGGCCTGGGCTGCCCATTAAGGCCTCGGCATCCAAGGTGTCCAGCAAGAAGGCCGAAGCATAAAGCCGGGGGTGAGATAAAGAGAGACAGTTTTTATTCCCCCGCAAACCATTGCTGTTTAATTAATTGTAACCTATTTATCTTTTTTTGAGTATTTTTTTTTCAAATTAATATGAGGGTACAATTTTTATGTAACCTATTTATCAATAAAAATAAAGAATTGTTTTTTCTTCACAAATTGGTATGGGTGGAGCCTGAGGTTCAAGGATTTGGCCAATCATTCTCTCATAAACATCCATTGAGCACTTACTGTTTACCTGGCCAGTGCAGAGGCCTAGATAGGAGCTCCTGCCCTGGGGGCAATGGACTGTGATGTGAGGGGCTGGGGCACTGATGTCAGGACTCAGAGGGGTGTTTAACCCAGACCCCAGAGCTGGGACTGCTTCCAGGAGGAGGTAGCTTTTGATCTTATAGGATGTGTATAGCGGTTGCCAGAGAGGAGAGGGAAGAGCATTGTAGGCAGAAGGCACTGCGTGAGGGGTGGGGCTGAAGGACGGGCATTTGTGGATAGGGGAGGTGCGTACAGTATGGGTGGGGCTGAGCCTCTGGGCTGAGGTGGGGTTTGGGAAGGCTGGCCAGGCAGAAGTGACTTTCTCTTAGGGCTAGAAGGGAGCCAGGGAGGGTGGTAGGCAGGGGGTGACTGACATATGTGTTTAGAAACTGCCCTCCAGCTTCAGAAAGGAGAAATTAGAGCGCTAAGAGGAACTGGAGTGCACTCAGTGACTGTAGGCCAGGCACTGCTATAGGTGGCAAAGCCTTCAGCCAGGGATAGACCAACCTACGTGGCAGCTGGTACCTGGGCCCTGAGAAAAGCTGGAGGGAGAAGTGGGGCTGGCTGCTGTTTTACAGGGTTGGAAAGGCCTCTCTGAGGAGGGGGCATCTGAGCAGGGGCCTGTGTCTGAAGGGCACAGCCATATAAGCCCACAGGGAGAGAAGGCCCAGAGGGCTCAAGACAGGAGCATGTTGGAGGCTTAAGGAGCTATAAGAAGGCCCATGTGACAGAGCCCACTGAGGACAGTCATGGGAGACGAGGTCTGCCGTGTTCTACAAACATCCCTGACGCCCCTCCCAGGGAGAGCTGGAGTCTGTGGCCCTGATCTTTGAATATGGATTATGTGACTGCTTGACCAATAGAATACCGTGGCAATGGGGCAGCGCCTGTGGCTCAAAGGAGTAGGACGCCAGCCGCATATGCCAGAGGTGGCGGGTTCAAACCCAGCCCTGGCAAAAAACTGCAAAAATAAATACAGTGACAATGACACTATGACAGATCCTACACCTTACCTTAAGAGACTGGCAGCTTCTACTTGTGTTTTGGGGGTTTTGGTTTTTGGTTTTTGATACTCCTCAAACTCAGCCACCACTCTGTGGGAAGCCCCAGCAGCTCGTGGAGTGGCACCAAGGCACCCAATTTCAGTCCTGGCTGAGCTCTCCAACTAGCCAGCATCGATGTGCCACCATGCAGGGATTTTTAGCTGGACCCTTCCTGCCAAGCAAGTCCCACTCAAATTGCAGATTCATGAGCAAAATAAATGGTTCTGTTGTTTTAAGCCACTGGGGATCAGGGTGGTTTGTCCTGCAGAACAAGGCTACAGGGTAGACAAGGGCTAGATTGTGAAGGGCCTCGTCAACCAGTAGGAAGCACGTTGGGTTTTATCTGGATTGTTGCAGAGGCGGGGTGGTGTGGGCAAGGCCAGTGAGGAGGCTCCTGCTGCAGCCTGGGGAAGGAGGGAGAGGAGTGGCCAGGCTGGATGCTGCACAGGGAGAGAGGGGCTGGCTAGTGAGTCCTGGTTAGAAGTTGAAGGCCGTGTGGGTGGGATTAGCTGATGGGTTGGATGCAGAAAGGTCAAAGCTGAGTGCAGCTTGGGTCTAGACATTACCATTCCTGAGATGAAGACTCAGCCTGGCCCGGAGGGAGGTGATGGCTGAGCCAGGCAGGGTGGATGGGTTAAATGGGGAATAGAGCAAAGCTGGATGGGACTTCAGAAGGGGATGGATGGGGCAGGGAGGGAAAATGAGGCTGCCAGCATGGGGCATCAGTCTGCTCCCTTTGTGCCCCGAAGGCCCACAGGAGACTTTGTCTAGCTGTGCTGGCAGTTTCCCTGGGGTATCTGTAATGTGGCTGCCAGCAGGGCCCCGAGGGGCACTGGGAGCAGACGGCAGGTGGGGGCTGGGCTGGCACTTCCCATGGAAGGTCTGCTCCTGCCTTGGCTCCTACATGGCTTGAATGGGGCTGCTGGAGTCACCTCTGGGGGCGTGGGGTGGAGGCGTGTCTGGCATCCATGAGACTGTGGGCAAGTCACCTCCCGGATTTGCAATGGTTTCTTTCCTTTGACAAGGAGTTTAGTTTGAGGACGCTACATCAGGATCCCCACCCTCCTGGGACCCTCAGAGGTCAGGGACCCCTCTCCCCTTGCTTGTGAGCTTCCGGGCCCCAGACAAGGATAGTAGATGGCTCATGGAAGTTGGCCACCTTCTGGGCTGAGAAATGACCTCGGAAACCAGAGACTTCCTCCATTCGCAAATGTATTTCTAAATTTCAAGAAGGAATTGCATGTTAATCAGACATTAAGACAGGCTGTGGAATATTTAATGACATAGAAAGATGTTACTGACATATTGTTGGGAAGAAAATTCAGGTTGCAAAACGGTGTGTACACCCTGATCCTGAGTTTACTCCTCATCCCAGCCTCGCCCCCACACAAACGCTCAGCGTAGGGTGGTGTTCTGGAGAATATTTACCGTGGGGGTTAGGGCAGCTTGTGTTTTTTTCATGCTTTTGTGCTTCCTAAGTGTATTCATTCTAGAATCACACCCTCTCCCTTCCCCCTCAAACACTATCAAATGTGCCCATAACTTAAACTGGAGAATCTGCTGCTTAATAAAAAGAAATCAATGCTCAGAATAGAAATTTTGAAAGATAGAAAGAAAATCTCTCCACCCAGAAGCCACTACAGGAAAAAGCTATTTTTAAAGCAAAAGGTTGTTTACTTTTCTGTTCTCATTAATTCTAGAACTGGTATTTGTGGGATTTTGTTTCAATTTTGTCAGTCTTTTGTCCTAGTTCTTGCTCTCAATAGATATGCATGTAACTATTTTTCCTCCATAAAGGGAAAAAATTAAGTGGAGTTGCTGTTGATCTGGGGCCTGGGTTCCCTAGTGATCTTTTCCTGGGAGTGGGGGATGAATTTCACCCCAGCTCAGGGCCAGAGGCAACAGCTGGGCGGGAAGGGGGTGTGTGTGCTGACCCCAAGTCAACTCCCCTCACGCGCTGTGGTGAGGAGCAGCAGGCCCTTTTGGGAACAGAGTCCAGGGTTAAGCTAAGTTTGGGGACACCACCTCTGTTTCCTTGTCTGGAAGATGGGGTTAATATAGTTTCCAAGCTCAAGGAGAAACTCAGGGCAGGTGTGTAAATGTCAGCTCCCTTTCCAGAGTGTTCACTTTTAACCTCTCCATACAGTTTGGGGCCACCGTGGACTCTGACCTGGAGGAAGGATGGGACAGAGGAATCAGGGGCTCCTGCATCCTGGTCCCCACTTTGCCCCTTCCTGGTTGTGTGGCCTGGGAAATTCCTCAACCTTGCTGAGACGCCATATTGTCCCATTATACAGGTGTACAAACTATATTCCTCAGTGGTTTGTTATAAAGATAAACAGGGTCCCCAAGGGACAGGGAGCAACAGTGCTATTTTCCCAGGGGTCCCATGGGTGTCCTCAGAGTCCATGGAACGGTGGCTCAGGGCCTGGCCTGTGGTGCACACACAGCCTTCGCTGTTTCTGCCTGCCTTCTCAAACACTGCGACAGGTGTCGGCCCAAACCTTAGAATGGCTGAGGCAGGGTTAGAAGCCACACACGCCCACTTTCTATTACAAATGGGTGAAGAAGCTGCTCCATTCTCTGCTTGGCCGTCTCAGGACAAAGGCTGGAGCCCACAGTAGGTTTTCCCGTCAGGCTTTTATTATAAAGAAGATTCCAGAGAGTCCTGGCCACCCCCCTCCAGCCAATCCCAGCTCTGGCTGTTTCTGCTGCGCAGGGGCTGAATGGCTGGAGCAGCCACAGAAGGTTGCTTCTGACGGAACTGGCGATGGCTCAGGGCACTAAGGGGGGTCTCTGCCAGGTCTGCCCGTCTCTGGAACAGTCGTTTCCAGTGTTGCATTGGGAGCCTCTCAGGACCCCTCCCCAGGTCCTCTGCACAAGCGGCAGCTATTCACAGTTGGCGCATAAGTTTTTTAATATATAAAAGCTTTTTTAAAAACAACAAAAAAGTGGTGCTATCTTTAGAAACACTTCCAGCAAGACTGAGTAGCCCAGCTACAGCCTTGGTGCCTGGGAAGCCCCTCTCCTTTCAGTGGGGCCGGAAGCTCCAGCACTTGTCCCCTCTCTTCGGCCCCTGCCCACTCAGGGAGAAGCCCACAGGGCCCACCTGTGGCCAGCGGGCACGGCCCACTCTACCAGTAGCTGCTCCCGCAGCAAAAATCAAACGCTGAATCTGTCTGTGGTCAAGGTCCTCTCAGGTGAGGGGAAACAGAGATAACTTTTTGGTGGCTGAAGCAGAAACTAACCGAGGGCTGTTCAAGGAGGCGCCCTGCACCAGTTTGGATGAGGTAGTGTTTCTGGGCTGCAGTCTCCCCAGGGGCCCTCCTCTGCCCGGATTTGTGCTGGGCCACCCGGATGGGCAGGGCTTTCTCAGCAGAGTGAGTGGTGGGCACAGTCCAGGCTGAGCTGGGCAGACGGGAGCCTTACCAGGCACTGGCTATGGCATTCATGGCCCCCATCCTAGAGGCGATCTGGGGGCAAGTGGGAGGGGACAGAGGTGCCCAAGGGCCAGGGCCAGGGCTCCTCTGCTTGGCTCAGAGTGGCCCCTCCTTCATCCCCTGCCCCAGCCATTTCCCAGCCAGAAGCAGGGACACTAGGCATAAGATCAAGCCCAGGTCCGGCGGGTACCCTGTTTCCCCCGCAGCAGTGCTGACAGGCTCTTGCCCGTGCGTCTCAGGCCTCGCTGTAACACTCATAGATGTTGTCTTCCATCAGAGCCACCACCTGCTCAAACTTGTGCTGCAGCTGTGTCCTCCGGGCCGTGGGATTGGCCTCCAAGGCAGCCATGATCTGAGGGGAGTCACAGGGTCAGCTGGGCCACAGCTTGGGGGGAGGAGGGGTCCCCCCTCGGCCCTTGGGGAGTACACATCCCTGAATGTCCACCACTAGTGACTGGCATGAAGTACAAACGTCCCAGGATGAATGTAATTGAGTAGAAAGCCCACCTGCCCCAGGCGGGTGACTTACCTGAGGGCGATACCTTTTGGCATATTTATAAATCTCTGCCATGGCCACATTGGTATTGAACTCATTCTGGTATTTCTATGAGAAACAAGGCAGGAGGTGGGGGGGTTAACCCAACAGTCAAAGCAGGACCCAACCCCCAAACCCCACCAATTTTCCAGTTAAATAAACAGGCCCCACAAGTCCTGGGGGAGAAGATGGCTTCCCGAACCCTAAATTCTCCTCTCCTCTTCCCCCTGGGAAATATCCCTGTGCTCTGGGAAAAACAAGCCACGGGGAGCTGCAGGTACATAAGAGGAAGCCGTGGCCACCCCAGAAGGGCTGTCTGCCCTGGTGGGGCAGGGAGGGGCAGGGAGGGGCAGGGAGGCCCAGGGCATGAACACCAGCGCACCCGCGACTCCTCGGCCAGATGGGCGTTCATCTCCTGCTCGCTGAGCGGGGCCATGTCCTGGATCTGCTTGTAGTAGCGCTGCACGATCTTGCGGTACTCAGGAATCTCCTTGGCATATAGGAGCTTATTGGTCGGGGAATCCTGGGCAGAGAAAAGTGAGGGAATTAGAGGGCTGGTGGAGGATGGGCAGAGTTGCTCTTTTTCTGGACAAGTCCCCATCCCTCCTGCCACATAAATGGCCTTATTGTGCCCTGTGTCTCTGAATGTCGCCCACGCTGCCAGCCTTGGCCTCGCTCCCCTCCCTCTGCCGCCCTTTTTCATGGAACCCCTGCCCTACATTCCCTGGGACTGTCAGGGCAATGACCCGGAGTGGGACCTCCTTCTTTTAGGGGGAAAAGTGCACGGGCTCCACGCCAGCTCTCGGCTGCACGCAGCCCACTGGGCATAACAAAGATGTGTCCTTGTTGGGGTTATAGGGCTCGGTGGCTAAGATCTCTGGAAGCCTGAGCGCTGGCTCAGTGGAATATTTCCTACTACATGCTTCTAAGGCCTGAAAGCAGAGAGCCAAGTACACTCCCAGCTCTTTGTTTGTGAGGGGCGTCTGCCTTCTGAGATAGAACGTGAGAAATGATGGCTGCTTTTCTCTCGTGCTGTCTCTAAAATGCAGGGGCTAAATGAAGGACAGTGCTGCCCCCAGTCCTGTAGTGTCAGCTCTGATCATGCACGCTCTTCACTGCCCATAGCAGCCAGGGCTCTTCCCCTCCCTGCCTTTGCTCAGGCCACTCCTCTGCTACAGGCTGTCTCCTCCCATCTCAACCCTCTAAGGCCAGCTGGACCTTCTGCCCTCAGACAGAGGCTTTGTGTGTCTCCCTCCGGCAGGTCCTGGTCACCTGTTTCCCCCACCCCTCTACCGAATGCTCTGTTCAAATGGCTTTTGACCTGGAGCCCGGCCTGATGCTCAATGTTGTGCCAACCAAGCAGGTTGTCCACACTTACGGGCTTCCCCATACCTGGCTCTCTGGACCAGCTATTGGAGCTGGCACCAGGCACACCTGAGGCAGGTGCAGCCAGTCGACAGTGATGCAGTTTCCACTCTCTGGGTGTCTTCCCCTGTCTAAATGATCTGTCTGACCCATTCAGCCCCCAGACCTGAGCCCCTTCCCTCCTCCTCTCAGAAAGATCTCTCTGAGGGCCTCTGGGGGTGGCCAACCTTGCCCAGCTGCAGGTCAGAGATGGAGCAGGCGTCAATGAAGGCCTGTGCGATGACGGAGAGGCAGGCATCGATGTGGTCCGTCTTGTCAATGTCGAAGACAAACTGGGGGTTCTTCAGGATGTTTACCCAGAACCGGAGAGGAAGGCTGTGGGTAGGGGTGGCAGAGGTAGTCTGAGCCCACCCACCCCAGCCAGGGCAGGAGAGGAAGTAATGGAGGGAAGCAGGCCAGGTGGCCCCAGAGGAGGAGCTGGCTCTGGCCCTTGAGTGCTGGCAGAGCCCGGGCACACCATGTGACCTCTGGGAACCCGAGCACGCTCATCCATGGCTCACCCTCGCTGTGCCCCCTGCCCCCCTGCAAAGCCTCCTCAGCTCCCACAAGGGAGCATCAGGCCAGGCCCTGGTTCTCATTAGAAGCCCACCCTGCTGCGCTAAGCAGCCCATGGCTCCCCCGACCCTCCTCCTCCCTGGCAGGCAGCAGGAAGTCCAGCATTAGCGCTGGGGCCACCGAGGAGCAGCTGGGGGGATGGCGCCTGCAGCCTTGCCCTTGTCCTTGTCCTTGAGAGGCCAGAGAGGGTTGGTAACACCCTCACCCTGCCCCAGGGCCACCCAGGGACTTGGCAGCCTAGGTATATGGATCCCCAGAGCTCTGAAAAGTTCCTGCAACTGCACAGCAACTTCTGGACTGGTGGCATTTTTTCTGAGGGTCAAGATGAGTTGTCAACAATTTTATGGTGCAGGAGTATGACCATGAAAAGCTAAGATGTGCCTCAAAAGAGGGCTATAAAATTGAGTATGGAATTCATACTATGTGGGGTTGAGTCTGGTTCTGTCCTTGCAGGGCTCTGAGGCTTAGGCAGGTGCTGCTTCTCCGTGAGCCTCCACATTCTCATCTGTACAATGGGGCTGATGGCACCCACCCAAGACAGGTGGGACAGTGATAGTCCAGGCAACACTCACTGGGTGCTCTTCTGGTTAATTCTTATAATTAAAGGAGATTACTTTATCGCTCTAGTTTTATTGCTAGGGGAAACTGAAGCACAGAGAGGTTAAATCGCTAGCCTAAGATCACACAGCTGGGAAATGGCAGAGGAGGGACCCACCCCAGCAGGTGGGGTGGGCTAGAGGCTGGGTTCCAGATCGCCACACCACAGCTGTCAGGGATACAGTGAAGTCTGCACAGCCCTCCCCGCTTGGCTGCCTGCCCATCACCTGTTGGTCTTCCAGATGTGCAGGGTGTCAGGGTCTGAGATTCCCCTCTTCTCAGCCTGTTCCTCCAGGAAGTCGAAGAAGTACTTGACAGCCAGTGGGGGCTTGTCTTCCCGGATGCTCAGAATGGCCTTGAACAGGTCATCCAGAAATTTCTGCAGCGTGCCCTGTGGGGGAGTGGGGTGGCCACCATCAGCCCAGAGCCTTGTGCAGAGGGTGAGTGGGTATTTCTGGTGGCTCGGGGGAGCCTTCATGGTCAGGCTGGTGAATGGGGAAGACACATGGCATTAGGCTGGTTCCCTAACCTTCTGGGCCTGTTTTCTTGTTTGTGAAATGGGTTAGTGAAACCTGCCTCACAAAGTTGAGAATTGGTGGAGGCAGAATGTGAGCTATAGGGTGACTGTCACAGAGCTATGTGACCTTGGGAACATCACCAACCCCTCTGGGCCTCTGCTATCCTCTCTGTGACATGGCTAATGTAGAAGCTGTCAGGCTTTTTTCCTGGCTGTGAGCAACGCCTCCTTAGGCCTGGCCCTAAGCCCTCTACCTCTTGCCCTGAGAGCTCATCTAGCCCCATAGGGGGGAATGCAAAGCCCTCATACCCCATCTCCTTGCCAGGCCTGTGTACAGCTGACCCACTGACCTCCCACAGTACCCACTGCACGGAAGGAAGACCGAGGCTAGGCCCACCTTGGTGGACAGCAGACGTGTCAGGTAGATTTCTGGGAGCACCTTCTTGCGGTGGCTTTGCCGGTGGGACTTTTTGGGCTCGGCCAACTCATCCGTGGGCAGCACCTGAGAAGCCGGGCAGTGGTCAGTGCCTGCACCAGGAACCCTTCTTGGCTGTCTGTGAGAGGTCGTCCTGCACCCATGAACACCCATCCCCTCACCTCCACCCCCAGCCCTTCCCAGGGCCTGGGAGCACTTTTCCCAGAGGCACAGCATGCAGAAAGCCAAGGCCACACCCAGTGAGGGGCTGGATCCCCTGGGGCCTGAGGCCAAGCACTCACCAAATGGAAATACTTCTCTGTGTCCAAGTCCTTCACTGCAAGAGAAAAAACACACATAATAAATAAACAAGGGAGAGGAGGGGAGAGAGAAAAGGGACAGAAAGATGGGGGAGAGAAATAGAAAAATGGGAAGATCCAAAGACACGTGAAGAGACTGAGATGGAGATGCAGAGACATGCAGGGAAACTGAGTCAGGGAGAGACAGAGATAGAGAGATCCAGAGAGACAGAGAGCAAGGCAGAGATACACACTTGCACATGACAGAGAGACACAGAGGGAGGAAGAGAAAGGGAGAGAAACAGAGAAAGAAACAGTCACGTAGGGAGAAGGGAGAGGCCCCGAGTGGGCAGGGCCGGCTGCCTTCACCCCCAGCACGGTGCCCGTCATACTGCAGCAGGATACTCACGACTCTGCCCTCACCCTCAAGAGGGGACCCCAAGACCCAGAAGAGCCCAGGCTTGTGGACCTGGCACTGGGCAGCTAGGCCTGGGGCATCTGAATATGTGGATGGGGCACTTGAGTCAGGGAAGCGGCCCAAAGCCCAGAGGGCGCACCAGCCTCCCCCTCTGGCCTGGCAGCTGCCCAGACCTCTGGAAACCATGTCCCGCCCTCTGGGGCCTCTCCAGCTGCCGCAGGAAATCAGTTTGAGGAGGTCTGGCCACAGGCCCTGCCCAAGCAGTACTGGGTCAGAGGAGGCCGGCCCAGCGTCCACACCCCACCAGGAGGACACAGCCCAGCCCAGGCCTGTCCTCTTAGAGTCTCAGTTTCCCCACTGGGGCATGGGATAGAAGCGCCCACCTCCACACCCGGTCTAGACCCTCTCCCCACAAGAGCCTGCTACCTCTGCTCAGCGTGTTGTCCTTCTTGTCTATGAGGCTCATGGCCAAGGAGGCACCTTCAGGGATCTGATGGGAGGGGAAAGGCGGAGGTCAGAGGTCAGCGTGGGTGGGGGTGGTGGGGCCGGGTTGGGCAGGGCCGAACCTTGTAGTGGGCCAGAGTGTTAAGCTTCTTGCGGCCATCTTCCACCACCGAGGTGTCATCCAGGTCCCGCAGGATGTAGCTCTGTGTGCTGGAGGCAAACCACTCTGCAGGGCAAAGAGCCGGCCCACAGGGCCACAGCAGGAGGTCAGGCCAGGGGCCAGTGCTGCCCTGGCCGCACAGGGAGAGGCTGCTTCCTTGCTCTAGGGAAACTGTGGCAAGCTGTGCCTCTCTCTGGCTTGCTGCCCCATGTGTGAGATGGGGAGGGGGAGAAAGCTGGGGAGAAGGTGTGGAGATGCGAAGTGCCAGGGTGGAGCACCAAGCAGGACCCCTGGACAATCCTCATCCTCAGGGCTAATAACGTCACAACCACAGATGAAACAAGAAAAAGCACCACCCAGGCCTCGCACCCACCATCTTCAGGACAAAACCCAAGTGCCGGACTCTTCCCTTCTGGGCCCCAGGGGGTAGAGTAGCTGCCCGCCTGCCACCTGCATGCCAGCCCCAGTGGGTGACCCCAAGTTCCTAGCTCTGTATGGACAATTGCCATGCCTGACTGTTCACCATAACAGGCCAATGCTTAGAACAGGGCCAGGCACAGAAGGACTACTCAACAAAGGCCTACGGGCTTAGGAGCAAATGGCATCAGCTTCTTGGCTTCACTAAGACTCCTAAGCATCCTTCAAAACCCACTCTGCTGTCTCCTCCTTTGGGAAGCCTTTCCTGAATGCTTTTGTGCTGTTGCCCATAACTTGCTTGTACTGCAGGACTTTCCTCCCGGAGAATATAAGCTTCCTGCTGATGGAGACCTATCTGATCATCTGTGTCACCAGGGCCACCAATGAATGCACATGTGCTGAGTGAAAGGAGTGTTTTGGACAAGGCAGGGCTAGCCTTGGCTGAAGTGGCCCAATACCAAGAGGCCTGCCGCCGCCGCCCCCACCCACCGAGGTCAACATCCTCTGCACGAGGCCACTGGGAGTAGGGCACGTTCTTGCAGAAGGCTTCCAGGATCTTCTCCTTCACCTGCGTCAGTGTGTCGGTGTCCATGGCCCGCACGCTCAGTGAGTCCATGCCGCAGCCCTGGAAGGACACGTTCAGGTTCTGCAGGAGGGAGGGAGGGTGGGACAGAGTCAGTGAGCTGCTGCCCTGGCTCAGCTGGAGCCCAGGGGGCTGCGTCAAGGAGGAGGCTGACTAGCCTGGCCTGTGGACCCTCCCAGCCCCTTCCCCCTCACCCGGGGCTTGGCCTCGATGTTCTCCCGCAGCAGCCACTCCTCATTGAGCGTGTAGCGGGCCTTGCCAGTGATGGCGTCGATGGAGCCCTTGTTGATCTGCTGTTTGATGGCACACAGGAGCAGGAAGAACGGCTCCCCCACTGTCTCCTGGGTGGGCATGGGGCTGTCAGGGGCCAAGACTCAGCCCCTCACTGCCTCCCAGCAAATGCCTTCACTACCCCCTCCATCATCCCATGGTTACCTGTTTAACATCCTCCTTTTGAATTGGACTCTGGTGTCAATACCACACCCCTACAGTGTCTCCCCAGACTCTAAGCTCGTGTTTATTAAATATCACCACGATGGGCAAGTCCATTCGTTTCATCATCCCAGCAACCCCTCCTCACTGTGCAACCAACAATACCAAGGTTCAGAGAGGGCAAGCAATTTGCCCAGGATCACTCAGCCTGGGAAGTGGTAGAGCTGGACTCGAACTCTGGACCAGCTGACTGCCAAGCCCATGACTCCTTTCTACTAAGTAGTTGAACCAGAACACAGATGTGGCCTTGACCCAGATGATGGTCCGATGACTGTGGAGAGTCTCAGGCCAAATCAGGGCTCCACACTCTGCTAATACCCATCTCCCAATGTCAAAAGTGCACCTCGACAGAAAGGGGCTCAGCCACCACCCACAGACGCAAGCTGATTCTCACGGTCACTGTTTAGCTAATGAGCCAGGTGTTCCACTGGGGTGGGTATCCAAGTAAACATGGTGAGTTGATTTAAAGAAAAAATTGAGTACATAATAGTATTAGGCAGATCTGGCAAAGATTACGAAAGCGGAGAGCCAGCCCTGTTCCTGATCCAATTCTCCAGGTCTAGCACTTAGCACTGGGAGCCACTAATGCCCTATTTTCTAGAGGGAGAAACAAGCCTTGAGGGGAAGGCCTGGTTGCGGCGAGGGCAACTAGGTCCACAGCCCATGGGAGGTTATGGTGCCCCTGAGGCCCAGCCTCTATTCTGCCCCCTTTCTCCAGGAGGCAAGGGCCCCATTCGACAGAAGGAAACCAAGGCCCACAGAGGGCAGTGACTTGCCCAGATCACACAGCTGGGTTGTGCCAAAGACTGGACTCAAACCCAGGATATTGGAGGCCCTGGTTCTGGGCTCCAGCCAGACCTTTGCCTTTCTTCTGCAATTCCCAGATGACCCTCCAGCCTTTGCCACTATAGGACAGCTGGATAATGGTACAAGACCAGGCCCAAGCAACTCCTATTGTGTGAAAAGGGCTTATAGGTGTCCTTCTGGCAGAACAGAAGGTCCTGACCACCTGGCCCCACTGCCCTTTCCAGTCTTCTCTCTCATCAGAAAGGTCTGCTGGACTTTCTTGTCCCTTTCATTAGCACCTCTCCTCCCAGCCTTGGCCCGAGGCCTGGTGCACCCTCCCCATTCAACTCTGGTGCACCCTCCCCATTCAACTCTGGTGCACCCTCCCCATTCAACTCTGGTGCACCCTCCCCATTCAACTCTGTACCTGGCTTATTCCCGCTAAGCCCTCAGGTCACCTGCTCCAGGAAGCCACCTGAGCCCAGCGGCCAGGTCGGAGGCCTCAATGGGTTGAGATTTGCTGTGTAGCCTTTATCACTCTATGTTTTAATTTGTTTATACATCTGTCCTGTATGCCCAGGAGAACTCAAGGACTGGGCTGGGGTCTCATTTATCCCCTGAATTCAGAACATTGGCCCAAGGCCACACCAGGGAGGATTAAATGACTGAGAAAACAACGTCTAGGGACAAGGCCCCCAAAACAACATCTGTTCTGCTCCAAGCATGCTCCGAGCCCTTGCAGAGAGTGGGCCCGGCCTCCTCTGGCCTCAGTTTCCCCATCTGTGTAATGGGTCCTATGGTCCTGCCCCTGCCCCAGACCCTCCTTCCACATCTGCAGAAGATGTGACAAGCCCTCCTGGCAGTCGGCCTGAAGATCTGACATCAGATCTACCAGGATACAGCTGAGGAGGTGGTGGCCACTGCTGTTACTGGGATCCATCTCCCGCCCAGCGCCTCACCCGCAGACAGCTGTACATGCAGATGGACATCCAGTTGGTCAGCATCTTCTCCACCACGGACTCTGTGCGCCGCAGCATGAGCTTGGGGTTCTTGGCAGCAGAGGCGTCGATGAGGTCCACCAGCAGCTCCTTCATGATGCTGGTGTAGTACTCCAGCTTGCCATGGAGTGCAATTGTCAGCAGGGATGCCAGGCTGCACCTGCAGGTGGCATGGTGGGCATCAGCACCTGTAGTCCCAGGGCCTCAGTGCTGCCTTGTCCCTGGACCCAGGGACCCCAGGTGTGCCTGTGTGTGTGGCTCCTACAGACAGGGTGAGTGGGGTTGGAGAAGGGACTACTGTAGCTAACATTGACAGTGACCACCATGCCCCATAAGCCCATATCTTAGGTATCTAGGCCCAGGAAGGGAAGGAATGAGATATGGGGGTAGCTCAGGAGTCCCAGAGCCCCAGGACCTGATGCTCTGCAGCCTTGGACAGGCTGCTCTTCCCCCAGCCCACTCCAAGTCCCTTGCAGCCTGACCTGTCGCGCACCGCAAAGTCCTTCTGCTGTTCCAGTGCATGGACGAAGATGATGAGGAAGTGCTTGTTGTTGAGCAGTGAGGAGAACAGGCTGATACCCTCTTCCATGTTGGGCCGGCAGCTCTCAGGAATCTGCAGAAGCAATTGGTGATGAGATGCCCAGAGGGACCCAGTGCCCCTGCCTGGCCTAGGACCCAGTGGTTATGGTACCATGAAAGGCTGCTTGTGTGCCTCATGGAATGGGGAACTCACTGCCGTCCAGTGTGGATGCCTCCTAACTCCCTATGACTGGGAACAATGGGAGCTGAGTTGAAAAACGGGGCCTAGCAGAGGGTATTTCAAGAGATAACCCAGCATTCCAGGGTGGGAGACTCTCACCTTCCAATCTCCAAGCAGCAGGTGCATGGAGTGTGCAGGTGGACCCAACCCTCTGTCCTCTCGACCTGGCCTGGGGGGTCAGTACTTACACCAGCCTGAATGGCTGCTTGAACTCCCCCTGGGACAGAGGGCTCAGTACCTTATCATCACAGATGACTCCCAGCTCTCCAAGATTGGGATTAATGGATTAGATGATCTGGGAAGGGGGACCCGGGGTGGGTAGGGTTGTCTGAAACAGCCCGCACAGCGTATGTATGGAGGGGGTACTCACCTTCCACTCTCCCAGCAGTGGGTGGGTCTCCTGCACCGGGGAGCTGCCCTGGGAGTTGCGGGTCTGGGAGGGCAGTACATAGCTCTCTTCGTAGAGGGAAGAACACTGTAGAGGCAGACCCCTGGCGTCTCAGCAGGGCGGAGGCCCCCCCTGCCTGGCATGCAAGGGTTGCTCACAAACTGAAAAGGGCACTGGCCTTGGCTGGCCCAGTGGGACCCTGCTGGGGGAAACTGACACAGAAATAACCTCATGTAAAGAATAAGAGGTAGAGGGCCAGGCCCGGAGGCCCTGGGATTCCACAGGAGTGGGGAGGGTGTCCCAGTAGACTCTCTGGAGGGGTCACAGGTAAAGGAAGCAGTTGGTGGGGGCAATGCAAGAGGTCGTGAGGCTTAGGGGGATGCAAAAGCAGCTCAGTGTGCCGCGTGGGAAACTGAGGTAGAGAGGCTGGTAAGAACCACACGGTCAAGGGCTGCCATGGGAGTCTGAGCTTCATCCTGAGGCTGAGAAGAGCCTCTGGGGCTTGTAACAGTCAGACATGGGCTTGCTTTGCTTGCTACAGGGGAAGGATGTGGCTGGGACAAGGGAGGTGCTGGTCACTGGCACAAATGCCTAGACAGGCTAGGGGAGTGGCGGAAGAGGGCAGTGGCCCCGAAAGGGCAAGAAGAGGTGTGGGGAGCATGGAAGGGATGGGTGGAATCTAGAGAACAGGAGGAGGGGTGTAGAGACCAAGAGAAGCCTGGCTGGGAAGGGTCCCAGAGATGAGAAAGGCTGGCCAGGCAGCCTTGGCCACCCCCGTGCCCTTCAGCGAGGGAGAGGCAGGCCCAGCACCCCAGGAGAGTGGGGCCAGCCACTGGCTTCACAGTTAAACATCAAATTAGCTGAGAATGAAAATGGGGGAGAAATTGGGGTCCCCTTCCCTTGGCCATCCAGGGCAGGTGGCCAGGACTGCTGGGGACAGCTGTGCGGGTTTTACACTGCGCAACAGGCTCTCTAGGCTGGCAGGGTCCAGGCTGACCTTGGGGAAGAAGGTTCGGGTCACGAAGTGCTTATACTCCAGGAAGGGGATGCCCTGGCTGCGGTTCAGCTCCTTGGTCAAGTCTGTCATATCCGTCTGCAGCTCGGCAAAGCCTGGTGGATACGCAGGCAGTGTGAGCAGATGAGAGCCCACCCCTCAGACGGGAAAGCTCAGGCCCGGGCCTGACAGTCCCCACTCACTACCTTTGCGGATTTCCTCGCGGATCTGAGATTCCATCTCCTCCATCTGCAGCAGGGTCTTCTGCCAGTAGCGCTCTGCACGGCGGCTCTTGGTGCAGAAGACAAACAGCGCTGTGGGCAACGGAGAAGGGTCAGGCCTCGAAAGCCCTTTGGAAAGCCTTTATTGGCACCTGCTGTATGCAGGGCTGGGGCCTAGAGGAAGAGGCTCTGCTCACTGCCTTGGCTCCAGCTCTTCCAGGGCAGAGTGTGGAGTGGGGACCAGGCACCCTCAGCCCCGCGGTCCCCCTCCCAGGGCACCAAGCCCCTCCAGGGCAGAGAGCACAGAAAAATGGCCGGCAAAGCACCCCTTGATGACCAGCTCTTAGAAAAAGAAGTGTGTGTGTAACACAGTGGTTAAGAGTGGCTTTTTCTGGCTCAGCTCCTGTAGCTCAAGTGGCAAAGGTGCCAGCCACATACACCAGAGCTGGAGGGTTCAAATCCAGCCTGGGCCTGCCAAAGAATAATGACAACTACAAGCAAAAAATGGCCAGGTATTGTGGCGGGCGCCTGTAGTCCCAGCTACTTGGGAGGCCAAGGCAAGAGAATCGCTTAAGCCCAGGAGTTGGAGATTGCTGTGAGCTGTGATGCCACAGCACTCTACCCAGGGGGACAGCTTGAGGCTCTGTCTCAAAAAAAAAAAAAAAAAAAAAGAGTGGCTTTTTCTGAGGGAGAGAATTCTGAGTGATTTGTTTTCTTTCTGCTTTTTGGCATTTTCTGTTCCTTCTTCAATGACCAGGTGTTACTTGTGAATTAAGAAACTTTAAAAAGCATATTATGAAGCAATTTTACGTTATAATCCTTTTCTGGTGCCGGAGGAGGGTGTGTGTGTGTATATATATATATATATATGATGTATAAAAATATTTTATATATACAGTATTTTTAGAAAAGAGACCAAAAATATATGAAAATATACAGGGTATTAATGATGGTATTTTTCCCCTTTTATCTAGAATTTTTTCCTTGAATGTATTCATTTTATTTAAATAGCTTCATTGAGATAGAACACACGGATCACATAATCCATCCATTTAAAGTGTGCAACTCAATGGTTTGTAGTACAGGGTGGCCATAAAGTTCTTGCGCGATTTAAAAGAGACAACTATTTCAAACTATTTTAAATTGCACAAAAACTTTATGGCCACCCTGTATATTCACAGAGTTGTACACAGATGCCACATCAATAACACAGAGATAACCATGTCTGCTATCTAATTTTAGAGCGTTTTATTGCCCCAAGAATACCCGCATCCATTAGGCAGTCACTGCCCCAGCCCCTCGCAACCACTAATCAGCTTCCGTCTCCATGGATTTGTCTATTCTGGACATGAAGATGGAATCTCGCAACATGTAGCAGCTTCTTTCATTAGCATCCCATTTTCAAGGTTCATCAGGCCGTACAGGTATTAGCACTTCACTCCTTTCTATGGCTGGATAATGTTTCCGTGTACGGATATATCACAATTTATCCATTTAGTAGCTGATGGGCACTGGGGTTGTTTGGACCTCTTGGTTATTATAAATAATGATGTTATAAATAACAAGTGTTTGTGTGGACATGTTATAATTTCTCTCAAGCAGACCCCCTACAAGTGAAACACTGAGTCATTGCCTAACTGTACGTTTAACATTTTGAGGAACTGTTTTCCAAAGCAGTCGTGCCATTCTCCATTCTCTCCAGCAGTGAAGGAGGGGTGCACCTTCTCTGCTACCTTGAGCATGTTACTGTATAACCATTATTTTAAGAGTGGTATTGCCCTCCAGACATGTAGGTCAAGCTTCCCTGAACAACCCTCTCTTAAAGTGCCTTCAGTAGCTTCCCGCTGACTGGAGAACACAGTTCTAAATTCCTCTGCTTGGCATTCAGGGCCCATGGCCTGGGCCCAGCACGTTCTTCCGACATCTACCATCTGCCAGCCATTGGTGCTGTTGCCAGGGTGCACCTGCCCCTGCCTCTGGGTTCCTCACCTGTTCCCACCTCTAAGCCTTTGTCTAAACTGTGCCCTCAGTTCACCTTGACCCCTCTTATCTGCTACTCTTCAGAGGGCCTGGGGAAAGGTGGGCAGGTCTGCCCTCCAAGGGTCCCGAGGGCAGGGCTCCTTACCCACCACGGAGAGCAGCAGCAGGACGCTACAGATGACGATGGACACGATGATGGCCGTCTCGCTGCCCCCCAGCTGCAGTGTGGCAATGGTCTGGTTAAAGTTTCCTACCTGGATCTGCACAGAGGTGGGAGAAGGGGGTTGAAGCTTTCACAGACTTGCACCGCAGCTCTTCACCTAAGTTGCTGTGAGCTTTTCCCCTCGCTGGCCTTGGGAAAGTCATCTAACCTCTCTGAGCCTCAGATGCCACATCAATAACATAGAGATAACCACGTCCACCTCCTGGGGACACTGTGAGGGCTACGTGAGGTGATGCTTGTCAGGCCCTTGGCCTGGCACAGAACCGAGAGTCAATGTGGGGGCTGTGATAGGCTGGAAGCAGCAGCAGAGGAGCCAGAAAAGGGCGGTTCACGGGGCCTGGATGCTGTCCCTGAGTATCTGTAGGGCTGCCCTGGGACCAGGGGGCAGCTGGGTGTGAGGACTCAGAGGGCAGGCATGGGACTGAGGTGTGGGCCAAAGGGAGCTGTCCTGGAGGGACATGTGTTGTTGCCAGGGAGGGAGTGAGCTCCTCATCACAGGAGGTGTGTAAGTAGGTACAGCGCAGAACAGATCCCATTTTCTGGACCTACTCTGCTCCTCCTGCTTCCCTCCTCTCCAGGCCTTTACCTGATGACTGGCAGCTCAGGCTGTAGGTGGGACAGTCCCTCCCATGGGTCCCTGAGACCCATGACAGAAAGACGTGGGACAGGGGCAACTTCTTATGGCTTTGGAAAGTCTAGCCCCATCAGGCCCACATGGGCAGATCACTGAACTTTAGCAGGTCACTAAGTTCTTGGGCCTCAGTTTCCTCATCTGTTAAGTGGGGATGAAGAGCTCTGCTTTGCCTCATTTGCCTAAGCTACTGGGTGTGCACATGCTCAGTGAGTTCTGGTCTGGGGGCCAGGTCCACCTCTACCTCCAGCGTCCTGTGCACTCACTGTGATGGGCAGCTGCCCCTCGGTGGCTCCCAGGGACTCGTTGACTGAGCAGTGGATGACTCTATCTGAGACGATCTGGATGTCACAGGCCACTTGGCCAATCTTGACGCGGTACTCATGACTCTGGAGCCCCAGGCTGTCCTGCTCCTTCTGTGGGTGCAAAAGGGGGCACTCGGAGATGCTCGCCAAGCCAGCTGCACCCACCGCTTACTCCCGTCTGCCCGGCACCTGCTGCGCTCACATGGATGACCAGGGTGAGAGGCTCCCCGGGGTGGTGCTTGATCCACTTCTCCCTCTTGGCTGTGGAGAACTGCGGGTTGGGGAGGTAGTCCAGGCGGAACCTGCTGCCCCGCTGCGCCTCCTCAGGCTCCAGCAGCTCCTCGGCCACAGCCACCTCGTCCGCATAGGCCCGGCCATTGATGAAGAAGTCCACGGGTGCTGACGCATTGCTCAGGGCCCCAGGAGATGGGCAAGTGATGAGGGTGGAGTTGAGAACCTTGCAGAGCTGGTGTGGGAGGGCCCGGGGCCAAGGCCAGGACACAGGATGGACAGGATAGAGAAATGGGAGCGTGAGGTTTACGGAGACAGAGAGAGAGAAAGAGAGGCAGGGAGAGACCCATGACAGAAAGACAGAGACCAGGAGACGCAGAAAGGAACAGGGGGTGCACAGATGTCACCGAGGAGGCCTGGCCAGTCAGGGCCCCCGCTCACCTCCCACCTGCCAGTCCCGGCCCCCTCACCGTGGGCTCCCGGCCAATGTGGTGTACGGCCATGGACACATTCTGCACCATGTGGAAACGCTCGCCAGCCACCGTGATGGTCCTGCCACCGCTGTGGGGGGCAGCAAAACCCATCAGCTCACCCGCTGCTCCAGAGATCCAGGCCTGGCCAGTGGGGATGGAGGGGGTCTGGGCCTCACCTGACAGGGCTGCGACGGGGACTGATGGCCGTGATGACCGGGTTCTGCATGTACCAGAAGGTGAGGTTGCCGTGCACACAGCCCCGGTGCTCGAAGCGCACGCAAACGGGCACGGCGGCTGGCAGGGCCCCCGCAGGCATGGTGCAGGTGATGCTGCTGTCCCTGCGCCTGTCGGGGTAATGGGCGTTGTCGGCGGGGGGTCCCTCCTGCTGCCACCCACTGCCGATGCCCCCACACCCCAGGACACAGGCCCACGTGCTTGGCCCAGGTTCAAGGCCTCCTTGCCTGGTCCCAACTTCATCTCTGCTCCCTTTAACAGAGCCCTCAAGCACTTTTCTCCCAATCCTGGGCCCACGGAGGTTTGTATTTCCTATGGGTGTGTCTACCTTCCCCTTGAGGGCTACATTGGGCTCCTCTTGGTGTCCCCAGCTATGCCCACCCGTGGGGCCTGGCACATAGTAAGTACATAATAAAAACAACAGTATTTCGCCAAGAGGCTCCAGACAATAACCCTGCCATTAACCACACCCCTGGGCCAGACACAGGATCCCAGAGTGTACAGCGTCATCATTTCACTCAGCTGTCACTTATGGAGCACCTGGGGCATGCCGGGCACTGAGCACTGTCCACAACTCACTGGGACTGTTCTTACCAGAGGAAACTGAGACTCAGAGAAGGGAGGGGCTTGCCTAAGGGGACATAGCCAGTGAAGACCTGGGTGATACTTGGTACAAGGATGTTGCCCAAGCTCGCCAGCCCACCAACCCTGTGGGATTCTCTGGGCCTGGCCCAGGGCCTTACATGAGCTCTGTGCAGGGGTCTGTGCCATTGACTAGGACCTGGAGCTCCGAGCCCACATGGAGGTCACTCCCATGGATGGTGATCCTGGTGCCGCCTGCCTGGGGGCCCATGGCAGGCTCCAGGGAGTTGACCAGGGGCAGCTGTGGGGAGGAAGGCAGCAATTAGGCCTCGGCCAGGCTGCAGGGGTATGGGTGGGGCCTGGGCCAGACGGCAGGGTGCAGCCCCCCTTACCACGTAGGAGAAGCGCTCCCGAGACCTGCCCTCCTTGGAGGCGTTCACTGTCACCACATCTGAAAACAGCCCTGGGGCTGGCCCTGTGGCACACACGATCCTGAGAGGAGGTAGCTATGGTCAGCAGGAGCAGGCAGTGGGTTCTGGGGACCCTCAAGGGCCACCCTGGTGCCAGGCTCAGGAGCTCACCCCCTACCCCACGTGTTTCCCATAGTTCTACAGTTGTAAGCCAAGAGGTAGGGGATGAGATAGCCTCTGACCATGAGCTGATTACTTGGCTGGCAGACTGACGGTCTCATCTACAAGCCTGAGCTAGGGCTGCCCAAAAGGAACCCCAACTTCCTTCCTGCTCACAAACACTTCCTGGGACCCCTCTGGGACAGATCCAATAGCTGCAAACCCAGATCTTTACACAAGGCTGGTCGCCCCCAAGTTTTAGCTGCAAATACTTCCATCAGAGCAAGGCTTATGTGGAAGGAAGGGCCGCTAGGGGCACATGGGGGTGGGGGGCTTCCCAGAGGAGTGGGCATTGGAGCCCAATCAGGAAAGATAAAGAAGGCAGTCCCAAGCAGAACAGGGCTGGATGAGTGGTGGAAACGGCTTGAGCAAAGTCCAGAGGCCCCAATGACAGAGGCTCCCAGAGAGGAGCAGAGTTTGGGGAGAGGGTGGGGGCTGGGGCACTGATGCTACTCACTCCTCGGACACCATGTATCTGTCGGCCAGCGGCTCACAGGCCACGCTGCCGATCCACACGCCATGGGCCACGTCACTAAGTCGCCTGCCCAGGTTCCTGCCACGGATGGTCAGCAGGGTCCCTCCATCCAGGGGGCCACTCAGGGGCTCAATCTGCCAGGTGACCAGAGAAGGGCGTATGGGTCTGAGGCTGGGGGGCCAGGAGGCTTCTCTTCCCACAGTCACAGGCAGCCAGGGAGGTGCAGGGAGGGCTGAGATAGCAAGTCATTCGGCCGACAGGATATGCCTGTGTTACTGAACTTATACGGGTCTGGGGATGCCACTCGGGGGACAATGAGGGCGGCTCCCAGTGGCCATGTCTAACCACAGGACCCTGTGTCCCAGCCAGAGCTGACCAGGCATGAGGTAGTCATCTGCCCCAGGCTGAGACAACCAGAATACTTCTTGGATGATTTTCTTAATTAAAACAGAGGCTTAGGAGTTATTAGTGGCCTCAATTACCAAGGTTTCTGGACTTCACTATAAAAACTAGTGATACTCAGCCCCGGAGTCTCCTCCACCCACATTTCCGATGCCCCTGTCCGTGATTTTTCTCCATAGCGCTCATTACCTTCTATATAAGATACAACTTACTCCTTTCCTTGTTCACTGTACCTGCCTCCCCCACCGCAGCCCCCACTCCATGAGCCAGGGCACTTTGTCTGACACCACAGGCATGCACCTATGGGGGTACCTGCCCACGGACACGTGTGCCCATGAGACCCTGAGGATGTGAGACCTGCGTGCGGTAATGAGCGTGTGCCCAGACGGGGGTGTGGGTTCAAGGGGTCTCCATGGGGTGTGCTTACCTCACGGATCTCTGGGGCAGGGCAGGCGCCAGGCAGGGGCTGCATGGGGCCCCGCAGGCGGCAGCCATCACTCCACATGCACAGATGACCCTGGTCCTCACGGCCCAGGCACTGGGAACAGTCGGGGCTGCCCATGGCACAGTTGTAGACCACAACTAGGGGAGACACGGGGCAACACGGGTCAGCCCAACTCTGTGGCATGGGCCCCCATTACCATTGTCTCCTCCACTTCACTGACTATCCAGAGGACTTCACCCTGTCACTATGGTGTCCCCCACAGAGGCAGGTCCTGGTTCTGAAGGTCAGGACTCTGTGAGATTGTTAGCACCTTCTCCAAAGCCCTGTGTCTGTCCACAGCCGCATTAATCCCCTCTCTCTGCAGGAACATGAGAGCTACTGATTCCATCAGGTGCAAGCTATTAATCAGACCCATTTTACAGAGAAGAGACTGAGGCTCAGAGAGGAGTGACTTGCTCAGGCTCACACAGCAGGTGAGCAGCAGAGCAGGGATTCTGGAATGTTGAGGAGCCCCTGAGCAGTACAGGTTTTGAGGACTCCGGGACCTCAAACTCTTGAGTGGCCCCAGGAGGAGGGCAGAGAAGGCCCTTCAGTGTCTCAGGTGTACAGGAATGTTCTGGGGCCTTTTTTTTTTTTAGACAGAGTCTCACTCAGTGTCACCCTAGGGTTGAGTGCTGTGGCATCATCATAGCTCACAGCAACCTCAAACACTTGGGCTCAAGCGAGCCTCCTGCCTCAGCCTCTGAGTAGATGGGACTACAGGCGCCCAACACAACACCTGGCTAGTTTTTCTATTATTTATTTATTTTTTTTAGTAGAGTCAAACTCCTGAGCTCAAGCGAGCTACCCACCTGAGGCTCCCAGAGTGCTAGGATTACTGGCATGGGCCACCATGTCTGGCTTCTATGGTCTTAATAGTGGGAATCTGGAGGCCCCCAGGTCCACCAGGAATGTCTAAGATTCCCTACAGTCAGATGGACCCCCAGAGGGTTGATTCAAAACATATGGCACCAGTGACAGCACCAACCACCACTTGGGGGCACAAACTACACCAGACACTGTTCTCAAGGCTGGCGTGCATCAGCTCATCAAATCCCTACCAGGCCCTCCGTAAAGTGACAGTGCCCTTCTCTCACATGAGACACAGAAGGCTAAGGCTTAGTGAGCTGCCAAAATTGCACAGGCATTGGTGTGGAGATGACTGAGGGCCTCATGGTGCCTGGTGGAATGGTAGGGCTGAGACCCAAGTCTGCTTGTGTGCTGGGGAACCCCAGGGTAAGTCCTGGGACCGTGTGGCAACCAGCAAAATGACTCCCCCAAGGTTGAGCCCTTCCCTCTGTGCTGAGTCCGGTGTGGCCATGTGCAGTGGGTGGAGGTGCCCCCACCTGTCATGGGGTCAGGGCTGTCCAGGAATCGGGCTGGCCACCCCTTTAGTTGTAGGCTGAGTGGAAACACCTGGCTCTTCTGGGCTGTGTGCAGCTGCAAAAGCATAGGAAAGAGCATGAGGAACCTGGGTGGTGTCCGGGTCTCTGCGGGGGTGAGGCGGGTCATGGAGACAGATGAGGGCAAGGCTGTTGGGATGGACAACCAAAGGGCAAGGTGGACAGGGTGGGGAGGAAGGGATACAGTGTCTGAACTTGGGCAGGCCACTCATTGGAGCCTCCCTCTCACTTGGAGCCACACCACTCACCACCACTTGGTTGCAGCGTACAACAGACTCATTTTCCCATACAGCCTCGAAGATCTCCTCCAGCCCAAAGCTACACTCTAGGGCTGAACCCTGCAGGAAACAGGGAGGAGAAAGGGGTTTTGAAGAGAGCCAAGCCTGCACACACTGCCCTCTACAACTGCTGGTACTTCACAGACTGCTGCCCTAAAAAGTGGGCTTGGGTCTAATGAGCCTTTGCCTGGGCCATGCCACCCCCTAGAATTCCCTTCCTGCCATCATGCCCAATGCCTGAGGAGGCAAGGAGTGAACAAACACCTAGAACTTTGGCCTTGTGCTCTCTGTGCCACTAAAAAGCCTCTCAGCCAGGTGCGATGGTTCATGCCTGTGGTCCTAGCACTTTGGGTGGCAAAGATGGGAGGATCACTTGAGCCAGGAATTAGAGGCTGCAGTGAGCTACGATATGGCACTGTACTCCAGCCTGGGCAACAGAGCGAGACCCTGTCTCAGAGAAAGAAAAAACAGCCTCTCCAATATCCCACAGTGGCCTAAACCAGAGCCTTCCCACTTCTATGCTATAAGGCCCTGGCCCAGATAAACCCGACACTCTTCAACACAGCACAGACTCTCCTGCCCCCAGCCCTTGCCCAAACACCCTCCTCCCCCTCAACAGCCCATCTCCCTTTTTACCACCCAGCAAAACTCAACACGACTATCAAAATCCAGTTCAAATGTCCCACACTCCAAAGCCTTCCCAGGTGCTCTCCTCCAATCAGAGTACCCCTCATTTGATGAAGTGTTCATTCATTCAGCATGACTATTTGGGTGTGTGCTGGGGACTCTGTGAAGCTCCTAAGGCCTTCCCCCAGCTGTGTCAGGCCCCACGCTCAGCCCCTTGCCCCGATTCTGTTTATACCTGTCTCCTAAGCCAGTGGGAAAAGGCCCCTCTGATACCCACCTCCAAGGGCAGCAGAAAGCAGGTGGCAAAGCTCAGGTTCTACCTTACTCAGCCTGGATTCAAATCCCACCTCAGCTAGTTCGTAGCTATGTGATGTTATGCAAGTTGCTCTCTCTGAGCCTTAGTTTTTCTTAACTGTACAAATGGAATAGGCTTCCCTGTCTTGCAGGGTTGCTGGGGAAACTAGAGACTGTGTTTCTTGGTGAGCTGCACACTGTAGGTGCCTAATATGTGCTTGCTATTATTAGTATGCAGGAGGTATTCAATAGATGTTTGTTGAATGAAAAAACAGGGTTCAATTCCCCAGTCTCATCTTGCTGTCACAGGAATAGCATCAGTACTGTGTTTCCCTGAAAATAAGACCTACCCAAAAAATAAGCCCTAGCAGGATTTCTATGCATTTGTTAAATATACACCAATAATAAGACCTAGTGATGAGTGTGATCTGCATAGCCATGCCATGCATTTCAGCACATAGAGGAAGACATCCCCTGAAAATAAGCCATAGTGTGTCTTCCTAAGAAAAAATAAATATAAGACAGTGTCTTATTTTCGGGGAAACACAGTACATATTTGCTGAGTGAACGAACCCGAGCTTCATGTATTAAGCTAAGCCCCCAGCCAGCTGCATGACAGGCACCCTGTTTATGTGCCTGACAGTGACAGATGTGACACCCTAAGGAGAAAGCAAGTCAATCTTCCCCTTTCTGGGGCCCCACCCAGGAAGCTCATATAGGAAGGTGGCTGATGACTAGACCAAAGGCCCATTTTATCCCCTGCTGTACTGATCTGGAAGAGGGTGCATCGTCTGAGTCCTTGGCTGTCTAGGGATGGCAGATCTAGCCTATCCTAGGGTTCCAGGGTGTAGGTCAGCAAACAGGGTTGCTGCAGAGCCCAGGCCCTACTCCCAGGCTTGTCTCAATGTTCCAGAAGCAGGCCTGGGGGCAGGAGGGCAGGAGGGCAGGAGGGCAGGAAGCCCTGCAGCCCAGTGACAGTAGACTTGCCCCATGACACAGCTGGAAGGAATCAGCTGGGACTCAGAGCAGTGCTTGGGCCTCCCTGTCCCAGGCTCCTGTAGCTCGGGGGGCAGAAGTGCCCTTCCAACATGCCCAGGCCCCTTGAAGGGTGGGGCTTGAGGGCAGAGGACAGGCTCCTCCCTGGCCTCCCAAGGCCCCAGCCCCTGCCACAAGGCTTCACGATACATCCCAGATGCCTGGCACGTGGCCCCCACGTGTGACAGCCCTCTGGGCCTCAGCTCCTGTGTGGGAGCGACAGATGGTGAGTCCCTGGGAGCTGGGGAGGGCTGGCTGGCTCACTTCCAGATAGCGTCAACGTGAAAGCTTCCCACCCAGCACGCTCCTCCAGAAGGGGCCCAGAAAGGGGCTGTGTGCCATCCCCCCCAGCCTGATGGGGGACAGAGCTGGGTGCAGGGAAGAGCACTGGGTTGGCAGTCAAGGATGAACGCAGTCCAGTCCACACTGTGTGGCCCAGGCTGCATGACCAGCATCACATACTCCCTATCCTGGGCCTCACTGTCTCCTGTTGGACAACGGGGGACAGGGTGGAAAGGGGCTCTCTGGTCATTCTCTAGGGAAGACACAGAAGCCACGAACTGCACAGGCAGGCTCGCCTGGGGGAGGGCAGGGCAGGTCCCAACATCCACCCCTGGGGCACTGGCCAGGCCGTAGCAGCTGTGGGCCTGGCCCTTGTCACCACTCCCCTTTTCCCAGCCTTGTGCAACCGGAGTGGGGCTTTCTCACACGGAACTTGGAAACTCAGAGAAAGAATAGCAAAGCCCACACAGGCGCCAAAGCATCAGTTGTCAGCCCAGAGCAGGGTCATGATCATGGACCTGAGGGACAGTTGGCCTGCATGCTCCCAGCCTCCTCCCAGCCCACCCCAGTCTGGCCCGGCCTCTACTTACTTGGAAAAAGGCAGCATTGGCCAGAGGCACTAGGATGTCCTGGGAGCCGCCAGTGGGTACGGGTGCCAGGGGTGAAGGCAGGGTCTGGGGGCAGTCCTGGGGTCTCTGTGGTGGAAACAAGAGGAGGGTCATGCACATACAGGGGTGTTTCAGAGAAGAAGCAGGAAGATTCACTGAGCCCATCCTGCCCCATGCCATCTGGCCTCCCTGGGAGGCACCAGGCAGGCTGGGTGGTAAGAAAACATTCATGACAAAGTCCCCACAGGGCCTGTGCCCAGGCCGCCTCACACTGCCTAGTTTGATCCTCATGGAGACCCTAGGGCAGATCTTACAAGCCCAGTTATTAGTGAGGAAACTGAGGCAGAGACAAAATTACCTGCCCACTGGTGAAGCCAGATTCCTCTGTGACTGCTCCCTGGCCTCAGAGAGGCTGCGTTCAAAGCCCAGCTCTCCTCCCCGTCCCAACTGTAGGACAAGGGGTGGCGCCCACTCTCTGAGACTCCACCCAGGTGTGAAACTCCTATTTGCAAACTGACATGAGTTAAGCAATTCAGAAAAAAGAAACCCTAGGCTTCTGAACAGCCCATGAAAAATAGCGGCCATGAAAACTAGAATTTCCAGGAGGACAATTTTTCTTATTTTTTTTAGAGATGGGATCTTGTTCTATTGCCCAGGCTGGAGTGAAGTGGCATTGTCACAGCTCCCAGCTAACTCAAACTCCTGGGGTCAAAGAATCCTCCTGCCTCACTCTGCCTCCCACCCCCCAGTAGCTGGGACTATAGGCATGTACCATCATGCCCACTTAATTCTTTTTTACAAAATATTTTGTAGAGGCCAGGAGCAGTGACTCATGTCTGTAATCCTAGCACTCTGAGAGGCTGAGGTGGGTGGATTGCCTAAGCTCACAGGTTCGAGACCAGCCTGAACCAGAGCCAGAGAGAGACCTCGTCTCTAAAAATAGCTGGGTGTTGTGGCAGGTACCTATAGTCCCAGCTACTTGGGAGGCTGTGGCAAGAGAATTGCTTAAGCCCAAGAGTTTGAGGTTGCTATGAGCTGTGATGCCATAGCACTCTACACAGTGTGACAAAGTGAGACTTATCTCAAAAAAAAAAAAAAAAGAATTGAGCGGCACCTGTGGCTCAGTAAGTAGGGCGCTGGTCCCATATACTGAGGGTGGCAGGTTCAAACCTGGCCCCGGCCAAACTGCAACAAAAAATAGCCAGGCATTGTGATGGACGCCTGTAGTCCCAGCTACTTGGGAGGCTGAGGCAGGAGAATCACCTAAACCCAGGAGTTAGAGATTGCTGTGAGCTGTGACTCCACAGCACTCTACCAAGGGCAATAAAGTGAGACTGTCTCTCAAAAAAAAAAAAACCCAAAAATCCCTTACCCCCCATTAAAATAAAAAAAAACAAACATTTGTAGAGACTGGGTCTTAATATGTTGCCCAGACTGGTCTCGAACTCCTGGCCTCAGCAATCCTCCAACCTCAGCCTCTCAAAGTGCTGGGGTTATAGGCACGAACCATCACGCCTGGCCCAGGAGAACAATTTAAAAGGGCCCTGGTACCACTAGGCTTGAGGGGACAGCCCTCCTCTCTGCCCAGTATGTGTCACAGCCTCTGGGTGAAGGTGCTATTCCCCAGATACTCCGAAGAAGGCCCTGGGCAGCATAGCGGGTGACAGGTCATTGTCCCCTTTGTTGGAGGTGGAGTCTCTAAGGCCCAGCAGAGCAGTGGCTGCTTCGTGGAAGGAAGGAAAGGAGGAGGGAGGGTGAGGAGCAAAGCAAGAAAGAAGGAGGAGGGGAGGGAGGAAGGGAGGACTAAAGAGGAGGGAGGAAAGAGAGAAGGGAAAAAGGGAGGAGGGACAGAGGGAGAGGAGGTCCTGGGGTTCAAAAGGGTGAGGGCTGCAGAGGGCAGAGGGCAGGATTGGGCTCTGAAGCCCCTCACGTCTCACTCCAAGGTTCCTCTGGGCCTGTGCCCTGCTGCTGGAGACTGGAGGCCTGATTTGGGGACTGCTGTCTCCAGGCTCCTAGGCTCCATGCCCCATTGTACAGAATAAGAAACTGAGGCCTGGGGGAGGGGGCGGGGCTGTGGCTGCCCTGTCCACCTGGACCTGCTCTCAGTGAGCCAGAGAGTCTGACCTGCTGGGACCATGAGCGAGGACAGAATCGGGGACCCTGGAGCAGCCACACCCACACCCATACCAAGGAGCCCAGCAGGGACCCTCCAGCCCAGGGGCTTCCTGCTCTGTGCTCCTCCTGCCCAAGTCAGGCTAGGGAAGCGTTTGGGTGAGAATCAGGCCAGGAAGCAAAGGCACCAGTGGGCCATGTGTGTCCCCTTGAAGTCACCCAGCCAGGGCCAAGGGCCTCAGCACAAACTTTGGGGCCTTCCTAGGACCTTTTTTCTTTATTCTAGATCAGACAGGGAGCTCCTTGCAGGCAGAACAGGGACCTCTCAGGGACCTCAGGACAAAACCAGACCTCAAGGGCTGCCAATGCCAAAAATAATAAATGATGCTGAAGCTAATACTCGCAGCTGCAGCAGCTCCCGCAGCACAGAATTAATTCACAGCATCTCCTCCCAGGTGGACACTATTGTCACACCCATTTTGCAGGCCAGGGAGCTGGAGCCCAGGGAAGCTCCGTGTTGTGCCCATGGTAGGATGGGCAGCACAGGAAAGCTGTGGTCGTCCAGTTTGCTGGCCACAAGGACACGGTGTGAGTTTCCTGGGGGACAGCACCCGGTGCAGACCACAGGGGCCTTGACTGGCCCCAAGGGTGGGGTGGGAGGAGCTGGTGTCCGGCTCACTGTGTGAACACACAGGTGCTGCCCCTCTGGGCCTCCGTGTTTTCACCTACAGGATGGAGCTATTCAGGGAGAAACCTCTTGATAGAGCCATCCCAGGCTCCTAGCAGGCCCCAGGCTGCTGTCCTGTGCTGTCCTGTGGGAAAGCCCCATGGAATCCTAGGGACTAGAACCCACATGTTTCCAATCAGTTTTCACAGATGCTGCCAGGTCTGCTTCGCAGCTGGCTGGGGGCCCAGCATCTCCATCCTCCCGGCATCCTCCCTCCCATGGGTAGGTGGCTGAGTGCAGGGGCGGGGGGTGAGGGTTGGGGCGGGAGGAATGAATAATAATAGGGCCATCCCTGAGTGCCATCCTACTCCCTGTGACCACTTGTCACCCATGGCCACTTGGATGCTTGCATCCACCCTAGATATCTGTGCTCTCCTGCGGTTCTTGCCCCTCATCTCACCCCGGGGCGTCTGCTACACCTCCATGGAGCCAGCTGGTGAGGCTATCGGCTGCCACCATTTGCTAAGTGTGTCTGCCTTGCCTTGGGAGAACCTCCTCCCCCACAGGCCTGCAGTTTGGGAAGACTGACCTGACTCCCCATCCCCAGGGACAGGCAGGTGCCCAGGGCCACCCTGGCCTCAGAAAATGGCTCAGGAAGCGTAAGTGACCCTAATTCAGCAACAAGCCCCAACTACAGGACTTCTGCAGGGCCAGTGAGAAAAAGAAGCTGTCTGGTTTCCTGGGGCTGGGGGGCAGGGGTGTCAGAAGCCAGCCTGGAGCTGCTGAGGCCATCTCAGTGCAGGGAGGGGAATGTCTGCTGGAGCACAGAGCCCACCCAGAGGGGCGGGGAGCCTTGCTGGCACTGTTGGAACCCCTGGATCCAGCAGTGCCTGATTCCACCTTGACTTTTCACTCACCATTAATTCTGAGGGATTAAAACCAGTCTAGGCCAGGCTATTCCTGCTTGCCACCAAAGGATCTGGGACCCCTCCTATCCCAAGCCCAGCAATCAACACCCCAAAAGGGCAAGTGGCCACTCCCTTTGCTGGAACATGGGACAGGCCATGGCCTGCAGGCTCAGAAACCACGGCTGACTCTGGGCAGGTCGGAGAAGGCAGGAGAACAGGACGGGGACAGGGCCACAGTGAACCCTGATGTGGGCCCAGCACACATGGTTCACGGAGAGCCTCACCTGTCACCCAGCCAGAGCTCATAGAGAACAGAGTGCGGTGGGCATGGATCCCTCACGGGCCAGCTGGGAAACTGAGGCTGGAGGAGTCCTTGCAGCTCTCAAATGTTCTCTCCCTGGCTTGAGGGGTGAGAGCTGGTGTCCCAATCCAGCAGAGCAGAGTGACCCAGGGACCCTGAATCTACCTGACCTGGTCCCTCCCTTCCTTTCTACACCCCATGGGCCTCCCCCATGTTCCTACTAAGCCACTCTCTGCACTGGCTTCCATGGTATGGTTCACGCTGTGTCCTCCACCCAGGGACTCACCTCCTATCCACCCAGACCCTCATTGTTTGCAAGACCTAATGTCACACCACCTTACAGAAGCCACTGCAGGGAGGCTACATCCCCCAGGCCCCTGAAAATTGCGAGCACCCCCACTTCCTTCATGTGGGGACCATGAGGGACAGGGAAAGTGACAGGACACCCAGGTCCTAGCATCCCCCTTCCTGGGGTCATTTCTGCTTCCAGCTTCTGGGGGGCCCTGGTGGGTGAGAACTGCCCAGCCCAGAAAGGCACGGCGCCTCCTGGGTCAACTGGCACTTAACTAAATGTCCAGCTAAGCATCAGCTCAGGGCTTCCTCCAGGCCCAGGCAGAGGCCCCCTTTCCTGCTCCTAGATGATGGTCAGGCTCCCTCCATGCCCTACACCAGCTTCTGACCTGAAGAACTGCAGACATGGGGGACAGCGGTCTGGTGGGGGCTGCCACAAAAACACCACCCAGCTGGGAGCTCCGAGGCACCTCTCAAGACTAGACAGAGAGGTCCCTTCTCAAGTGAAGTCCTTCCTGGCCAGCCCACCCAGAGTAGCCATCAGCTCCCAAGCAATGTGGTGGTACAATGTGCCAGGTACAGAGCTGGCGCCTTACTGGTCTCCCACTCCTGAGTCAAGCAACTCTCCCAAAGTGCCGTGATTACAGGTGAGCCAGTGCACCTGGCCACATGCTCTTTCTCTACGCAGGCTCAGCACTACCTTGATGTTTTTATCTTCCTTATTCTCTCTTCCCTACCAGCATGTCAGCTCCTCAAGGGACAGGGGTCTATCTTGGTCTCTGATGTGTCCCAGAGTCTAGAACTGTGCTCAGTGCTCAGGAATATCTGACAAATGACCGAATGAATGGATCTGGTGCAATTCCAAATCCTGACTCTGACCCTTGAGATGCCCCATTTTACAAATGGTGAAACAGAGGTGTAGAGGGACTCAGCAGCTTGCCCAGGATGGCACAGCCACAACTCACTCCTGAGGGTCTGGGCTCCTGCTGGGACGGCAGGACTATGTCTAACTGGTTTCGTCCCAGTGGCTAGTGCATCCTCAGGCACACAGAAGGCACTCTGCACTCTGACTCAAAAGTGATGAGGCTGGGTCCCCTCGCCCTACCACCCCTCTGGGTGCTTCTTTCTGACATACCTGAGTCCCTACCATGTCCCCAGCCCTAGGGCTAGGGGTTGGAAGGAAGAGATGTGATTGAGATGGAGTCCCCAAGCCAAAGTCAGGATTCCCTGACTGTGGGATCCTGAGGTCCAGGATAGTGGGTTGGGGCTCCCCTATGATTCAGCCACATGCCCACCACAGGGCTCTCCCCAGTGTCCGAAGCCCACATCACTGTGACTTTTTTTTTGAGACAGGGTCTAGCTTCAGGTAGAGTGCCCTGGGTAGAGTGCAGTGGCGTCATAATAGCTCACCCCAGTCTTAAACTCTTGGGCTTAAATGATCTTCCCACTTTGGCCTCCACGAGCATTACACCAGTGCTAACATTACAGGCATGAGCCACCGGACCTGGCCATGCACCCCCTCTGATTGAAGTATCCCTGCTGTGGAGTCTCTTTCCAGGCAGTTATGAGGATCAGGCAGCAGGTGCCGAGAGCAGAGCCCAGGCTGAGGCCCTGCAGCCCCCTCCTTAGCACCGCTGGGCACAGACTGGCTTTGAGGGTTCCCTCAGCCCAGTGCCAGGATGCTGGGGCTTCAGATGCTCTGGGACTAGGGCTACTTGCCTGGGGTGCATGCCCAGAATAGGGCCCCCGTAACCTTCTGTGGGGAGTAAAGCACTAGGCCTCATGTTGGCTACTTCAGTCATGCTGTCAGCCCACAAGAGATGGGATCCTTGAGCCCAGGAATTCAAGCCTACAATGACCTATGATGGTGCCACTGTACCGTAGCCTGGGCAACAGAGCAAGACCCTATTTCTTCAAAAAAGAAAATGCATAAAAGAGACGTGGGATGAGTACTGTGTCCAGCAATAGGGGACCAGTTAAATGTGCAATGGTGTGTAGTGAGCCCCACATAGCTGCTCAATCCAAGACTAAGGAAAAATAAACATGCAAACACATGGGAATGTTTCAAAGGTACGAAATTTGTTTAAAAGGTAATGAAACAGTGAAGGTGGAGGGGGGCTCCCCTCCTGGCTTACCATGGGGTTTGGTGAGGCCTCGCACCGAGACTGGTTGGAGACACAGGTGTGCTTCTTGGTACACCAGAAACAAGGCCACTGTGTTGATAGGCAGCTGGTGCAGCTGGAAGACAAGGGGGCCTCTCAGGCTTGGCTTCCCACCCGTCCCCTCACATCTGCCCCTAGGAACCCCGAAGGCAGATCCCAGCACAGGGAATGGTCTGTCTCATCACTGGAGCTGCCTGGGAGGGGTTGGGCACCCTGTAAGGTGGTGAGTTCCTAGCTGCAAGAGATACACAGAGAGGAATTAGATTGGCAGGGCCTTCAGGAGACTACATTAAGTGTAATTAAGCACTCTCTCTGCCCCTACCAACCTGGCACTGGGCAGAATCCAGACACTGGGGGAGGGGGGGGTAAGAGTTTGCTGCAGGAATAATGAGCTGGTGAGTCAATGACCGGAGTCCTGTCTACCTGTAAGACACCATGATTTTTCTTCCAAGGAGCTCCCTGAGAACAAAGACCCTTCCCTAGGGATGCAGTTCCTCTTCCCACCTGGAGATAAGCCCCCCAACCCACTCACGCTGTGTGGGGGTACACTTGTCCCATGCGGCTACAGTCATAGATGGTGAAATTGGCTCCAACGATGTTCCGCCCGTTGACCCTCAGAGACATCTCCACGGTCACATGGTCTGGAATGGATGGGAGACAGGAGAAGTCACAGGGCAGGTGATCTCCACCAACATCAGAGGCTGCTGTGTGGAGCCCCTGTAGCCCCCATGCCTGAGATTCTGCCATCATGCCCCTCCCAGAGCTGTACCCACAGCCCACGAGTACTTACCACGGTGGGGTGGGAAGGGTGGGAACCGGTCCCTTGGCAGGAGGTTGCAGTAGGCGATCTGATGGCCGATCTGATGGCCGAAGGCAGGCCCAGGCACCCGGGCCACGGTGCGGAAGTTGTTCCCGTAGTCACAGGCCATCTCCATGCCGCTGAGGCTGGGCAGGCTGCCGGAGATCTGCAGGATCATGCCCTGGGGGTACAGGACACTCAGCTCCAGCCATACCCTCCTCACAGGCCTGACCCAGGGCTGAGTACCCACCTGGGGTCTGGCCCTGCCCAAGTATCCTCTAGCGAAAGAGGTGTTGTGGCAGTAGCCAGGACCCAGGACCAGAGGGCTGCACCCGACATGTGACCCTTTGCGTCTGTTTCTCCATCTGCAAGATGAAACTCATCATCTCACAGCAGTCAGGAAGGCTCTGGACAATCTGAACCCTGTGACTTCTCCCAACACGCGACCTTGCTCCCACCTCAGGGCCCTCGTGCCGCCAGTTCCCTCTGCTGGGAACACTTCCCCAGACACCCACCTTGACATGCGTCCTTTATATCTGGTTGCAGTGAGCACTGCCTGCTGCCCCTTCCACCCTTGAACTGGTCTAAATTGTCAGCATCCCCTCCTCTCTCCCCACCTCTCTGTTCTGCTTTTTTTTTTTTTTGAAGACAGAGCCTTGCTCTGTTGTCCCAGACTAAAGTGCTGTGCTGTCATAGCTCACAGTGACCTCAAACTCTGGGGTTTAAGTGATCCTCTTGCCTCAGCCTCCTGAGTAGCTGGGACTATAGGTGTCCCTACAACACCCAGATTTGTTCTATTTTTGGTAGAGATGCGGGTCTTGCTCTTGCTCAGACTGGTTTTCCACTCCTGAGCTCAAGCAACTCTCCCCAAGTGCCGTGATTACAGATGTGAGCCATTGCGCCTGGCCACGTGCTCTTTCTCTACACAGGCTCAGCACTACCTTGATGTTTTTATCTTCCTTATTCTCTCTCCCTACCAGCATGTCAGCTCCTCAAGGGACAGGGGCTCTATCTTGGTCTCTGATGTGTCCCAGAGTCTAGAACTGTGCTCAGTGCTCAGGAATATCTGACATATAACAGAATGAATGGAGAGCCCCAGCCCAGTCTGCTGAGGTGATAAGGTGCAGGAAGGGTTCTGTGACATGTGATGATGGGGACAGACACGGGAGCCCAGGTGCAGAGCAGTCCCAGGCTCAGGGTGATAGGTGAGAACTCCAATCCCCAGACAAGTCACTGAGAGCAGGCTGGGTGAGACCCAGGCCCATCTAACCCTCAGCCCCCGCCCCTTGCCAGGGCTGGAGCTCCCCACCACCCCTATCTGCTACAGCCTTCCTGCCCCCAAGCTATAGGCTGATCCACCTCTGAAAACAGGAAATAGCCCTGGGCCCTCTGCCCCCTCCCCTGTGGGCCTGGAAAAAAGGAAGAATGAGGACTCCTCTCCTCCCATTCCTTTTTTTTTTTTTTT
>NW_003852496.1:5907639-5929678 GCF_000181295.1 Otolemur garnettii | reverse complement strand
AGCAACCTCCAACTCCTGGGCTCAAGCGAGTCTCCTGCCTCAGCCTCCCAAGTAGCTGGGACCACAGGCGCCCGCCACAACGCCCGGCTGTTTTTTGGTTGCAGCCGTCATTGTTGTTTGGCGGGCCCGGGATTCGAACCGGTCACCTCAGGTGTATGTGGCTGGTACCCCAGCCGCTTGAGCCACAGGTGCTGAGCCTCTCCTCCCATTCCTAACTGGCCCCCTCCCTCTGGGACTCTGAAACAAACCCCTCTGAGTTCCAATTCCAACTCTGCACTCCCTAGCTGTGCCATCTGCAGCAAGCCATTTATCCTCTGGGCCTCGGCTTCATCCCCTGCAAAGTGCAGGTGTTAAGGGCACCTACTTCACAGGGTCGTGCAAAGCTGAACAGGTGGACCCCATGCATACAGCACATGCCTGGCACTCCCTCAGTGCTCAGGAAGACCTAATCATTGTCACGTTCTCATTATTTGCCTCCAGGTCCCTGGACACTACAGGTAGGAGCCTCCACGTCCTGGGGCTTGGGTGCTGGATTAAGGGAAGCTCCAGCTCTGCAGCCCAGTTTGGGTCCTGCCTCCTCTGAGACTCACTGGGTATTCTCGGTGCACATCAATGTCAGCAGGCAGGACAGTCATGGAGGGACAGAGGCCGGGACCCTCGCTGGCGCTGGTCCAGAAATGCTGCTGGCTGGAGTTGGCACAGTCCTGCTGCAGGGTGCACCTGGAGCGACACCACAGGGTCAACACCCGGTCAGCTCCTCCTGCCCACCACTGCCCTCCCGGCAGCCACGACTGCTGTTGCTGTCCCCTCACCGTGTCTCCAGGGCGCACCATCCACAGTAGGCGTCCGCCGCACCCACACAGTCCCCACAGGTGGCGTACACATTGCAAGCAGCAACCTTCACCCTGGCCATCTGGGAGCAGAGGCAAGGGCCCAGCTGAATGGGGCTGCTGGCTCCTCCCTCAGGGAGGCAGTAGGGTCAGCAGGACAAGCGCCATGAGAGGCTCAGCCCCATAATGGGAGACGTGGGAGACAAGGCTTCCTGGTGGAGGGCAGGGCTGTGCTGGGAGGTGGAGGGCAAGGCAGAGTCAGCAGATGCAGGGGATGGGAAGGAGGCTGCTCCCGGTGGGGGGTGGGACAGGGACAGCGTGTGCAAGGGCCAGGCAAGTAGGAGAGCTCAGCACGTGTGGAGTCCCAGGCAGGCTGAGGCTCTGGCCTTACCTGATGGGACGTCATCAGATAAAGGTAACCAGGGTCTGCTGGGTCAAACTGCATGATGTGGTGCACAGGCTCCCCATAGGCCACCGTCACCACCCGCCTGCTCACCACCTGCATGCTCTCGTTCAGACTGATCTGTGGGGGTGGCGGAAGTCAGGGTGAGGGTGCGCCAGGAGGTGCCCACAGCGGGGAGGGGCCAAACACAGGAGAACCTGACCCACGCCTGGGGCCTCCCCTATCCCGTCTCAGGCCCAGCCAGGAGTGGTGGGAAACGGCAGGCCCAGACGGGAGGGTGGTGGGTCCTGCTTCTACACCCTTGCCTCTGCTGTGCCTCACCAGGGACATCCTCCTGGCACCTCTCACTCTGTGAATATGCATGAGCTTTACAGTTCATAGACCATTCTCTGGGAGACTGTTTGGGGTCATGGCTAAGAGCAGGGACTTGGGGTTGAGTTCTGGTTTTGAGGTTTACGAGCTGTGCAAATGTCTAAGTGGCACTTCTCCCCCTCGGCCTTTTTCCTGAGCTAATGGGGCTAATGAAGGCACCTACATCTACATGAGATGTAGGCCATGCCCTGGCGGGGTGGGCCTCATCCCTCTCCTCTCACATCCATTTCACAGATGAGGAAACTGAGGCCCAAAGGGGCCAAAGGATTTGGCAAGAGTCACCATATGAAGAATCGCCAGGGCTACGATGATGTAAATCCAGGCTTGTCTGACCCAAGTTCAAGGCTGAGGCTGAGGGCTGTGGGGTGTCAAGGTTTAGGGAGGAGGAAGATCAGGACTAGCTGGGGCCTTGAAGCTTCTCAGGCTTGGAGGACCCTCTACATATCTTCCTAAGGTCTGGCAATGACCATCAAACTCTGCCCCTTCTCACCTGACCCCACTTATTCCCAAGCTTGTCCTCCCCTGAGACCTCTCAAGGCCCTGAGAGCCCTGGGTCTGAAGGTCTCAAAGTGGGGGCCAGTGGTCTAGATATCTCCCTGAGTCAGCTCCCTAGAGCTTCCTGCCCCCTCACCTTTCTCTCTCCAGGCTCCAATACCCTTAGTGACTCTCTTCTGCTTATAGAATAAATTTGTTCTGGCATTCAAGGCCCTGATGATCTGACCCTAAATTACCCATTCCCCCCAGCCTCTCCACTCACAGATTCCAGCCCCCAGGCCTTAGGGAGTATAGCACAGGCAAAGTGGGAGACCTGACCAAAGGGAGCATAGCCTTTGCCTGTGCTATGCTCCCTTCCGGAATATTCCTCTCCACTCTCCTTCTAGTAACAAGCAGATGTGGCCCAGAAGCCCGCCACACACTTTCTCTCCCCAGGCTTTGTCCCTGCCTGAGACATCCCTCCTCCCACGTGGTCTCTTGGCAGAGCCTGGCAGATCAGGCCACTGCCCCCACTTCACCTCCCACCTCCAGGTAATCAGCAGACTCTCAACTCATTTCCACTCCTTCAAACACTTATTAGGCACCTATTGTGCTCTGAGGCCTGGGCTGAGTGTTGCCATTAAACCGGGAGCAGTGACGAGGTGACAGGACAGACAGCACCCTGAGCAGGGCAGAGGGGAAGAGGTTCCAGACTGAAGCACAGGGTGGGCTCTGGGCCAGCTGGACCTGGATTCAACCCCATCTCTTGTGAGATCTAGGGGCAGTCATTTCCCCTCTCAGAGCCTCAAGGGCCACCTGTGACCTGGGGCTCACACCCCTGCCTCCCTCATTTAACCCCTGAGAATTAAATGAGATGATGCCCATGACGTGCCCGCACCCTTGGAGACCCTGGGTAGACAGTGGGTGCCTGACAACTGCCGCTTCATGGGTGGGTGTGGAGGAGGCCCTAACAAGTTCCAGGCATCCCAGCTCATCTTCCCCAGAACAGACAAGACTCAGAGGACAGAAGAAACCGCCCTTGGGTCAGAGCTGGAGTGGCAGAGCCAGGAGCCCAATTAAAGTATCCGGCCCCGTGCTTGCTTCGGCAGCACATATACCAAAATTGGAACGATACAAAGAAGATTTGCCTGACCCCTGTGCAAGGATGACATGCAAATTCATGAAGCGTTCCATATTTTTTTAAATGTGTTCTCATGTTGCAAAAAAAAAAAAGTATCTGGCCCCAAAACATGAGCTCCATGGACCACTGCCACCTCCGTCTCAGAACCTCGAACCCCAAGCCCCACCTCCTTGCTCTCCCCCACTGCTGCTGTGGGGTCCTGGGGCCAGGCCAGTGGGGACTCTAATCCCCACCCCCAGGCAGCAGGGTGTTTGCCCAGGCAGCTGAGAGGAATTGGATTATCAGATCTGAGTCAATTAGGCTGGCCTGGTGCACAAACGGAGCAGCTGACCTTCCCAACGAGGAGGGGTGAGAGGTGGCTAGGGTGGGGGTAGGAACAAGGCTTCACCTGAGGGCCCAGCCCAGACCCCAGAGGAGGGAAATCTGATTCTGTGCACCCCTTCCCAGCTTTGGAAATCTCAGAGACAGGGGCCAGGGTATTATAAAGTCCAGAAACTAGTCACTTTGGGGAGGGGTGGCTGGCAGGGTTGGGGAGGAGATACAGAGGACAGCTCTGCTTACCAGGAGGTGGTCTGTACTCCATCAAGCCCCACAAGAGCTTATAGCCCCTAACAGATGGGAAAACTGAGGCCCAGAGAGAGAAGTGTGTTGCCCAAGGTCAAAAGGCCAGCAAGTGACAGAGGAGGACACTTGGACTCAGATCCATATTGCTTCAAAGCCCCAGTCCTAGAAACCCTCACAGAAGGGCCCTCTCTGAGCCACGGACTCCCTGGTTTCCAGGCCATACCCCACTTAGGGGCAACAGTGGGGAAAACAGATGTGAAAAATGCTTTGTAAACCGTGACATGCTAGGCAGACAGGAGGAACAAAAATCAAACTGGATTTGTAGAGGTTACATGGCCTTGGCCCACTCCAGCCCGGCCTACCTTGAGAAGCCTCCCATTGACCGTGCCCAGGAAGACGGCAGTGTAGTTGTTGACGCTGGCCACGGCCACGGAGGTGAGGCCTGGGGCTCGGAACACGGGCGTGGCCTTTAGGGGCCGCAGGATGGACAGCGGGTGCTGCAGGTGGGCGGCACCACAGTCCAGCTGCTCCTGCTGCAGCTAGAAGAGGAACAGCACATCAGACCTCCTCCGTTCTCTTCTTTGGCTCCCTGCCCACACAATCCGTTAATATCTAAAACCGCGACATCAGAGCTTTCAAGTCTTGCTCCTACTTCACATTCCCAGCTCTGGGCTGAGCCCCAAACACAACTGGGACCCTTTCCACAACCCCAGGACTGGCCCAACTATCCAGAAGAGATGACATTCGAGGTACGTGTGAGGGAGGTAAGAACAGCAGTGAGGGAACAAGGTCAGTCTCGACTTTTAGGAGGTAAGGGAAGTCAGAAAGGGTGACATCTATACCCCTACGCCTTGGAGCTGACCCTCCTAGCTCATCACAACAGGCAGGGCAGAGGAGTTCAGGCAGATTATTTGAGGTCCTTGTCTGCCTTAACTTACCTGCTGACACCCAAGAGGCGTCCCTTCTGCCTTGGCTGTTTTCCTATAGCCCTGGCTGGGTCTGTGTGTCCACAGCAACCACGGGCTCTCCTCCTGCCACCCTGACCTCTGGACCACCACTCTCAGCCCCTGCAGCTCACAAGTGTCCCTATGCTGAGCCCCCATCCTTCCCCAACCACTCATCCTTCATCTGCCCACATGACAGGGGTCAAACTAAGGCCAGATGTGCCCAAGTGCTATGCCCATGTTGGCCCAGTGCTGGCCACGCCCTCCAGCCCCAGCTATTGGGATCCCAACAGCTGAGGGAGGGGACCCTGGTCCCTGGCTATTCCTGAACCTGCTCCAGCCTTCCCTGCCTTTTCCTGCATCTTGTTAGAACTTTCAAATTTCCTCACACAATTTGCACAAAAGTATAAAACAGGTCTCTAGGAAGCGCCTCTGAGATAGCACGTGTGCAAATCCACGCAAGTGCAGGCACGAGGTGGTGCAGAAGCATGAACAAGGGACCTATCCTGGTGTCTGCGGTATTGAGTATGTACATTATAGCTCAGAGTCCAGGAGAGCAGCCCCCACCCCTGGTGACACCATAAGCCCATATCAATTAAGAGAAAAGTCACCAGATGTAACGCTATTCAGGCAAAACTGGTGCATAAGTGATCATGACAGTAAACATAATAATAGGCTATGTCAATGGGAAATTACACTGCCAGTGTAATCCCAGGCCAGTGCATCAACTCTGGGAATCCTGGCAGCCCTATTAGGTGAAACTGAGGCTCAGAGGGGAAGATTGCTAGCTGCAGGGCCTGACAGCCTACATGAGCCCACACCTCAGTTATACCTGGACATCAAAGGCTCTGAGCAAGGACTCAGGGAGGCATCAGAACCATCTGTAAGGTGAAGCATCGGAGAGATTTCTCTTTTTAAATTTCTTGTCTGTGTTTTTTGCAGATCTTAACTACTGACGATGTACTCATCTGGTTGCAATGTTCAGCTGCTTTTTAAAAGACAATAAATAATGGGTTTTCTGTCTTTGGATAAATAAACATAGTTGAGGACCAGTGGGCTTCTAGGCTGGGCTCTTTCCCTGCATGTCCTGAGAGGCCAATCCCTGAGCCTGGAGTGGGACTGTGAGTGCCCTGGACCAGAACCCATGAAGGGATTGTCTTCTAATGGATGAATGTGGGAGACCTGGGCAAGTCACTTCACTTTTCTGAGCCTCAGTTTACTTAACTGTAAGATGAGTCCATCTACAGGACCTACCTGTGTAGCGGCTGGGATGAGATGATACGTTTTGTTTTGCTTTTTAGAGACAGAATCTCCCTGTGTCACCCAGGCTGCCATACAGTGGCCCTCACCACAGCCTCCAATTCCTTGGCTGAAGTGATCCTCCTAACTCAGTCTCCCGAGTAGCTGGGACCATAGGTGCACACTACCACACCCCACTTATTGTTTTTATTTTTTATAGAAATAGGGACTTCGCCTCAAGCAATCCTCCCACCTTGGCCTTCCAAGTTGCTGGGATGAGAGAATTTGTTGTAAAGTACTTACACAGTGCATGGCCCATGGTAAGTGCCCAGAAGTGTTAGCTGAGGCTATTGTGTTTCAGACATGATTCTTGCTAATATCATTATTATACAATAAAATGCCTCCAGATGGGATCCTCTCACCTGGATGGCTCTCCCAGGTCCCCTCTTGTCCCGGACATTTTCCATCCCAAATATAAGTGCCAGAGGCTGGGCGCAGTGGCTCACCCCTATAATCCTACCATTCTGGGAAGCCAAGGCAAGAGGATCACTTGAGCTCCGGAGTTTTAAGAAAGCCCATCTCTAGTAAAAATAGAAAAACTAAGCCAGGTGTTATGGTGGGAGCCTGAAGTCCCAGCTACTTAGGAGGCTGAGGCAGGAGGATCACTTTAGCCTAGGAGTTAGAGTTTGCTATGAGCTAGGCTGAGGCCACGGCACTGTTGCCTGAGCCAACAAACAAAACAAAACATAGCTGCCAAATGAGCCCTTCAAAAATGCAAAGGAACTATCCCCTGCTTAGAGCCTTCCAGCGGTTTTTCAGGACACTCAGAAAAAATTCTGAACCCTAAATCCTCCCACCTGGCTAGGTATGACCAAACTTCTGACTCTAGCCCCCTGCCCCCTCAAGGTCCACTTTGCTGGGCACCAGGCATCATGGCTGGGTCCTGTCTTTGCTGCCCCTTCTGCTTGGAGTCCACTCCCCACACTGTCACATAGTGGTCCTGCTTCTCCTTCCGCTCCAGCCCTAACCTACCTGACTTCATCCTGTGTGTGTCCAAGTTAAAGACAGCCCCGGAAAGTGGGTGTGGAGTTACCCCTCCAGCTGCAGCTCCCGGACCTGGCTCCTGCCCTGAGCAACCCTTTAGCGGCAGGGTGAAGGTGAGGTGGGCTCACTGCAGCTGGGAGGAACTTTTCCTAAGGGTTCACTAAATCTAGATTACTTGTATCACTAAAAAATAAGTTGTTTTTAAAATTTAAATTGTGATCCTTTCTCCAGGGGATATGGGTTCTGAGAAGGGAGACTGGCAGGCCTTGGATGACAACGTCGTCGGGGTTTTCTGCCCGGGGCCCTGTGATGAGGATCCCCGCCCAGCCAGGGTTGGGGGTCCTGGGAAAAGCTGGAGCAGGCGCCCAGCTGGGGTGATCCATGGGCCAGGGCAGCAGGGGGAGGAGGGAGCACGCTGGGAACGCGGCCCCCCCTTGCTGCCCGCCCTGATGTTCACAAGCCATTAATTCTGCACCGAAGGAATTTTCTAAAAAACCTTTCCCCCAACTTTTTTTTTTTTTTTGATCCTAAAAATAAAATTAAAAAAAAAATTTTTTTTAAAGGAGAAGTAAGCCATCGGCGGCTCCAGATGACATGTCTCTGATGGGGAAGCTGGCTTTCCAACTGCCAGGGGAAATCACAAGGCTGCGAAGTGGCTCAGAACAACGGAAGCCTGGCCCAGTGGGAAATGTGCCCCTTGGGGGAGGGGTATAAGTGGCCCCTTCTTGGTCCTGCAGGGGACAGGGATTTCAGAGACCTGTCCTAAGCCTGGCCTCAGCCGAACTTGGTCTCCAGGGGCAGTTAACTCCATGGGTCCAAAATACCACCCTGACCCCATCACACTGCCTGAAATTCCTCCACAAGCACCACCCTCCTCCCCGTCTGACTTAGGATGGGTCTTTCAAAACTCAAATTCCCCTGAGAGCAGGGGAGAGCTGGACTATCCCAGCAGCCCCCTCCAATCTGCAAGAGCTATTTTCTCCAGCACGAAGCTGGTCAGCCCCTCCTTGATGAAACCCGGCTCTGAATGTCCTCAGGATCAAGCACCAGCTCTCTAGTCTGGCATTCAAAGCCTTTGTGCTCCAGCTCCTCCCAACTGCTCAGGGCTCTGATCTAGGTTCTTCCCTCCACCCCACTCATTGCCCCTGCCACACCCATCTCTGCAGGTCCTCAAACATGCCCACACTTTCCTGCGGGGACCCCTGCACCTTTGTAAATGCTGTTCACCCAGCCAATGACCATTCTACCCCTCTGAGCCAATGGTACTTCCCTGGGCACTTCAGTCCTCCTTGTCTGGACCCACACTGTTTTAGGAGTGCCTAAGCAGCAAATTTTTAGACAGCCTTCAAGATGTGGCTTGAAAAAAATCTCCTCCTCCCCAGGATGGCACTGTGCTGGCCACCACTTTCACATTTATCATTATAGCATATGAATGAGCTTCTCCAGGGTGTTTACTAAATGAAACTAATTTTGACTAAAGTGTGAATGACTGTATTCAGCCACTTCCTTTGCAAGCTGAGTAACTGAGAGTAACATGGCCATGATGGGTGCTAGAGAACTGAGGGGTAACTATGGGCCACGTATGTGCTTACAGCATGTTTGGCAACACAGGGGAGGTGGGTGTTCAGGCCCAGGCAACACCTGGCTGCTAGTTTTGGTTCCTCTGAGAACCTCAGTCTATCTGTCTCTAAAGTGGGATGAACAATGGCCACTGATTTCAGCTTTTTTCTGACAGCAGGAGGCCCCCTCCCTCTCCAATTGGCTGCCTCCTGGGGCCAAAGCTCAGCTCTGCCCACTCTCACATTAAAACTCTGACATATTGATTTTACTACCAACTGTAATTGTGTTGACTTTCCCTCCCCAGGAAGCCAGGTGGAGGGAGAGAGCTTCAAGAGCTCAGACTCTCAGGCTTCACATCCTGCCCACAGACCCCACAAAGCCTCAGTCCCACCACATGTGGCACTCTGAAGAGGATTGGGCAATAATGGTGGGCACTGTGGCAGGCTGCAAAATCCAGTAGTTCCCTCCCAGGTATAGACTGCACAGCTACCATACCGGCTGTTGGGGCTTTGTACTTGAGAAGTGAGGGCACCTTCCTGCCTGGAGTTTTTGATTGTTTATGACCCCGGGAAAGTCAGGCTTTCTTGCCAGGGAGCAGAAAGCACACAATCGCTTTTGGGTATTAAGACTGCAGGGTGGCTGGCTGCAGCTCACCACGCCCTGGCCAGGGCCTGGGCTGCCTCCAGCCCCCAATGCCTCCTGAAGCACAGTCCTCTCCCATTTATCCTCCAGAGCAGATGAGGGAGCTTTTAAAACTGCAAAGTGTAATGCAACATGGGAGCTTGAAAAAGAAAGAGGACATTTGTGGAATAAAGTCTGGAGTTTAAAGAACCATTGGTGGTGTCTTAGTTTGACAAATGTCCATGGTAATGGTAAGACAACAGCAATGGGGCAAACTGGGGGAAAGGTATGCAGGAAGTGTACTTTTGTAACTTGCTTGTGAATCTAAAACTATTCCAAAGTTAAAAGTTTATTTTTTTAAACAAAACAGGTCATATCCCCTCTGCAGCTCAACAGCCTTCAGTGGTTCCCTAGTGCTTTCAACCTAAACCCAAACTTTGTCCCTGGGACCTCAAGGTGTTGCTCCATCAGGCTCTGACCTCTGTGGCCTCTCTGAACCCTGGAATTGGCCAACTCCTCCCTCAGAGGGTACAGCCAGGTAGAGCTGGTGTCTCTGGGCTTCCTTGAGTGGGCTGATTTGGCATTTGCTCAGCAGTTGCCCTCTGAAGACCAGGACCTGAACAAATGCAGGCCCTGCGGCCATCAGGGCTGGAGAAGGCCCTACAGACAAGGAGGGGGTGCGAGCAAGGACCAGGCAGGGAACTCAGACTGTGGGAGGCCTTGAGAAAAGGGCCACTAAACCCTGCAGGATTATCGTTTCCTACAAAGCTCAGTCAGTCCCTCGATCCCTTTACCCTGCAGCACTCCTCCCTCTACCCTTCTTCAGCCACTCCAGGAGTCAAAGGCGGCAGTATTCTCAAGGTCAAACAGGCCAACAGTGGGCACATGGCCAGTCAGGATTTGAAGCCACATCTGTAATTCCCAAGTCCAATTTCCTTCCTCCCACTTCAGCACACGCTGCCTCGTGGAACACTAGAGTTCCACCCAGATGACACCTTCACTGAGGGTAAACTGAGGCATGGAACAAGCCAGGGGCCTACTGTGGGCCAGACCTGGGAGGGGGCAGCATGCACTTGGTTCTGGGTGGCCTCTGGCAACAGCCCCCATGCCAGGGAAGAAACTAACTGCCTGTTGCTGAGAAAGGAAATACCAGCACCTCCCAGGTGACCAAGATGCTTCCTGGAGGGGCCAGAGTGGGAGGGGATGGCCATGCAGGCCAAATAACCACAGTCAGGAGTACTGGCCCTGCGCCACAGAGGAAAAGCAGTCTGGAGGAGTGCTTAGGGGAAACAAAGGCACAGAGAGGGTAGAGGCTTCCTCAGAAACACAGAGTGTGGCAACTCCCTGGCTGGCCCTAGACTGCCCAGACCAGGCAGGACGAAACAGACAAATGGCAAAGGACAGCAGCTCTAGAGGATCCTTGCAGGATATCAGACAGGCCTGCCTCAGTTTCCCTGACCCTCTGGAGGAGATGGTTCACCCAGCACCACGACTTTGAGATCATGCAGGATAGCTGGTCCCCACCTGGAAGGGCTGTGTGAACCAGCCAGCCAGGCCTCCCTGGGGGATACCACATGGCCAGGGCATGAGATGCCTGCCCACCTGCAAGAGGCACAGCTGGAGCGACAGGCCCCAGGCTGAGGTCAGAGGCCTGGCCGGGGGTGGAGGGGCCACTATGTGCTGGCACTGTGCACAGCAAGACCCTCCAGCCACACAAGCTTTTGAGGTGTCCCCATCTTAGAGATGAGGAAAAGGAGGCTCCTGATACGCTGAGTCTCATGGCACTCACTGTGGGATGCCCCACCCCTCCGAACCCTGGCCTCCTTATCTGTGAAGTGGGGACAATAGTGGCACCCACCACATAGGGCTGCGAGAAAGGGCTGGGCTCACAGCAGCCTTCAATACCGAGCACTGGAGGCGCTCAATCAATGTTCCCAACTAGCTATGCAGGCTCCCAAGGACAGGGACAAGCCACTCCACCATTTCCCTGAAGTCAAGCCTCCGAGGCCCTGACTCATCACCCTCACCCAGGACAGAGTGGTAGGAGCTCTGGCCGAGGCTTGCTGTGCTCCGGCTGCCTGGGAACCCCCGCCACAGCTGCTGACTCAAGCAGCCATTGTTTTGTTAGCTGGACGCAGGCCCCCCAGACACTCAGCTCCCCCTTCTTGAAGCTGTTTCTCATTCCGGCCCAGCCTGGCCCCATTTCTCGCTCCCCTCCCCCCTGTCCCAGAGGAGCCACAGTGTGGGCTGGGCAGCCAGCGGCTCTTGCCTGCCCCCCCTGCGACCAATGGGGGGTGGGGTGGCAGAGTACTTCCCTCCTCACCCTGAATGGGTTCTGTTCCAGCTCCTGCCCCTGGAAGGATTCAGATCAGGAGCTGAGGGACAGCTACCTCTCCTAGAACCCGGGCCATCCTCCTGGGCCTGGAAGGACTTGGACAGTCATTCATGCTTACACCCCTTCCCTAGCCCCTGGCCTTCTGGATGTGTGCCTTGTCTTGGTCTGGTGCTTGTGCCTGGCCATAGGCAACACCCTCCTCAAGAAACCCCAATCATCTGGTCCTGGAGTCATCATAGACACAGCAGCTTGGGGCCCTCAGCAAACATCTGTGGGCTGGCTCCCATGTGCTGGGGACATGGAGCTTGCATGAGCCCTCTCTCTGGCTGCTCACAGACCAGCTCTGAGGTTCAGTCCAGATGGGAAGGGGCAGGTTTATCAGAATAACAGTACAGTGGTATCAGCAACAAACGACGGTAACTGGCAGATACAAATGACAGTAACTGGCAGATACACCCAACCCACCTGTACTACCTCACGAAGCCCACCACACCCTGATGGGCTGACGCTACCTTACAACACAAGCAACTGAGCACCAAGAGTTGAGGCGACTTGCCTGGGGATACACAGCCAGCACAGCCAGATCCCAGCCTCAAACGCAGGCGGGCTGGCTCCAGCGTCCTCGCCTTAACCACAATCTCCCCACCCGCTGCTATCAGCAGCCACATACAGCTGCTGGGAAATCAGCCTCTTGAAGCAGGAAAGGCCCTGGGGGGCAAGCTGGGGAAACTGAGGCCCACCAAGGCAGTGGCTACTCCTGGAAGGCTCAATCACCTCAAACACAGATGGTGGCAGAGGGTAGAGAGGGTGTGGGGGTGGCCACCAATCCTTCTTGGCTCTCCTCCTGGACCTGGCCTCCACCCCAAGGCCTCTGCCCGCTGCTCCCCCATTATTTACCGATCAGAGCATAAAGTGCTACATGATTAACGCCCCCACTGGGGCCTTGCTGGGCCTCGTAATGGAGCTGCGAGCTTCCTCCCTCCTCCAGCGCAAGATTTATCGAGTTTCAGGGTAAAGGACAGTGGATGGGGCGGGGAGGCCTCCCTGGCCCAGCAGATCTTGGCGGCATCCAGTATCAGCAGAGAGTGGGCGGTGCAGAGCCCAGCCACTGGACGCCTGTCTAGGCGGCCTGTTTGGTTCAGCCCAGCCCAAACATGGCCTTTGGAAGGATGAAAATGGCTAGAAGACTTTCTGGGTCTGTCTCCACTTGGGGACCGGCTGGTTTCCATGGCAATCCCCACACCGTTGTCAGAGCTGGAGAGGCCCTCGGGAGTCACCTGGTCCAGCCACAGTAGGGGCTCTGGGGGAGAGTCTCTGCCTCTGGCTCTTGCCAGCACCTGGAAGGGCTAATGCGGGACAAGCAGCCACAGAATCCCTTCCGGAACCAGATCAGCTATGTCTCTCTTCTCCCCAAATCCTTGCTGGCTCCTCACAGCTCATAGGACAGTATCCAAATCCTTGGTCCATAGCAAGGCCCAGCACACTCTCAGCTTCATCTCTGCCTGCTCACCCAAGCCATGTTCCAAATCTCTAGGCCTTTGCTCCTGCTACATCTTCTGCCTAAAATGCCATCCCCAGCCCCAGCAGTCGAAGTTCTGCTCAACACCCCTCCTCTAGGAAGCCTTCCCAGACTCCCTCTGACAAGGCTGTCCACGAGTGGCACCAGGCATGGCGTACCTGCTGCAATGACTTCCTGCCTGGCTGCTCTGGGGGTTCCGGGAGAATAGGGGCAGGGTCTGACTCATCCTTATTGGGGCCTGTCAACACAGCTGAGTCTCTCCTCGCCTCATAGTCTCATGCTCTGAAGAGTCCTCTGTCCGGAGCCTGGCCAGGCGTGAGATGTTGCCAAGGAGGTGCTGGACTCTAGTGAGCCAGGGTGGAGACAGCTGTAGGCCTAGGGGCAGGACTCACTCCTGTGGGGGCTGAGCCCAGCCCAGGACCAGGCTGAGAAGCCCATACTACCCACAGGGGTGCAGCAAGGGCAGATATTCCCTGGGTCTCAGTTTCCTTACCTTTAAAATGGACTCATTCGCTCCTTCCCATCCCATATGACTCACACCCCTTCAGTCTATGATTTTGTAAGGACTAAGGAGCCAAGATGACAAGGAGCCAGATGCCCGCTCCACCCCTTGCCTGCTGTGTGACCTCAGGAAAGTCATCTAACCTCTCTGGAACTCGGTTTCCCCTTCTGTAGACTCAAAATAATATTCATCCCATTCACTTTCTGAGGAGATTCAAACACACCATATAAATAAAGTGCATTTGTAAAGAGCTGACAGAATAAAGGCTTCCTGCCATCCCACAGCCTAACTCAGGTCGGGAAACTGAGGCCCAGAAAGGAGAAGGGACCCCTCACGCCCGGGAGCACCTGCCCTTTGCCCCTTTCCGTATACGCCGTCCCTGCTCTCACTGCAGCAACCAGGATATGGAAACCAGCCTGTTTCCTTAATCACCACGGAAACCAGCATCACGGGTGGGCAAAGCAGACTCTGCAGATTCTATAGGAGCTGATGCTGCAGACTCATACACGGCCTCTGCTGAGTCCTGCCTCATTCCTGCCTGTGCTGACCCACCATTCAGATGGGGAAAATGGAGGCCCAGAGAAGCTAAGAGAGGTGCCCAAGCTGGAAAGGTATAGAGGCAGGATTTGAATAAAGGGAGTTGGCACCAGGGTCTTGCTCTCATCTACCACTCTGGGCCTGCCTTGATGTGGAAGTCCTGAAATGTGAGCATGTCATGACAAAGAGGTTCCATCCACCCTCCTAGGGAACCAGGACAGTGAGGCACTGCCCTGGAGGGGAGGAGGTGGTCTGCCCTGCCCCAGTCACAGCATAGTCCCAGTCTGAGGGTGGGACCCCATTGTCAATTTTGAAAGGGGTCTGTCAAGTTATAATTCACATGGACATTCTGCCCACATCTCTCTTTTGCACACCCAAAGGGCCAGAGGGCTCACTCCTCCAGAGCCCAGGTGCCTTCTGCCTCCCCAACTTCCTTAGGAGGGCATACCAGCCAGTCCACACCCCAGCTTATGGCCTGGCCTCTGGAGATGCTCCACCGGCCTCACCCCATTCTGGGCCTGAGTCACTGCAGCTCTGAGGTGCTATCACAGAAAGGGTTTTGTACAAAGTGCTGGGCTGGAAAGGGAACCCTGTAGAGAGCCACTACCAACCAGACCAGAAAGCCTGGCTACGGATCCCGACTCCCACTAACCAGCTGTGTTACCCAGGGCAAGCATTATCCCTCCTCTGGGGCTCAGTTTCCTTTTCTGTAAACTGGAGATAATAATAAAATCCCTGACCCATGGAGGGGACAGCCAGGAAATCCAATCTGTAGGTGCCTATGCAGTGCCGGCTGAGTGCTGCTGCTCAGCTCGCAAGCTCAGTGGTGTGATGGTTTTTATTCCATGCCCAGAGTCCACAGGCCACTTGCTCTTCTCACACCCGCCATGGATCAGCAGATACTCAGCCCGACGCCTCAGCCTCATCACAGGGCCTGCTCTGCCCACCTCAGCTCGTGTCTTCCTGCCTTTGAGTGCTGCTGAGGCTGGGGCAGCACCAGGCATGCCTTGCCACTCTCCTCAGTCACCCATCCATCCCAGTTTGCCAGTGCCTAGACACTCCCTCCTCTGAGTGCCCTCTGCATGGCCAGCCGTTCCAGAGACTGAGCACACTTTTCCACATCCTCATACTAACATCTCCACTGCCACTTTCTGGGCTCTGGGTGTGAGGTTTTAGTCTCCCCACATCCTCAGATGGCAGCAGTAACTGTTTTGTAAAGAGAAAGCGTGAGGCTCAGAGAAGATGCATGGCTGCCCCTAGGTCACACAGCCAGCAGAACAGGATTCTGCTTTACGCCCATGTACCTGGGAGTGAGACATTCTCAGGGCTGGCAGGGAGTTAACTGTCTCCTGGCCCAAGCCTTGTCCGCCTTTCTAGGCTAAAAGGTCATCCCCACCAACCGTGCTGAAACCTCCTTTCCTAAACCCAGCCAAGTGTCTCTGCTCCCACTCTTGGGCTTGGGGAGTTCGTTCCCAGCTCCCAGCAAAAATCCGAAAGTAAAAGGCCCATCTTGGAAGCTCTCTCTCCCTCCACCCCCACCTGGCATCTAAGCCCCTAAATTGGTGCAAAAAAACTGCCATCTTGACAAGACGACGGGCACCCACCCACCGCTTGCCAGTTTAAAACTGCCGGAGGGCTTTTTTTCCACCTTTACTATAAAAAGATACCTTGAAAAAGCAGCTTTGGCATTTGCCTGTTGCTTTTCCTTTTGTTTTAAAAATACAAATATTGGCCAGGCAGCAGTGGCTCATGCCTACAACTTGGCATTGGGGAGGCTGAGGAGGGAGGATGGCTTGAGGCCAAGAGTTCAAGACTAGCCTGTGGAACACAGCAAAACCCCATTTCTACATATACAAAAGAAATTAGCCCCACATGGTGGGGCATGCCTGTAGTCCCAGCTACTTGGGAGGCTGAGGCAAGAGGATCCCCTGAACCCAGGAGTTAGAGGTTACAATGAGATGGAATTGCACCATTGCACTCTAGGCTGGGAGCCTGACTCAAAAAAATGTAAAAATGAACATATTATGGTCATTCAAAAGTTGAGGAGGCTGGGCATGGTGGCTTATGCCTGTAATCCCAGCACTCTGGGAGGCCGAGGCAGGTGGATTGCTCTGAGCTCACAGGTTGGAGACCAGCTACAGAGATACCTTGTCTCTAAAATATAGCCGGGCATTGTGGCGGGTACCTGTAGTTCCAGCTACTCAGGAGGCTGAGGCAAAAGAATCACTTGAGCTCAAGAGTATGAAGTTGCTGTGAGCTATGACACCACAACATTCTACCAGGGGGCGACACAGTGAGATTCTGTCTAAAAAAAAAAAAGTTGAGAAAAAAGATTTGGGGAAGCCAGTTAGACTCAGGTGCCCCCACCTTGCTGGGTGACTCTGTGCCTCAGTTTCCTCCATCAACAGCATGTGATAACTTCCCAACTTGCTTGCACTTCAGGCTATTATGTGAAAAAAGGGAGATATGAACACGCAATGGAGGCTGATTTCTTCACTCTTACGATTTCCAGCAGCCCGAAATACGCTGAAAACAACCAGGGACAAAGCTGGGGCCCTCCCGGGCTGGGGGAATGAGGTGCTCTCCCTCTGACCTCACACCTGAGCAGCAACTCCCTTTGTGCTCTTCAAGGAAGGTGGAGGGGAGCCCTTCATTGTCCTAAAGGGGAAGCAGGGGCCACATCCTGCCAGCTGGGAAATGGAAAGGCAGAGGCCTCCGCAACTGTGCCCTGGAGCTATGCGCAGCTTGAGGGATTCCTGGCAGGGTCCAGGGGCCCTTATGAGGCCCCAAAAGTAGGGGCAGGAGGTTGAGTTTCTAGAGGGCTGTCTAAGCCTCCTGTCTGCAGGTGAGGCAGCCCTGGAGACCAGATGGAAAGGCAGGGAAACGTCTCCAGGTGCAGCCCCATCCAGACCAGTGAGTGCCAGAGAAGTCAGGCAAGATAGGACTTGGGGGGCAAGGGGGTCTAGGTCCCTGGGACTCCCCAGACCAAACTCACCCTCTCCTCAGAGCCACCCCTGCCTCAGTCCCCACCCCATGGGCACCCACCTCTACCCTGTTGCTGGGCCCAACTCCAGCAGCTTTCTGCCACTCTACCCTGTTAGTCCCCACCATTGGGGCTGCATCCCACTCCCTGAATCTGTCCAGAACCCACCTGCCACACTCTATGCCCTTACCATGTCCCCAGAGAATAAGGCCATTCCTATGTCCCACCACAGGGCCTGGCACACAATAAGTGTTCAAGAAATATTTGCAACCAACAGACAGAATTGCTTCCCGGAAGGTGGCACCAGCCTCCCCACCACTCTCCCTGCTTCCATCTCTCCTTCTCACTACCTACCTATGATTTCCTAAAATAATATTAACAATAATTGCAGTCATGAAAAACGCGTGTACCGAGCACTCTGCTAACAGCTTTGTGTGTATTATCATTTAATCCCCACAATACTCCTGGGAGGCAGAGCTCCTATCAGCACTGCCACTCTGCAGAGGAGGAAACTGATGTCCTCACTGAGAGCATCACTCCTTTGGCTAAAACCCTTCATGGCTCCCGTGTCTCCAGGATAAAGTCCAGAATCTCCAAGACAGCCCACCTGCACCCCCAGCCCTTCTCATGCATTTCCTAATCCACTCGCCCAGCCACACACCCCAGTCCCCACTTCCTCTAGCCCACCTTGCTCCATGCTATGTTCAGGCCTTTGCACAGGCTGTCCCCTCTACCTGGACCCCTTTCCTCTCCTCTTGCAGCCTCTACCTGGCCACCTTCTGCTCACCCACCCACTTCCCCCAGATGCCTCCTCTGGACCCCCTCTGCCTGTGTCCTCCCCTCACAGCTTTGTCCCACGTGTTACAAGCACCGGCCACACATCTGTCCTCTGTTTGTACACATCATCCACAAAAGCAGACATGCTATCAAGTTACCATGGGACCCGCAGCACATGGCATGGGTCTGGGCACACGGTAGGGGCTTAGTTTTTGGAGGTATCCATCTGGGGCTAGAAGTAAGGAGATGGTGGGGTCTTTATTGCTGCAGAACAAGTTTGGTCACTGCTATCTAGGACCAAGCTAATAGTTCCCTAGAGTAATAAGAAGTAATAACAACTGATGCCTACCCCGTGCTGGCTGTGTGCAGTTTCCAGCACTTTACACTGATGAATTCATTTAGTCCTTAAAATCACCCTTTGTCATGAGGATTTGTTTTATTGTCCCCATTTTACAGGTTGAAGAAACTGATGCCCAGAGAGTTTAAGGTACTTGTCTAAGGTCACAAAACTGGGCAATGACACAGTAGGACTCGAACCCAGGCAGCCTGATGCAAAATCTAAGTCCCTAACCTATAACTGGGGAGCTGGCAACAGCCTGGAGCAAGAATTAAAGTCCCTCCCTCACACTCACCCATGCAACAGGCCCAGATCCAGGGCCTGGGGCACATCTGGGAGATAGTGCCAGTCACAAGATGAACACAGGTGTGAAGAACACAGGGAGGGTGACTAAGGAAGGCCTCAGAGGGAGGCCTCAACCGGGAGTATATGCTTGGTCTTAGAGGAGGCCACTCTGCCCCTGGGGCTGTATCCCTGTATCCTACAGGGAGAGGGAAGCCCCAGCCCCCTTCAGCAGGGTGAGTCACTGTACCAGGCCAGGCTGGGGACAAGGGACCGTGGGAACCAGGACAATTCTTAGCAGAGGGGGAGGGGAGAACCGTAGCTGGCCTGAGGAATGGCACAGATCAGCTGACACCAAGGAGCCCCGACCCAGGCCTTAGGTCTGCCCGAGGGAGGCCAGAGGGTGTCCAGGCCTCAGCCCGGCCCCCATAGGGCCTTCCCTCCATTCAGCAGTGGCTACAGAGCAGGGTTCCACTCCCCACTGCCCTCCTTCAGCCCTGAGACACCCCCCAGCCATGAGATGCCCAGACCCAGTCTTGCCGGGAATGTAGCTCTGGGGAGGAGAACTGTGGATGTCCCAATACAGCCTGGGCAGCCACCCCTGTCGGGCTGCTCCCTTGGACAGTCTGCTCTTCTTGCACTGTGACCTTTATTTTCCGGGTGGCTGGCTGGGTGGTGGGCAGCTATGGGCAGCCATGGGAGCTTGACTGTGGGAGAAGGAATCTGCGTTTTCTCAGAGCCCCAATGTTCAGCACATCCTCTGGGGAAGAATTAATCTCCTGAGAGTCTTACATAGCCTGAAGACCACAGAGGAGGGACGGGCAGGACCTCCAGGACAGCTCCCAAGTCACCAAGAGTCTGAGTTGGGCATTTGGCTGTGGGAGGAACAGGCTCCCTAGAGGAACGGCAAATTGTGGGCTTGATACGGGCTCCCCAGACTCAGGCCAGGATGGAGAGTGTGGACAAAGCCCAGGTGTCATTTCAGAACCTCATTCCTCAAGGTGACAAATAGGGACCAAAAGACCTACTTTCCAGGGCTACAGAAGTGACCCCTTGCTGGTGGACTTCCTTGAGGGGAACTGCACTATGTCCCCTCTGCACCGCTGTGTCAAGGCCCCCAAGGTCAACACACACACTGATACTCACAGCTGTTCCTCTTCCCCTGCCCAACCCAGGCTCGGACACCTGGCTCCAGACCACCCTGTCCACTCTGTAGTCCTCCCTGAGCCCCTCGGCCCTCTCTGGCCCCCATAATGCCCCTTTCCACCTTCCTCTATTCTCCTGACTGTGGCATTTGTACACCCCAGCTGCCAGGGACTCCCCCAGCACATACACTCACACACACACCCTCTGAGCTCTGTGTGCAGAAAGCAGCAAAGACTCGGCATTAAGAGCACAGGCAAGGCCAGACAGTCTGGATTCAAAGCCCACCTCTGCCAGTTCCCAGCTGTGTGATCTTGAGCAAATTACTGAGCCTCTCTGTGCCTACTTCTTCTGTATAATGAGTATGAGAATAGAGCCTACCTCAGAGAGTTTTTCTAGAACCAAGTTAGGACATGTGACACACTTAGTCCGTTCTCCACAGTGTAAGTGTTGATCCCATACTCCTGGGGCCTAGTACACACTAAGTGCTCAAATAATTGTTGAATGAGGGAATAAAAGTTGGGTTCAGGCAACCACTTGTTTGCCAACTGTGCAGTCTTCCCAGAGTACCTGCTGGTTCCCAAAGATCAGCGTCCCCTGCCACAGACCTCCAAGTGCACAACCAGGGCTGCCTTGGGGCACCTGAGCTTTGCGGTTCCTCTGTCCGCCCTGCACTCCTGCAGGCCGTGGCCTGCTGGCACATGGGCTGGTGCACACGCCCCTGTTGCTTCCACGTGCTGCCCCCCAACACACACACAGGCGCAAGGCTCTGATGCACACCTGTGTTCCCCTCTGCCACGCCCACCCACGCGTCTGCTAACCAGTACTAGCCTGACAGGCTCACACAGCCCTCCCAGACACACCCTGGGTCAGGCATGCAGGCATGCACCTGCGACCCCACGTGCACACCTGGGCTATATGCCCACCCTCTGCCCTCTTCAGTGAGCACCGAGATACCTGTAGCAAACTGGACCCCTCCTAGTACACCTAGGTTGCACACCTGTAAACCAGCTCTCACTCGAGTCCTCACAAGTGCCCACCTGCGCAATGCAGGTGCCAGTAATACCTCTAGGGGGACACCCATATCCTTGCTGCGCGCTGGAATCCTCATACACTCACACCTTCGACCTGCTCAGCACGGAATCCAACCAGTCACCGCGAGCTCACCCTGCGGGGCCCTTTTCCAGTGGATTTGGAGGACATACCTGGATATTGCGCTTGGGCTCGCAGGCTGGCCCGGTGCCCTGCACCACACTGTCCAGCACCGCCACCACGTCGGGTGCGGGCTCCACGAAGCAGGCAGTGCGCGCGGCGCGGATAGCAGCTCGCACGTCCGCGAAGCGAAAGGCGCAGAGCGCCGCGGGAGCCGCCCGGACCGCGGGGGCCCCCTGGGGCCTCTCGAAGACTGCAAAGAGCAGCTCACGTGCGGGGAAGACGGACACCAGGCGGCTGTAGAGGTCGCCGCGGCCCGCGCCGCCCGCGCACTGCAAGCCCAGCTGGATGTAGGACTCCGTGAGCTTCTTGGCGTCGCCGCCGGCGCCGCGGGGCAAGCAGATGCGCGCCAGTAGGCTCCGCGCCTGGCTCTCCTTGTCGCCCGCGCGCGCCTCGCTGTTGAGCGCCAGGTACGCGTAGGACGGTGCGCTCGGCGGCGGGTCGGGCGGGTGCAGGAAGGCGCGCACGAAGCCCAGCTTGTGCTGTTCTTTGGCGCCCTGCTTGATCTTGAGGATATTGTCGTCGGAGGGGTTGAGGTCGAAGGTGAAGAGCTTGGCCAGGTCGCCGCGCGCATCCAGAGAGCGTATGGCGATCTCGGGTGTGTTCTCGAAGCGGTGGTCCTCCAGGCTGCGATTGCGCGGGAAGAAGGCGCTGCCGTAGCCGGTGTACGTGGCGCCCACCAGCAGGCGGCTGCCTCCCGCGCCGGCGGCCGGTGGCAGCACCAGCCCCACGGTGGACGCGTTCGGGTGGTTGGCCGCCACGTTCAGCATGCTCGGGAACACGGTGACGGGCTCAGCCGGCGGCGCGGCGGGCGGGAAGTGCACTGCCACGGCTGAGATGTTGCCCCGGCGGCGCAGCTGGCAGAAGCCCTGGTAGATGGAACCGCACACGACCACCAGCCCCTGGCCAGGGTCCAGTTGCAGGATCTTGTTGTAGTTGTCGGTGAGGCGCCGCGGGTGCTCGCACGAAGCCTGGGGCAGCTGCGGGGCGTGACACAGGGGGCTATCGGCCACCGGCCCCACGGCCGCCTCGGCCTCCAGGCTCAGGTTGGCGCCCGACAGCTGGTAGAGGCGGTTGACGGCCGCCAGGTACACCGTCCCCGCCGCGCCGTCCAGGGCGAAGTTGTTGGTGGGCGTGGGCGAGGGGAACCGCCGCTGGATCTCCAGGGCTCCCACCCGCGCCGCCCCCAGGAGCAGCAGCAGGACCGGCAACTGGCACCG
>NW_003852496.1:5869990-5907225 GCF_000181295.1 Otolemur garnettii | reverse complement strand
CCCCCGGCCCCGCCCCTCCCACGCCCGGCCGGGGCCCGCCGCCCTTGGGTCCGGTCGCCCCGAGTGCTCCAGGACCTCCTGCCCTGAGCTCTTAGCCTGGGGCGCTGGCTCCGCCGCTGGCCCTTGCTCTTTCCGCTCTTTCTCCCCACTTGGCCTCCGGACCTGTCTCCTCGCGCCTGTCTTCGTTTACCCCCGTCTCTCCTCTGACTCTCTACTCAGTCTCTGCTCCCGCTCGGTGTGTTTCTCTCCTTTTCTCCGTCCCTGCTTCTCCTCCCTCTGACTCTCGGCCTCCTTCTCCCGTCGGTGTCAAGTCCTCCGCACAGGCCTCGCCCTGACTCCTTCTCCCTTTCTCTGTTTTTCTGTTCCTGATGCTCTCTCTCTCTCTCTCCTTGGCTCCCTCTGCCTCTTCTGCTGTGACCCTATGTTTCTCTTCTGTCCCTCGGAAGCCCCCGGCCTTCCCTCTCCCAGGCCCATCAGACTCCATGGTCTGTACCCCAAGCCCCAGTCCCATAAAGGGGTTTACAAGTGGCAGTGACAGAGGGACCAATGCTCAGGGGTCAGACATACGCATCAGGAAACACTAAGAAAGGCTGTCTCAGAGGTATGTGCCAGGTGGAGGGGCAGGCTGGGCTGCTCAGCAGACCCACAGAGCAAGGCCTTGGTCCTGGGGGCAGTGACCTGAGGACCCCACCGGCGCCTCCTCTGGAGACACATCTCTAAGGGCTGCTGCCCTCCTGGACCCGCCAGGCTCTTTCCCTTTGCCCAGGACAATGGAAGGACTTAACATCCTCCCAGACTTTATGGAAGATTAGCTGCATAAGAGATGGTGCTGGGCACGATTCTTTGTCCTCAAAAGGAGTAAGTCAGAAGCTGGTAGCCATGGTTCCAAGGTCAGACACCTAGATGAGAACCTGAACAGCACCTCGCTCACAGAGGGTGGTCAGACAGCACTTGCCCAGACCTGGGCACTGTGCCAAGACTTTCTATGTATTGACTCACTTTGTCCTTACAGACACCCTCTGAGGTAGACACTGTTAGTATCCCATTCTACAGATGGGGAAATTGGGGCCACAGAGGGAAAGGACTGGCCCAAGATGTGCAGCTCATAAATAGAGCTACAGGGTTTGAAAGCTGAAGACTTTCAAGCAGGACCTCCGGTCAGACCCTTAGCTGCCACATGGTACCTTGCGGCCTGCACTCTGAGTGGGTCCTGGCCTCATTTTCCTTGCTCCCATCTGACCAGGAAGGAAGGACAGGGGGTGTCTGTGCACCATGGGGCAGGCAGGAAAGACTGAGCCCACAGCAGGCTCCCACTTCCCTTGTCCCTCCACCCTGGCCTTCCTGCCATCACACCTGCCTGGTTCCCACTCCCTCACCCCCAGGTCTGGCTACTGCTTTGATGGCCAGAGGTGTTCAGCTGCAGGAAATTGGAGGCCCCCCTACGGGTTCCCCATCCATCCAGGCTCAGGGCTGCTGGGGAACTGCCAATAGGACTGATATCCCTGTCTCCATCTCTAGGTGGGGAGAGCCCATGCCCTGCCACTCATAGGAGCAGACTGAGGAGCCCAGCATGGGGCCTGCCTCAATGCCCTCTCTCAGCCCCACCCCTGCCCAGTATGCTTCTGTCTGCTGCCATCTTATCTTTCTCTAGCCTTCCCCCACCCTGTCTCAGCTCTTTTCCGTCTTCTTGTTCCTGCCTGTTTCTCCCTCCCTTTGTCTCTCCTTCTCTCCTAGTCTCTGCCCCCCTCCCCTTTCTACTTTCTGTGTGTGTGTGTGTCTGTCTCTCTGTGTCTCCCTCCCTATCCCCACCCCTTCCCTCTCTCACCCCTCCTGGCTTCCTTCCTGTCTCAATCTCATCTTGCCACATCCTGCAGCTCCCCCCACTGAGCCTTGAGGATACTGCTCTGTGTCATCTCATCCCCGACAGGCACATAGCCGATGGTGCTGGGCACTCGGGACACAAACCCTGCCTGCCTAGCCCAACAGTGATACTCGGGAGCTGCCTCAGGCTAGGAATTTTTAAGGGTCTAAGGATTCTAAAATATAAGGGATGTGAGAAGTGCTGTGTGACCTTGGGCAAGGCACTTGCCCTCTCTGAGCCTCAAGTTTTTCAGTTTTAAAACAAGGACAGTCACACCTGCCCCTGCTGTTGAGAGATAGGAGAATCCAACATAACACAACAGGCACATCATAGGTCCTTGGCAAACATTGGTTTCTCTCCTCTTGTGCCAGAATAATGTCCCCTGACTCCTGTGCTAGGGCTGGAGAGAAGGGTTGCAACAGAAGACCAGGGCCCCCCTTCTTGTTCTGAGCCCTATTGTGTCTAGCTGAGCCATTGTCCACTGAGGGCCCTACAGGATCTTAGCTCATCCTTGCTGCTGCCAGGCTGGGGTCATGAGACCCATTTCACAGATGGGACATTAGCAAGGTGAGGATTCAAAGCCAGAACTATTTCCAGACCTTGTGCTTTCTCCCCTTCACCTATTAGCAGGGAGCTCCCTCAGGCCAGATTGGGTCATGGTGAAAGCCACATACACCCCCAGCTGAGCAGAGATGCAGACAGGTAGGGGCAGAATGAATGAATGAAGGAGTGAAAAAACGCACATCTTCCCTGGCCTTGCCAAGATGCTACAGGATGCCCTCCCACAGGGGATGTTGGAGGGAACAAAGAGGAGATGGGTGGCACCAAGGAGAAGAGTTAGGTGGGACCCAGCATTCACTACTCAGAATCCACCGACCCAGACAAAGCAGCCCTGCATTATCAGCTCCCCAGTCACACCCATTCAGGCCCTTTTCAGTTTTTGTTCAGGTCTTCTGATTTTATCAAGGAAAAGGGCTGGAGCTGGGGCTAACATGTCTTTAATGACTCTAACATTTGTCATTGTCTCTTCTTAATAGAAAGAAAGTCTACAGCTCAGGCCTGTTAGCATCAGCGGTCTAGGATTTACCAGGAGTGCTTCTTTTTCTTTACATTTGCAGTTACTTTCAGGTTTTGGCACGGGGTCCTGCTTTTCCATGTACAGTAATGGTCTAAAACTTCCTTGATAAATGCATTTAATGAAGTCTTTAAATGTGTGTTTAAGATAAGTGTGAAGTAGGTCATAATTCAGGTGATATAAAAATGCTTGAAATTTGGGAAATGTCCAGTGGCCAGGCTGGGGCAGGTCCTTGCCTGGAGCACGCAGGGATCAATGGCTGGGCTGCCCAGAGAGGGTGGGCCTGGACCCCCCACCCTGTCCTGTCCATTCTGGACTCTCTGACTTCCTGGGGCAGAGCTGGGAGGAGGAGGAGGAAATGTTTTTCTTCTTCAATTGGCAAAAATAACAGTGGGGCCAGGGCTGCAGTGGGAGGAAGGGGCTCCTGCCCTCCCACCCCTTGGACCTGGCCTCAGAGAACGTTTTCCCGTTTTTCCCAGCAGGAAATGCTCCTGACAAGCTGACTCCTCAGAGCACTGCCTTATCGACAGGAAGGTGCTGGAAACAGCTCAGCACCCCAGCCACGGGCCTAGATAGTGGCAGGAGCTGTCACTGCAGCTTCTTGGGGGCTTGACCTGTCTCATTTCTCCTGGAAATGGGTTTTATCAGCCCCATTCACTGAGGGGCCAGAGAGGTGGCCCCACTGTCCTGTTGCACAGCTCACTGGTGTCCACACCCTGCTCTAGGCTGCGCAGCCCTCTGCCCCTTCCCTGGAGTTGAGAGACCTGAGTTCCAGGCCCAGCTCTGCCCGGAAGCACCTGTGTGACCATGATAGCACCGCTGTTCCTTTATGCCTCAGTTTCCAATCAGGAAAGGGGGGTTTAGTCTGTCTCCTGGGGCTGCTGTGAGGATGGAAACATACACAGGCGTCACAGTGCCTGGCACGTCATGAGTGTGGTACCCGCTGACTCTGATGCTCTGGATCTTGGGGTTCCTCTGCCCTAGACCCCCAAAAGAAGCCATGTGGCCTCTGGTATGGATCACCACAGCCCCAGCAGAGTTTCCGACCTAGATAATGATCGTCAGCCTCCTAGTGGCTGCCATGAGGAGGTGCCCTCAGTGGCCATCGCCAGGAAGGGCTTTGATGTAGGAGGTCCCCTCCTTTAAGTAACTCTTCAGAGGGTCTCCAGAGGCCTGTGTGATTATTCCCTCTCCCCTTCTTATAAACAGGGATGCCAAGCCTCAGAGACACCACGGGGCCTGCCTGAGGTCACCTGCAAATACGTAGCAGAAGTGAAACCCTGCCCACTTTGCCTCCCACACTGGATCTCTCCTGTCATGGCTGCCACATCCCACTGGTGTAGACCAGAGGGGTGGGTGACCCGGGCTGACAGGAGACTGAGCCCCCATCACACTAATGTCTTTCAATTACACACAACTGGCCTGGCTTCACTGCTGCTGTTTCCCTACAAGGCCTGGGCCCCTACTGCAGATGTCATGGAAAACCAGGGTCTGTGCCCCTTCCCATTCCAGGGGCCTCCTCCTGGGCTCTGGATTGTTCCTGCCCCCTCCTTCTCTGGATGCCACCCTGGGGCACCCTCAGGATCTGGTTTTAGGACAGGAGCAGTGGCCTGCTCTCAGTCCCCCGGTCATTTCTCTTCTTTTTGTGTCCCTGTGAAGCTGGAGGAAATGGTTCTCATTCCTGCATGTGAGCAATGCCCTTTCCTGACTCCAGGCAAGTCCTTTCCCTCTGTGGTCAAGGGACTTGCAGCCAGGGTGGGGACCCAAGTCCCTGTGCGCTCCTAGCAGGCGCCTGGCCTGCCGAGCCCCCGTGTGGCCCCTTTGTGCTGTGTGAGTGGATAATAGGCAGCATTCTCAGACGTCCAGTCATGGGTCTGGGCCCGAGAAAGGACCTCAGCAGCTCCACACTGAGGCTTCTGTCCTGCAGCAGCAGCAGAGGGGCTGGGTCGCCCCGGGGGCCCCCACCCACATTCCCAGGCTGCTGCTATCTCCCAGTGACAGTGGCCCGAGTAGGCTGGGAGGCAAGCCCTGCCTGAGTGGACAGCAGGTGCTCCATGAGTGTGTCCCCAATGACAGGAGCCACAGGGCAAGTCCAGAGCTCATAAGAATGGGATGTCACGAGGTTGTGCACCTATTGTGTGCTAGAGGTTTGCTAGCCAGGCCTTACTAAAGCCACCCAATGGCTATGCTGTTGGCCCCGTTTGATGAATCAGTAAACTGAGGCTGAGAGAGGTAAGGTGCTGGCCTGGATTTGAACTGGTCTGTCTCACCATGTGCATTCCAGTGGATGTTGAGTGAGCACCTACTATTTGCCCTAGAGACATAGCAATAGATATGATTGAGGCAGTGGGGATGAGGGGATACCCAGGAACCATCAGATAGCCAGCCTGGTGGCAAGCAGCAGGTCAGGCCTCCTGGGGTAGGTGTGGCCCGAGGCAGGTGTATGATGCATACACCGTTAGCAAGTGTCTGTCATGAACCTCATTTCCAGAGGAGACTAAAGCTTGAGAGGAAGCACCTCTCCTGGGGCCCTCTAGTTGCTCAGCGTGGAGGTGGGACTTTCACTCAGATCTGGCTGTTCCCTGGGGCCCAGGGAGGGGCAGGGGCCATCCCAGTTAAAGTTGTCATCTGATGGTCCTGGGCCTTGGTGCACCAGAGAAGTCCCTTCACCTCTGTAGGCCTAGGTTTCCACACCTGTGAAATGGGTATAAGAGTCACAATCTCTGCAGGCTATGGGAACAAAATAAGATAATCCCTGTTGGACATTTAGCCAGACCTGACCCATGAGGAATACTCTATTAGTGACATACTTCGGTCATTGCTGGGGAAGGTGTCACTCTTCCTACCCTTCCTCCTGGCTCTGACTTTGCCAAGTCCTGCCCTGCCTGGCCTAGGCTCAGAGCCCAGAGCTGGCTCCAGTAGTTTGTCAGGTGCCCATAGGACAACTTGTCTCCATGTCCCCTTACATACTGTGTCCCCTGCCTGCTCTCCAGGGCTTCATATCAAGACCCGTCCTGCCCCTCCAGACTTATCCTCCTCTAGGCCTGTAAACAGGACTCAGCATCTGCCTCCCTACCGAGCTGGCCAGTGTTTGGTCTCTGCCCACAGCATGGGCTGCGTCTTTCCTCAATGGCTCCTGGAGTCTGGAACTTAGCAGGTGCTCCCGCGGCCACCTCAGCCTCCCCAGGACCCTGGAACCCAACCTGCAGAGCAAGTGCATGAGTTTCTGCTTCTTGGTAGATAACAACAATACCCTTGTAATCCCAGCTACTCAGGAGGCTGAACTGTGAGGATTGCTTGAGCCTGGGAACTCAGCCTGGGCAACTTAGTGAGACCCCATTTCTGCAAAACAATAATGAAAGTACAGCCCTTCTGTGGTCTAGGCCCAGTTCTAAACACTTTGCCTATATTAATTTATTTAAACCCTACAACAACCCTACAAAATGCTGCCATTATCCTACGCATTTTCAGGTAGGGAAACAGGCAGAAGGTGGTGAAGTGACTTGTCTGAAGTCACCAGCTGGCACGCGATGGAGCCTGGATTCCAGAGTCCTCATTATCAATGAACTTGTGTTTCTGTGGCCCCAGTCCCAATGCCAGTAGGCTCAGCATATTCTGTAAGTCTCTGCCTGGCACACATACACCTCTTCAGACCAACGTCCCCCCATAAGGTCTCCTGGTCCCCGTTATGCCCCAGTAAACTTATGAGAACTGTTTTCCCACCGTTGATGCCTCCTGGGAGACCTGGATGGAACAAAGCTGTCCCTGGGAGCCTCAGGGATTGGCCAGGTGAGTACGGGCTGAAATTGAGGTGAGTCTGCTTCCCCACTGGGCCCCTCTTCCAGCTTCCCACAGACCTCACCACTTGGTTCCATCCCAGTCAATTCAGTGGGGACTGATAAGACCCCACTCATCTTCTGACATCGCTGCTGGTTCTGCAGAGTGAGGGCAGCCTGCAAGGGGGTCACTGTCTGTCCCTGGGGTGTGAGAGCAGGAGGCCCTGAGAGAGGCCTGTCCCAGGCATGGCCCCAAATTGGACTGTGTGGTTCTGAGACCCCACTCAGCTGAGCACCCACTGTGTGCTGAGTATACCTGCCAATTGGGACAGTTCTCACCGCCTAGAACAGGGCAATTGAGGGGCTCTCGTGGTCAGCTGCGCTCGGGGTGGATAGGAGAGGCTGATGCGGGCAGGCAGGGCCCAGGTTTGTCTGTCAGCCCAGCCTCAGGGGAGATAGTCCTTAATCAAATAACTCAGATAGTGACATAACTGCAAAGGGCCACCTGTCCTATGAAGGTGCTGTCCCAGGTGGTTCTGGGAGAGTTCCTCACGGGGACACAGAGCCCCTCTTCCTCAGAGACCCCTGGGATGAGGTCTGTAACATGCTGAGCGGTCAGAAGGGTGGAGAGACAGCTTTCCCCGCAAGGCACGAGGACAGATGCCAGGAGGTAGGTGACAGCAGGAGCTCTAGAGGGACAAAAAGGGGTCCTTGTGGGGGAGCAGAAGAAAGCACAGGGGCCCGTGCCTGAGGGGCAGGCAGGGGAAGGATCCAGAGGTCCTTTTGGGGGGTGTTAACTTTGAGTAGTCCCAATCTCACCTCCAGGCCACAGGAGCCCCCACTCAGCACATGGAGCTCCCACCCGGACTGATGGCTGTGAAAGTGTAAGGTCCTTCTCAGGGACAGCTGTCCAGGAGGCAGAGGCAGGTGAAGTTCTTGGCCCAGCCCCCACCCACCAAGACGGAGGCATCAGGGCCCCATGAGCCTCCCCACAGCCTGTACCTACCTGTAGGAGCCAGTTGTATGAGTACACGTGGGTGTGGGAAGGGTCTGTGCACACACGGAGATGAGCAGGTGGGCAGGGGTTCAAGTGTGTGTGTGTCCATGGGGGACACAGTGCGGTCATGTGTGCACAGATGGGGACCAGGTACAAGTGGGGGATGCATGTACATGTGAGGTCTGCAGGGCCACAGGCTGTCAGGACCCAGGATGTGGGACTCCATCTGGGGGTTCCAGCCCTTGGATGTCCTGAAGACCTCTGTGCAGGCCGCTGTCTGGTCCTGCTGCCCCAGGGCTGAAGGATGGTTTCCTCATGAAACTCCACAAAGTTTATGGTCAATCTGCAATAGTCTGATCTCTGCTTTGGAGGGTTCAGCTGACCTTAGATGGTGCAGTCTCTGGCCTTGCATGGACTAGCCTCCGACCTTGAGTGGTCCAGCTTTCAGCCTTGACCAGCCCAGCTGTGAGCGGTTACTCAGTCTGGGTTTCCCGGAGCAGAGTCCTCTCTGTTGAGGAACTTGGAGCTGGTTCTCTAAGGAATTTTGGGTGATGTCACCCTTCTCACTGAAGAGCAGCCTCAGCTGACCACAGCCGGGTGTCTCAGAATGAGCCACCAGTTCCCCAGTATCTCCCCCAGACTACCTAGAACCTCAGTCCTAGAGGCCAGAGGTCCAGAGTCCCCTAGTCAGCATGCGATTAAGTCCCACCACACCTCTGATTTCCCTTCTGCCTCCTGTCCCTGGTTAAGTTTCCGGGGTGTCTCTAAGACTCATCTCTGGTCTCCTTGGACTTCCCAAGCGAGGTTTGACCTCCTCCTCTGGACTCTCTTAAGTGTCCCAAACTTTCACCCTCCAAGCACCCACACCAGGTGACAATTTCTCTGTTGCTCTGGCTCCTCTGCCAACCAGGGGGCATCTCTGGAGATAGATCCTTTAGGGTATACCCGTGTCCCTGACATCACCCCAGGCAGATATTGAGGGGGACGCTGGGGGAGGGCGCTAAGCAAAGGCACAATGCTCTCCTGGCACATACGGGGTAGGTACTGGGGTTGGGGTGGAGGCAGGGAGACCCCTGAGCTGGGCAGTAAGGTGGCAGTGAGTGGCAGCAGTGAGGAGAAGGTGGATTCTCCAAGTCCTAGGGCCTCCGTGGGGCAGCACATTGAGGCCAAGGCCAGCAGAGGACCCTGGCCTCCCATGCCCAGTGTCCTCCCTGACCACTTCCAGCTTGTAGGCAGCATGCTGTGCCTGCAGCCTGCCTCCTGAGGGTGTGGCCCCTGAACATCAATGGGGAGGAAGGGGTTAGAGTGGCAGGGCCAAAGTCCTGAGCACAGGTGTCCTAAATGGAGGTGGAGACCCCCCATGGCCTCAGCTCACCACCCACACAGCTGCCTGAGACAGACCCTGGAGGCCCTGCCAGAAGCCCTGTCCCTTCCTCCCACCCATCCAAAGGTCACCTCCCAGTCACTCCATCAGTCCGTCTCCTCCATCCCCAAGATTACTGCATCGGTCTGAGCTCTTCTCCCTCTCCCTGCTGCCTCCTCCCTTCTCCCCAATCACTTCCTGAGGGATATTTGCAAACTGCTTGTGTTGTTTTCTGCAACTTCAAACCCTGCTAAAGCTCTCGGGGTCCACCCTAGTCTTCTTCCTTGGCCCATGGTCCACGCACTCGGTGACCGGCCCTGCCTCCCCCAGAGTTGCACATGTCCTCCTCCTGCATTCCCCAGTGCTTTGGCCAGGGCTGTCCCCCACTTCTGTCCTGCCCTCCATGCTTCCCCTCTGCTCCCGAGCACGCCCCTAATAGTTCCAATCCTTTCAGGGGAGAACATGCTGCCCGCCTGCCCTGGTGCTCAGCTGCCCTTAGAGCCCTCTGCAGAGTAGTTGTGTAATTATTTGATTTGGTCAAGAGCAGGGTCCTCATCTGTCCACCCATTGTGGGGACCCAGAGTAGACTCCACACAGACACTCCTGCGTCTGTAAGCGAGCAGTGACTGGCAGCAGGCTGGTGTGGAGCAGAGCAAAGCCTTAGGCTCTGCACAGGGTGGATGCACAGACAATGGGCGGGGGCACAGCTTCTAGTGCCCCAGGGCCCTGACTTCCAGGGGAAGCTATTTCCAGCTCCCAGAAACAGGAAATGGGAAATGAGTCACAGCGTGAGCAGGCTGGAGGCTGGTGGGCACCCAGGGTGTGACTGACAAGCACCTGCAGGCAGGCCTGGGTCAACACCCAGGGCCACAGGAAGGAGTCCCTCTCCCAGCACGCATGCTGTGAGGTCATCACAGATGTGGCCACTGGGCCCATTGTCTGGCCACACCGGGAAGACAGGATAGGACAGGAGACCAACCACCCAGCTAAAACCCATCCTGGGCCCCTTCAGGGGCTGGAGCTGCAATTATGTCATTTACTGGATTGTGAGCAGAGGTGCCACTGACTCCATTTTGCAGAAGGCCAAAGAAAGGCCAGGGCTTGCCAAGGTCACATTGTCAGGGGTAGCTCTGGGCTTGAACTCAGCTCTGTGAGACCATGGCAATCTCTCTGGCTTCCAAGCCTGAGGGAGGACAGGAGGCTCAGGACTCTAAAACTGCTCCAGAGGCAGCCACCAAGAAGGTGCAGGGAAAGGGGCATGGCCCTGCTGGGCCAGCGTTCTCAGACCAGCTCCTTCTCTAGCTAAAAACAGGGCCAGGGCCTCCCTCAAGGGCCTTGGTTGGCTAGAGGTTGGGTCAAGGACAGGGCTCTACAGCTAGGAAGGTCCCCAAGCTGGGGTTCCTGGGCAGAGAGCTCCAAGTAGTCTGTAGAGGTTAGGGGATCCTCTGGCTCCTTGCATCATAGCCCAGGGCTCTAAGGACCCCAGGGTTGGAATTGGCTGGGGGCAGGGACACCACCCTGGGAGCCCCATGCAGACCAGGGCCAGCACAGGCCAGCTGTGGGCAGCCCTGTCAGAGGTGAGAGGACTCAGGGGCACTTTCACTTCCCCACCGGGACTGGTATCACCCATCTCACTTCCCCCTGGTGCCAGGGTAGAAACCCCCTCCCCCGGCTGGAGCTGGGCTGGACGGGCAGTGCAGGTGCAGACAGGCACCTGCTGAGGGGCAGCCCTGGGGCAAGGGGCCAATCACAGGCAGAACCATGCAAGACGGACCCCCAGATACACTAGTCATGACCTCTAGTGTGGGGATGTTTTGAAGGTTTTTCTTCTTCGTGTCTGAATTTTCTAAGTTTTCCTCAGTGTATCTGTATTGTTAAAAATAAGCATGAGGGGTAGTGGTGGACTAGGAGTGAGGGTTTTTACAGGCAGTTGGAGGTCATAGGTGTAGCTGGACAGTAGGGAGGTGCTACTTGCCCCCTGACCACGCTGGCCTTAGTGCCCTGTGTGCACTGAAGGGTGGGGTGGGGAGGCCGGGACATAGTGAGGCCCTTGTGTGAGGCCCGGTCTCTGAGAGTTGCCATCCCCAGTGCAAAGTGCTTTCCAGACCCAGGCGGCACCTGCATGGGTCAATTGGGAGGGGCTTCCCTTTGCCCCCTCCACCCACCAGCCCCTCTCTCCTCATCAGACCTTAAGGCCACTGGTGGGGTTTGGAAGCCAGGAAGCCCAGGGGCCCTGCACCTTCTCTTGCCCATCCTACATTGGGCCCAGGGTGATTGGGAGGGGGGCCAGGAAGAGAAGTGAGAACCTCAGAAGAGGACCCTAAATACTGCAGTTACAGCGGGATTGGCAGCAGGTTTGAGCCCCCCCACTGCCCCGGCCCTTAATTCACCTCCATTTGTGGGGCCCTCAGCCCCCTCAGAGAGGATGCTGGGGGGAGGAGGGCTTATGCTATTTTGAGCTTGAGTGGTGGGATGTGATTTATGGGATTCAAGGTCCAGCGCTCTGCTTGCACCTCCATGCCCGGGACCCTCTCAACTGAGAGCCCTCACCACCAACAGCAACCCTAGCTCCTGCCCTCGCCAAGCAAGGGCGCCTCCCAGGCCTTGCTCTGGGACCATCCAGGTGGTGCTCTTACCCCCACATTACAAAAAGGAAACTGAGGCTTAGAGAGGCAAACTCACTGCCCAGGCACAGGCAGCCAGAGTAGTCCAAGTGCGGCCCTTGTGGGCCGTAACCTCCCACACCCCAGTGTCTATGCCCCCACCCCACACCCCAGCCCTCCCGAGGCTGACTCTCCTCTCCTGACCCCTGAGTGGACAGTGAGGATCATGGGGCAGAGACTGGTGTCTCTTTCCCTGCTCAGCTCAGCTGGTATCCACGGAGGGCCACCTTTAGGCCCAGTGCAGGGGGTGGGGTGGGGATGCGGCCACCTAACAGAGCAGACGGCCACAAACCAATGCACTCAGTCCACAGAGTGGGGGGGCATGGAGTGGGGCCTCCTGAGAACAGGAAGGTGCTGACTCCAGTTCTGCCTGGCTGGGGAATGGGGAGTGGGGCTGTCAGGAAAGGCTTCCTGGAGGAGGCGATGCCTAATTTCAAAGAGGCGCAGGAGCCGCCTGCAGAGGCAGGAGAGGCCAGAGCACACTGGCTCAGTCTGTCCCTGGTGCCCACCCTGCCCAACCCACCCCTCCCCTCTCCAGCCCTTCCTGCCCTGACCTCCCGCCCTCACCCCTCCTCTCCTGCTCGCTGCTCTGCAGACTGGATGGTGATGGGAGGTGGGAATCCAGACAGACCCACAGGCTCTCAGGCAAGGAGAAACTGCTCAGAAGGAAAAAAATAAACATTAATTTCATTGTCTTCACTCCCAGATCCTGCCTGCAAAATAAAAATCAAGTGAAACTCCAACCAGGGAGGCTTTATTTGGCAAAGCCTTGAACTAGAGGGACTGACACAGGCCCCAACTCCTGTGGGTGGTGGAGAAGGTAGGTCCTGTTCCCTGTGGTGGGGGAGTGGGCGATACGGTTACCATGTGGGGGCCACCATGTGGGCAGGCCCGCCCACGGTGCCCCTGTGCTGAGTGCCTGTGGGCGCTCCCCCACCCTTCCTTAGTAGTTCCTTAACAGCTGGGAGGCAGGACAGACTCCCCCCATACCAGTCATAAAACTGAGGAGCCTGCTCTCCAGTGCTCGGTCACATAGCAGAGCTGGGATTTGAACTGGGGGCTCTCTGACCCCACAGCCCATTAGCTTGTCTGGCCCGTGCCCCAGTTCACAGGGCTGTAGGAGCAGTGAATGAGCAGGAAACGCAGGCAGGGTCAGCCCCTGCACGCCAGCTAGCTCTGCTCACACTTGCAGGGGAGGGGGGCTCACTCCTCACAGCCGTTTTCATGTATTTCCCATTGTTGGAAATGTCCACTCCTGCCCCACCTCTAGCCTGGTCCCTAGTCTCTGACTGGGAGACCGGGAGGCTCAGGAATGATGGGACAGGACTGGAGGCACAGCCCATGGGACACCTCAGCCCCCACAGCCTCAAGCTGACTTTTCATAAAGAAGCTTCCAGTTCCTGGCCAGGTTTGCCGGATACACCCCTGGAGCCTGGCTCCTTAGTGCAGTCCCTGCCCTCTGTGCACAGGTGTGCTGGTCAGTGTCCTCCCCTCCTCCTGCCTTACCTCTCCCTGGCTCCCCTGGGCCAGGGCTTTGCCTCAACACATCCCTACCTGAGATCATATCCACAAAGGGGACTTGGGGTATGATGCAAGGGCCTGCCTCCACCCGGCACCGTTTCTGATGCTACCATGAGGCCACACCTGTTCTGGTGGCTCTAGTGAGGGCTGTAAATGGAATGTGGAGCTGGTGAGAGGATTAGAAAGGCCACAGGACCCTGGTCCTCCCAGCACTATGGTGCCTTTGAGGGGAACTTAGGGTCTCTCCTGGACCTTAGAAAACCCACCCCTTAAAGGCACTCACAGCCCTGTGCACAGCATCAGCCCTGTTGGTGCTGGGTCCAGACGGGGGCTTCCCCTCTTTCTGAGACCCTCCTTGGAGGGTACAATTAGGCCCATTTTACAGATGGGGCTGCTGCAGCCCAAGGCACTTGAGCTGTGGCTCCAACAGGAGCCCCCTAGGCCAGGCCAGGCTGACCCCATGCGGGGCCTAGGTGCCTCCTCCCTCTACTTCCCTCCAGGGTTGACCTCAACAGCCCCTGGTTGGGCTTTTCCCAGAGCCAGGGCCGGAAGCAGGAGTCCCGAGTGTTTGTTCAGGCTGGGCTGGGGCTCCGGGTAGGCGAGGAGGAAACAGCCGCAAGATGTTTGTCCAAGTGTGGGGTCAGGCTGGCAGGAGGAAGGAGGAAGGGCGGGAGGAGCAGAAGGTCAGAGTCAGCACCTCCACGGCCAGGCCTCACCTTCCTGCCTGCAGAAACAGGGCTGCACACAGTAGGTGCTTGGAGGATGAGGAATGATGCTGGCAAGAGATGCTGGGACCTCAGCCAGCAGCATAGACCCCAAACCCAATCCCTCTGGACTTCCTTTCCCTCTCCGAACCACCTACCCCCACAACTGATCCTTGGGGACCTGCTGGCTTCACCTCCCAAACACACCAGCTTCCCGCCCAGCCATGCAGCAGGGTCCTCACAGCTCCCAGTGGCTCCCTCACTCCTGTGGCCTGTCCTTCTGGCAGCTGTGAGGGGTCCTATTAACAGGCATTTGGCCCTCATCCCCCTCTGCTCAATACTCATCCAGGTCCCGCCTCTGTCAGAGCAAAAGAAATCTGTCCTGGCCTGAATTGTGGTCCCCAGCTTCATATGTTGACGCCCAATACCTCAGAATGTGACTGTTTCTGGAGATAGGGCCTTTAAAGAGGTAATAAAGTGAAAATGGGGTGCTATGGGTGAACCATAAGGAGAGATTAGGGCACAGACTGTGCACAAGGAAAGACCCAGTGAGGACACAGCCAGCAGCGACCGTCTGCAAGCCAAGGAGAGAGGCCTCAGAAGATGCAACACTGCCATACCTTGGCCTGAGACTCTGTAGCCTCCAAGACTGCAAGAATTAGGTTTGTGCTGTTAAGCCATGGAGTCTGTGCCTTTTTGTTGCAGAAGCCTAGCAAACCAATGCACCCCGAGTCCTGTGACATCTGCCACTGGGCTGCTTTTGTGCTCCCCTTTGCTCTCTGCTCCAGTGACACCAGCCTCTGGCTGTGGCTTGTGCGCTGAGCACACCCCATCTGCTAGGACTTCAGGACTTGGGACTTGCTGGGCCTTCCCCCCAGGTCTCCCGTGCTGCCGCCTCCTTATCACTCAGGTCTCTGCTCACATGTCTCTCCCCAACCCAGGGCTTGTCGGGGTTTACATCCATCTCTGCACTGGACATTGACCTTTACCAGGTTAGAAGCTGAGTACCCTGTGCCAGAATAGGTCCTGGCACATAGCAGCTGCTCCACAAAGATCTCTTAAAGGCAGGCCCCTCCTGTCACCACCTCCCCCATCTTCCAACTCAGCATTATAGGCACTCAGAGGCAGACCAGGGCCTCTAGGTGCCTTGTGTGTTCAGGCGGTCCAGCCACGAGGCTTACCTGCCTGCCAGGGGCAAGGCTGCAGCCTCCCACACCCTTGGCTTTCACTACCACACCTGGGTTTACTCCCCTGAGCCCCATCTCTCTCGATGATTCCAAAGCCTCCTTATTTGGGAAGGAAGCTCCATGGCTGAGCAGGTAGGACCAGGCTGAAACCCAGCCCCATCACTTTTGATGTGCCAGCTCCCCTCCCCAAGGACTGGGCATCTGGGGTAGGACTGAGCATAGAAGGTTTATGCCCGCTCAGGCTGGGGCTGGTGGCACCAGGCGTCTGTGCAGCTGGGTTTCATGTGGGCTGGCTCTGGGCGAGGAGTCCTGCCTGCTCCTCAATGTGGGAGCAGGATGAGGAAAGGCCAGGAAACCACTAGCACTCCCAGTGGGGCAGGCAGGTGGGGGCTATTTCTGGGTACCTGCTCTTTTGTTTAACCAACACTCTCTTGAGAGGAGTCCAGTCCAACTATGCAGTTAAACTAAAAGAGACCGACAACGCCAAGTGTTGGTAAAGATGTGGAGCAACAGGAACTCTCCTGCAGTGCTGGGGCGGGGGGCAGTGAAATGGTGCAGCCACCCTGGGAAACATTGAGTAGTTTCTTTTTAAAAAGACAAGTGTAGACTTGTGCCTCCTAGCAGTCCCACACCTAGTTACTACAATGAAATGAAAACATAGGTCCATGAAAACCTGTACACATATGCTTGAGGAAGCTCTATTCACAATTGCCCAAACTGGAAAGAACCCAAATGTCCCTTAGCTGGTCAACAGATAGACAAATGGAGGCACATCCATACAATGGAATAAAAAGGAATCAGCTTCTGATACCCAAGACAGAATCTCAAAGCCAGATTCCCGCACCATATGATTCCAGTTTATATGACATTGTGGAAAAGGCAAAGCTATAGAGATAAGAAAGAGATCAGTGGTTATCAGAGGCTGGGGCTAGGGACAGGGGTTGACTGGGCAGGGGCCCAAGGAATTTTCTGGAGACTAGAAATTTAACTTTTGGAGCAGTAGGGTCTCACTATGTTACTCAGGCTGGTCTCAGTCGAACTCCTGGTCCCAGGTGGGCCTCCCTCCTCAGCCTTCCAAGTTGGGGGGATTACAGTCCTGAGCCACCGTGCTGCTGTTCATGTTTTGTTCAGAGAGTTTTCAGAGCATAATTGCATAAAACTTCATCAGATTTCACATTTGAGATCTGTCCACTTCCCCGATACAAATTACAACCACAGGAAAAAGAGTTTGTATTAAATCTTATCAGGCTGCAGCACTGGACAGAGCTGGGTCTAGGCAGGTCCCTGGCAGGTGGGAGGCACCCAGACCTAACACTCAGAGGGCGCAGGGCCTGGCCCAGAGTCACAGCTCGCCCACCCTGTCCCACAAGGGGGGACGGCAAAGCCCATTGTCTGCCTATCCATTTTGGCTTTGTCCGCTTTCCCCAGGCGCAGACAGAAATGGGATGCACTGAGGCAGAAGGAAGCCAAGGGAGTCCACGGAGAATGGGGGAGGTCCTCCTGCCGGTGCCTGGGAGGGCTCCAAGGCTGGCTTATCTGGGCTCAGGTCCTGGGCCCAGTCTGTCCCTGCTGTGAAGACCCCTCCTCCCAGCCTTGCCTCCGATCACAGGGTAGTGACTGTGGCAAACACACTCTCCTCTGCCTCTGAATGGGCTTATGCAGTGTGCGGCCCCAGAGGCACTCTCCTCAAATGCCTCAGAAACCAGGGAAGAGTCGAATGGAGGAGAACTTTCTCAGGGATGGTCACTGGGAACAAAACCAAGAGCTAAAGGAATCAACCATTTCTGCCCTTGCTAAAGCCCCCATTCTGTGCAGGCACTAGAACACACCTGGAGTCCCGATGACGGTGGGGGAAGAGGGTGGACAGAGAGGCCAATGACACTAAAGGAATTTCATCTGCATAGATGGGGGACCACGCAGGAGGTTGTCAAGACCTTGGGCTCCCTGAGAGGTGACACTCCAGAGAAACCACAGAAGAGGAAGCCCGGACAGGGGCTGGGACAGAGGGACCCCGTGAAGGGGTGCTCGGTGGGTGTGAGGCCAGTGAGCAAAGGCTTGGGTGAGTGGACATCAGGTCAAGTACAGCCTGTGGGAGGCCAGACTTGAGGGGAGAATCAATGGTGGGCTTGGATAAGCCCCTTTTTGAGAAAAGCAGAAGTCAGGAAGGCTGTGGATCTAGTTATGCTCCTTCACATCCCTGGGCCTCAGTTTCCCTTGTAGAAAGCATCTGGGTTAGAGGTTCTGAAAGTCTGGCTCATCACAGACCAAGATTAATATGGTTTCCTTTGGTTGTACAAGAAATGGGCCTGCCGCGGTGCACAACAGACAGACCTGAGGCTGAAGGGAAATCGAACCCGGCAGGTCAGGGACCCCAAGGGGCCTCAGGAGGCACCACCCAGGCAGGGAAATTCCAGGTCTCAGACATGGAGGCGGCATGTCCCAAAGAAGCCACTAGGAGGAGACAGAGACCAAGCTTGCATACAGTTTAAAACTAATTTCAAAGTTGGGGAAAAGTTCTGAGAATAACCAAGAACTCCTGGATCCTCTTCTTAACTCAGACTCACCAGGTTTGAACACCCTGCTCCCCACCCTTGAATATGCAACCCCGTCCAAGCATGGACAGTAGGTTGAGGGCATGGTGCCCTTTGCACCCTAAACTCTTCACGGCGTTTCCCTTTTGCGCAAGCTCAGCAGAGTTTTCAAGATCAAGTGATCTGACCATCACACAGCACTATTTAATCTGCAGCCTATCACATACTGCCATTTGCCCCAGGTCTTTTTATTTATTTTATTTTATTTTATTTATTTTGAGACAGAGCCTCAAGCTGTCCCCCTGGGTAGAGTGCTCTGGCATCACAGCTCACAGCAACCTCCGCCTCCCAAGTAGCTGGGACCACAGGCGCCCACCACAACACCCGGCTATTTTTTGGTTGCAGCCATCATTGTTGTTTGGCAGCCCAGGCTGTATTCGAACCCACCATCTTAGGTGTATGTGGCTGGCGCCTTAGCCACTTGAGCCACAGGCGCCGAGCCTGCCCCAGGTCTTCTCCAGCATCCTCCTCCCCCTCCATCCAGGTTCACTCAGGGTCACATTGAGTTGTTCACCTTTGTCTTAATTGCAGTTCATTCACTCAGCTTCCTTGAGCTGGTGTAAGCTGCCGAGGATGGATGTAAAGCACTCCCGCTCCCCTTCTCAACGGCATGCTCCTGGGCAGGCTCAGGTCCCCCCAGGAGAAGGGCCGGGACCTGGGCAGGGCAGTGGGAAGAGCTGCAGGGGGCAGAGAACTAACCTGCATCCATCCTTCCGAGTCTGGCCCATTTTCCCAGGCCCTTGGCCAAGGGGTCCCTCCTGATTCACCCACCACTTCAAAGACAGCAGCAAAGACTCCTCTAAAGGCATTAACCTCTGGAGAAAGCAGCTTTGGGAGAGAAAAAAAAAATCCCCCATTCTGAAGCAGACAGAAACCCCCTGTAGGTTAAGTCTTGCCTGGGTCTGCAGAGGGAAGAGGCTGAGGGGGTCTGGAGACTGGGAAATGCACTCTTTTGATATTTCAATTGTTATTGACAAAATACTGTCCTGACAATTACTTCCTTAAGCTTTAATGTGAGCAGAAGTATAATCACTTAGGAACCCACCTATACTGACAATAAGATATAGTCAAAGTCCCCTTTGAAGAGAGCAAAGATGCAATCAGGTTTCTTGCTGTGTCTGGTCGTCAGCACAGGCTCCTCTGTGGGTGGGATCAGCCCCGAAGCGCACTCGCTCCCACCTTCAGAGTGTGGGGTGGGGAGAACATCAGCTCTTGTGGGGCGAAGAGGAGGAAAAGTCTTCAGTGAACACACATTTCTCAGTACAAACAGGTGTGCTGGGAAATCCCTTGGTGGAACGTGACCTCCAGGAGCTCCAGACAGGTGTCCTGCAGGAGGCGGGGGAATAGGAGGTCCTTGCCCACGAGTGCCCCTTGTGCCCTTTGGAGACAATGGTGTTGTCACTGGAGGAGGAGGTGCAGGAACTAAGCCGGGCCAGGTGCTACACATTCATCAGGGAGAGATGATTGGGCACAATTAAATGACCAAGGTCATCTTTGGCACCATTTCTACTGGATTGCATTTCTGAGGACACAGCCCCATCCTTTTACCCACAGAAGGGGTATTGACACCTCTGGGTTGAGCTGGTCCAGACTGTGGTCACAATTAGAATAAAACCTGCCCTGCCACGTGTAGAAAGCTGGATCCCAATTCCTTCAGCCTGATGGAGGAGTCACCATCCTACAGTCTCATTCCCCTGGAGAGGACAGGCTGTACCCAGTGTCAGACGGTGCCCTCTGAGGATCAGTTAACCCATCCCAGTTGGGTCTCCTCCCTCCTTGGGGATCTGATGGTCCTGAGGATTCCCTGGGTCGCAGGTGAGCGTCACACATGTCCTGCAAGAAGGTGAGAGGCAGAGACAAGCTCCAGGCAGAGGACCTGAGGGCCTCATGGGGAATGCTCTGTGCCACAGGCTGTATTTGGAGCACCAAGTGCAGGAGGATCTTTTCCTAAAAGGTCCAATTTAACCTGTGTTGTCGCTAAAATTTGTCTGTGGTGAGAATTTGCTTTCCTTAAATCACTGAAGATTCTTTCATCCTCTCAACTGCCAACCAATTATGATGTGCTTTTTCTCAGAGGAGAGAATCTTCCCTTCATAAAAACAAAATCGCCGTGATTTTTTCTTCAAGATCTCTGGCTCACTTCCAGTAGGTCTCCAACTCTTCAGCCGCATGGCTGATCTTCCCATCTACTTTGGAAAGTTTCTCTTCACGCTCTAACCATGATTTTCCTCTACAGTTAATTTCTTGTAGAGTTTGGTTTCATTTTCTTGGTGCAGTTGAGTCAATCCTTTAAGTTTCTGTTGAAGCTGCTGATTCTCACTTCCCAACTGTGTCTCTTCCGACTGCAAAGACGCTTGCTCAGCCTCAGGGATGCTCTGTCAGTTCTTCCTCACTGCGCGTTGCATCCTCAAGTTCAGGTTCAGACCTGGTTCTATAGGTTTCCTCCGTGCACTGTGCTTCTGTCCACTCTGAGCCTTCACGCTCTTTTGAGCAGTTTTTCTTTTTTTTTTATGGTTTTGGGTTAATTTGAGGATTCAAAGAATTTAGGTTACAATGTTTGCGTTTGTTAGGTAGAGTCCCTCTTATAATTGTGGCCTGCCCCCAAGAGCTGTGCCATACACCCTAATGTTGTACCCATTAAGGGCAAGCACCCCATCTCCCCCCCTTCCCGTTCCCTCATTCCCTGTCCCCCACCTTGAATGGATTTGAGTTTTTCTCTTATGTATTAGATCTTCTACTGGGTTCAAATTAGTATTGAGTACATTGGATTCTTGCCCCTCCATTCTCATGATACTCTACTAAGAAGAGAAGGCTGCTTTTCAAGTACATTGCTCTTCCTGCAGCCCTGTGTCCCAGACACACTGGGGCCCTGTATCAGGCCAATGCTCAGGTAGTGAAGTGTGATTGCTGCACCCCCAGATCCTTGGCCTCCTCTGCTCCCAGCTGCCCACTGAGCACAGGGCAGACAGCAGCCATGGGGGCTCTTCCTCAAGACCTTCCTCCTCCCTGCCCCATTTTTCACCTCCACAAGCCACGCGAAGACCAAGGGCTCACTTTCTCTGTCACCTCAAATGACCATCTTCTACCCGGTTTACTTTGAGGAGACCCCCATCTCTCGGGCTTCCTCAGCAAAAATTTCATATTAGAACGTGCCAGATGAAATTGGTGTCTTTTTTAGATCCCTAAACAGGTGGCTATTGGGAAATTCAAATGGCACAATTTAATAGCTGCCAACGGGGACATGCGGAGGCCTGGGCAGGCTGATGTACACGATGGCTTAGCACCGTCCCTGGCATGGTAAACACTTCATAGCTTTCAGTCGGGGCCGCCAGGGGGCCATGCTAGGTGAAGGCCACAGAAACAAGTAAGAGGTTTGTGCCTCAAGAAGCTTGTGGGAGATTCAGGTTGCAGAAACAGAGTCTGAATTAGACTAAGCCAAAAAGGGGAGTAGTTAGAAGTAGATTGGTGTCTCCTACCTGTTCAAAAGACAGACTGAACAGCCAAAGTGGGAGGAAGATGAGCGTACAGGGGCCGGGGCCCTGCAGCCCAGCGCTAGGTGAGTACCGCCTCCCTCCCCTGCCGGCTTGGGGCCTCTCCCTGCCCGTAGCTCTCATGTACCAGCTTCACCCTGACCTGTTCCCAGGGCCTAAGAACTTTCCCTGACTCCTCTGGTCCCAAGCTCCACAGCACCAGGCTGCCCCGGGTGGCAGATAGGAGGGAGGTGTGAGCCTGGATGGGAGGGACGTCGGCAGACAACACCTCATGTATCCACCAGCACGTGTGTCATTTGACTGCAAGTGATGGAAAAAACCCAACTCAAACTGGCTTTGACAGTCAAGTGAGCTCACTGGCTCAGGACACTGGGAGGTTCACAAGATGAGACTGGCTTCAGGCTGGGCTGCACTCAAGAGCCAGGCAGTTTTATCAGGAACCTGCCTTCATCTCTGTCTCGGCTTTGCAGCCGCCTCCCCTGTGGGACCGCATGCTTAGGCAGGCTGTGCTCCTGGCACCTCTGGGTACACAGGGGCCTTGTAGGGAGTGAGCCCAGGAAGAAGGGCTCCTCTGTTTCAGTACAGCCAGCAAGGGCCTTGGGACCCACCCCACAAGCCTGACATGGGTCACCTGTCCATCTCCTGAGCCGGAGATTGTGTTGGGATTATTTCCATGTGAACTCTGGGAATGTGAACAGAAGTTCTCTGAAAGGGAACTTGGAGGAACGGGACTTTATTCCAGTGAACACTTTGCAAATCACGGCCTTGGATGTGAAGCAGAGGTGCTCCAGGAAACAAGAGGAGGGTTTGGTTTTATAGCACAAGTCCCCACCCAAGTTCTCAAGTCAGGTCCACTTATGCAAATGAAGGATTCAAACTGGCTTCAACTTAGCTGTGATAGTCTGGTTCGGGACACACTGGAAGTCCCCACGTTGAGTAGAGGTGTGGCTTTTCAGGAAACTTAGGGTACTAGTCTGCAAATGGCCCTTCGGCTCCACTTTAAATTTAGGCCCAGTTAGCCCTTCAGGATGCATCTTGAAGGATTGGCTCCTTCAGGTTCACGTTGTTCACAGGAGTGAGGAAGCAGGTGGAGTTTACCAGAAGGATGCAGGCTGGTAAAACACACATTCACTAACAGAAGCGATTCAGTGAGTAACACAGAGCAGCAGCCCCGGGCAGCTCGACTGCGTGGATGTGAGGAAGTCAGGGCAGGCTTCACAGAGGAGCGGCTGCCCAGGCCTCAGAAAGTTACCCCTGGAATTGCTATAACAGCCACTCTAGCTCTTACCAAAAGGATTGTAAAGCGGGCCTAAAACAAGTACGCCCTTGTTCACAGCAGACAACAGATGGAGACAGCCCAGATGTCCGTCACCTACTTAATGATAAACCGAATGTGGTCTATAAACACTGTGAAATATTACAGTATTCAGCCATAAGAAGGAATGAGGTTTTGACACATCCTGCAACATGGATGAACCTTTACATGATTGTGCTGAGTGAAAGCAGCGAGACACAAACGGTCACACGTCGTATGATTTCATTTATAGAAAACACTCAGAATAGGTAAGTCTGCAGAGACAGAAAGCATCATGGTGGCTCCCAGGGTGGGCAAGAGGGCAGGATGGGAGTGACAATTTCACACTTACGTTTCCTGTTGGGCGATGAAAGTGCTTTCAAATTCCACAGAGATGGGGGTTGCACAATATTGCCAACATACTAAGTGCTGCTGAATTGTTCACTTTAAAAGGGTTAATTGATGGTATATGAGTTCCACTTTTTCTTTTCTTTTTCTGAGACAGAGTCTCACTCTGTCACCCTGGTAGAGTGCCATGGTGTCACAGCTCACGGCAACCTCAAACTCCTGGGCTCAGTGATTCTCTTACCTCAGCCTCCCAAGTAGCTGGGACCACAGGCTCCCGCTACAATGATGGGTTATTTTTAGAGATCAGCTCTCACTCTGGCTCAGGCTGAGCTCAGACTCCCAAGTTCAGGCAATCCGCCTGCCTTGGCCATAAGTTTCACTTTAATAAAAAAAGAACAATAGCATTTCACCAGCAAAAACAAAAACAATCAAAAAGGGCAAGTGATGTAGCTTCTCTAGTATTTGTTTCAAAAGGATTAAGTGGTTGGTACTTGTTGATTTCAGTACATTATACCATTACTTTTTTGTGAATGATCGAAAAACTTCATAACAAGAAGTTAAATAAATAAGAGTCATGACTAAAAAAACATTGTCAAAGAAAATGGCAAGGAGTCTTTCCCTTATATTTTATTTTCTTGTTTTTTTTTTTGCAGTTTTTGGCCGGGGCTGGGTTTGAACCCGCCACTTCCGGCATATGGGGCCAGTGCCCTGCTCCTTTGAGCCACAGTCGCTGTCCCTCCTTATATTTTCTTTTAGGAGTTTTATGGTTTCAGGTCTTATATTTGAGTCTTTAATATATTTTGAGTGAATTTTTGTATATCGTGTAAACTTGGAGTCCTATTTTCTTCTTTTACATGTGGATATCTGATTTTCCCAACCCCATGTATTGAAGAGGTGATCTTTTCCCATTGTGTATTCTTGGTGGCTTTGTCAAAGCTTTGTTGACCAGACATGCGCAGGTTTATTTGGGGGCTCTATTCTGTTCCATTGGTCTACGTGTCTGTTTTTCTGCCTGTGCCATAGTGTTTTCATTATTACTATAATACAGTTTGCAATCAGGAAATGTGATGCCTCCAGCCTTGTCCTTTCTCAAGATTGCTTTAGCTACTTGATGTCTTTTGCGCTCCCACACAATTTTAGGATTGTTTTCTGTGAAAACTGCCACTGGAATTTTGATAGGGATTGCACTGGATCTGTAGACTACCTTGGGTAGTGTGCACGTCATAACAATTTTTTTTTTTTGAGACAGAGTCTCAATATGTCACCCTTGGTAGAGTGCCCTGGCACCACAGCTCAGAGCAACCTCAAACTCCTGGGCTTAAGCGATTCTCTAGCCTCAGCCTCCCAAGTAGCTGGGACTACAGGCGCCCGCCACAATGTCTGGCTATTTTTTTTTGTTGCAGTTGTCATTGTTGTTTAGCAATCCCTGGCTGGGTTCCAATCCACCAGCCCCAGTGCATGTGGCCAGCACCCTAACCACTGAACTACGGGAGCTGAGCCAATAATATTAAGTCTTCCAATCCAGGAACACATGGTACCTCTCTATTTGTTTGTGTCTTCTTCAATTTTTTCATCCATGTTATATATTATACTTTTCCACATACACATCTTTTACTTCTTTGCTTGTTATTTTATTCTTTTTGATGTTATTGCAAATGGTATTATTTTCTTAATTTGGGGGGGACAGTTTGTTGTTAGTAAAAAGAAATGCAACTGATTTTTCTCTGTTGATTTTCTACCCTGCAGCTTTACAGAATGGATTATATAGTTGGTGGAGTACTTAGGGTTTTCTACATAGAAGATCATCTCATCTGCCACTGCACACAATTGAACTTCTTCCTTTTTAATTTGGCTGCTTTTTATTGCCTAATTGCTTTGGCTAGGATTTCTAGTACTATGCTGAATAGAAGTGGTGCGTGGACATCCTTTTCTTATTCCTGTTCTTAGAAGAAAGCGTTCAGTTTTTCACCATTGAGTATGATGGTCACTGTGGGCTTGATATTTATGGCCTGAATGATGTTGAAGTACATTCTGTTGGGGGGCCTAAGGCAGCCACATATGAACCCTTCCCCTCCACCTCCTCTCCTCCTGAGACAAAGACACAAAGGATCTGGCTAGCCCACTCCTTGAGAAGTTTGCACCAAAAGACCTTAACTTTCAGCAAGCTGTGGAATGTACCACCCATAGCACGGTGGTTATGGTGCCAGCCACATACACCAAAGGTGGAGGATTCGAACCTGATCCAAGCCAGCTAACCAACAATGACAACTGCAACAAAAAATAGCCAGGCGTTGTGGCAGGTGCCTGTAGTCCCAGCTACTTGGGAGGCTGAGGCAAGAGGATTGCTTGGCACCGGGAGTTTGAGGTTGCTGTGATGTCATGGCACTCTACCCGGGATGATCCAGTGAGACTCTTGTCTCAAAAAAAAAAGAAAAGAATAACCCATGTATCTCATTTACAAAGGGCATGAGTCTTTACTCATTATAGTAAATGAAAGACCATGTGGGATAGAAACAGACACACACACACATCTATACACACACATTTTTGAGACAGAGTGGTGGTGCTCTGGCACCCTGGCTGGAGTTCAGTGGCATCAGCATAGCTCACTGCAACCTCAACTCCTAGGCTCAAGGGATCCTCCTGCCTCATTCTCCCAAGTAGCTGGGACTACATGCATGAGCCACCGTGCTTAACTAATTTTTTCTGTTTTTAGTAGAAACTGGGACTCGATCTTACTCAGGCTGGTCTTGAACTCTTTACCTCAAAGTGATCCTTCTGCCTTGGCTTATATTTTTCTTTTGAACATTCATTTCTGAATTACTAGCAACATCTTGATGTGCTCTAAAATTCTGACCAGTTGAACACAACTCACAGATTTCATAGAACATACATGGGAGTTTCCACAATCACCATCAGCAGCACTATGATTCTTTATGTTTTACTTTCTCTTTTAGATCCTGAAATATTTTATTTTTATTTATTTATTTTTTTGAGACAGAGCCTCAAGCTGTCCCCCTGGGTAGAGTGCCGTGGCATCACAGCTCACAACAACCTCCAACTCCTGGGCTCAAGCGAGTCTCCTGCCTCCACCTCCCAAGTAGCTGGGACCACAGGTGCCCACCACAACGCCTGGCTATTTTTTGGTTGCAGCCATCATTGTTGTTTGGTGGGCCCGGGCTGGATTCGAACCCGCCACCTTAGGTATATGTGGCTGGCACCTTAACCACTTGAGCCACAGGTGCCAAGCCGATCCTGAAATATTTTACACAGTAAGAAAAGACATAGGGACAGGCATGGTGGCTCACACCTGCAATCCTAGCACTTCGGGAGGCCAAGGTGGGTGGATTGCTTGAGCTCAGGAGTTAGAGATCAGCCTGAGCAAGAGCGAGACCCTATCTCTACCAAAAATAGAACTGAGGCGGGATTGCTTGAGCCCAGGAGTTTGAGGTTGCTGTGAACTATGATGCCACAGCACTCTACCAAGGGTGACAAAGTAAGACTCTGTCCAAAAAAAAAAGGGAAAGGAAGGTAAGGGAAAGACAGGGAGACACCTGCTACCCACCACTATATAGACATTTTGTACGTTTGCCTCCAATATGCCCCTACTGTGCCATACACACCACCCATGATCAGGCTGGATCTGATTCCCACCTTGTCCAGCCCTGACATGAAACCATTTCAGCGGTCATGGCTCACGCTCCTAGGGAGACACTGAGCTGGGTACCAAGTACTAATACTATTTTATTGCTGGAAGAGAACTAAGGTGACTTTTTAGCAAAGACACGGGCATTCAGAAAAAGCAAGATCCTTGCTGCTCAAGATCACACCAAATTTGAAATCTACAAATTGATTCCTTGTCCAGCAAAATGGAGTAGCAAAAATCGCTGGAGCTGTAGTCAAACTCAGCCACATTCAGACCTGACTTTGCCATTTATAGTGAAATGGCTTGCCTGAGGAAAAACCTCAAACCATCTACCCAAGCTTTTTGGTTCATCTGAAAAATAGAAATCAGACTATCTCCCTTCAGAGGAAGTAAAAGAATTGGAAATATAACAAGTGGCTCTGTGCCTGGAATAGAGATTCAATAAGTAGTGATTTTTGAGTTCCAGGTTTTCAGGAACTCCAAGTATCTGCCAGATATCATTCCAGGTGATGGGAAGTTGCCACCAACATGACAATGTTTCTACCACTCTGCTGGTTAAGAAGTCACAAGTAAAATCTATTATCAGCCAAGTTTATGTGTATCTATTTGCATGTTTTCTTCTCGTGGCCATGATGTTTGTGGTTTCTATGGCTAGGATATTCTCCGGCATGTACTCATTGCTTGGTTCCCTAAACCAACTCAGGAGCCAGGGCTGCTCAGGGACCAGCCTAAATTCTGGCTACCAGGCCCTTCCCTGGTGAGGAGGCACGCTACATTCTGCAGAGAGTCAGCTGAGTGACACAGGGGCCTGTCCTCAAGGCATTCTCAGTCCATCAGTGATCCAGATCTCTGTGTAGCGCTCACAATCACCAGGTGTGGGGCTACTCACTGCGCACTTCTCCTTTATTCCTCACAACCTGCTCTTTCAAGTATAGTGGCCATTTTACTTGCTAAAGAAAAGCATTAGACAAATTGCATTTAATAGACTTTAATTGAGCAGAGAATGATTGGTGATCAGCCCTAGAACCAGGATGGGTTCAGTGAGGCTGCAGGGCTGCCATATGGCTGGATAATAAATATGAAGGACAGAAAAAGGGAAGTGAAGCATATACAAAAAGGAAGTGAGGTGTGAGACAGCCCGACCGCTCACAGCTGGGCGTTTGCCTCATTTGAACCTGGTAAACAGTTGGCTGCCTGTTGTTGACCCAAGTCAGCTGCTGTGATCTGCTGAGACTAGGCTACTGTTACCAGCGGTCTGTTTGCATCCAGTCAGGTCATGGCTCACTATGTATGGGGAAACTTCACCAGACTTAGTTTAAGTAAGTCTGCCATTCTTAAACCTCTTAATATTGTCTTGAAAACTACTGAACTGAATTCTTTTGTAAGATAAAAAAAATTCTCTTAAACAGCTAAAGTATTCAGCAAAGCAGAAGTCTAAATAAATTTTGTCCAGTTCTCTTGCTCTAGGACTTAAGGATTCTACTGGTAAAGGGGACAGGGTTTTTGTTGCTTTTCTTTACAAAAAAAAAAAAAAAAAAAAAAAATCGAATTCTGAGTTTCCTACACCCTCAGTTCCCAGGTAACAAAGAAATGTGGAGCTCCTCCCCACTCTGGGATTAACAGGCAAAAGACCAAATACCTTTCACATCATTTCTCAGCCACCCCAGTGATTCGGATGACATGAAAAACAGGTTAGAGTCCTTTTGAAAGGACTATACTTATCTTTAAACAGAAGGCTGGGTCACCTCTCAACACCTTTAATGGCTTTCTTGCCATCATCTCCTAAATCTTTAGCGTTTAAGATTTCTTGCAATTTGGCCCCGCATAAGATTTAGAGGTTGTACCAGACCCCCTAGCAGCCACTCAAGGCTCCCATCCGTTGCTTGACACACTCACCTGGGCTTTTTCACATCTGTGGTGTTGCTGACACTGTTCCTCCAACTTGAAACACCCTCCTCACCCATTCCCACCATAAATACACCCTCTCTCAGCCCAGATCCCGCCGCCTCCTCTGCTGGGCCTTTCCCACTTGGCTGTCAGAACCGCTTCCTCCTCTTGGCTCCCACGCATGGTCTCTACCTCTCTAATTTGTTCTACCAAGTTCCTCTCTCCTTGGCTGAGCACCTCCACAGCCCAGTCCCGTAGGGAGCAGCTCCCACACGGCTGGGTGGAGGGCCGGGCTCCGCCCCAACTCGGCAGGTGCCCTCCTTGTTAGTGCTCCAGGTTTCCAGCTGCAGGACATCCACGGGACCAGCAGGCCTAGGAAAGGACTGGAAGGAAGCTCAAGGGCTGGAAGACGTTCTTAAGGCGAAACATGGTCTAGTACAGCGGTTCTTAATGACTCACAGGAACTGTATTAAAGGGCCACGGCATTAGGAAGGTTGAAAACCACTGGTCTAGTATATGGCACTATTTGGAACATTATCAACTGTTTTTTTTCACCTCTCCTCCCTGGACTTGTTTTCTTTTTGAAAGTCTTGCTGTATTTTGTCCAGGCATGGTGGCTTATGCGTATAACTGAGCACTTTAGGAGGCAGAGGCAGGAGGATTGCTTGAGGCCAGGAATGGGAGACCAGCTCAAGCAACATAGTGAAACCCTAACTCCACAAAAAATAGAAAAATTAGCTGGGTATGGGGGAGCGTGCCTATAGTCCCAGCTACTTGGGAGGCTGAGGCAGATTGCTTGACTCTAAGAGTTTGAGGTTGCTGTGAGCTGTGATGCCATGACACTTTGTACCTAGGGCATCAAAGTGAGACCATCTCAAAAAACAACCTCCAAAACAAAAAAGTGCAGAAAAACAATTGCAGACAGTTGAATGAGAGGTTTCTATATATTTACACAAATAAAAATATTTCCATCATAAACAGGAGACACAGTATTGTTCCACACTGCCTCTTAATTTAATGCACTGATTATACACAGAGAGAACTGAACATTTTTCTGCAATGCTTACTGGCCATTTGTTCCTTTGTTCATAACCTTTGCCTATCTTTTTTTTTTTTTTTTGTAGAGACAGAGTCTCACTTTTTCGCCGTTGGTAGAGTGCTGTGGCATCACAGTTCATAGTAACCTCCAACTCCTGGGCTTTGGCAATTCTCTTGCCTCAGCCTCCCAAGTAACAGGGACTACAGGTGCCCACCACAATGCCCGGCTATTTTTTGTTGCAGTTTAACCGGGGCGGGATTTGAACCCGCCACCCTCGGTGTATGGGGCTGGCACCTTACCCACTGAGCCACAGGTGCTGCCCACCTTTGCCTATCTTTTTCTACTGGGCTGTCAGCTTATTGATTTGTATCCCTATACTCACGTGTTGTAGACACTCAACTGTTGTCACTTATGATGCATAGACCTATTTTCCACTGCATTAATTTACCACTTCCTAACAGTAATTTTGGGGAAGCATCAGTAACCGTACCTAGACAACGAGGATGATTCCTGCATTAGAATTTGGGGAATATTAACTGATACAACTGCGTGTTGCCTGGCAATCAGTAAGTACTCAATAAATGTTAGCTGTTCTTTCCTTTGTAGACTTGGGGGATACTGTAAGTTGGCAAAATGTTTACTTTGTCCAAAATAATTTTAAAAATAATACATTTCAACTCTTCAGGTGAGGCTTGCGTCTCCTAGTGGCTGTGCCCTCTCCTGCCTCCACAAACGGTTTTGTATCCCACAGCTTCTCAGACTTATGTCACCAGCCTTCCACTCTCCAAAGGTTTTCGTGGATAAAAGCACACTTTGAGATTAGATCCCTATTATCAGGGCTGATCTGTGTGCCCACTAAGCGCTGCACGACTCTTGGATCTGGGTCACTGGGTAGCATACAACCCCCCCCACCCCCACCCTGCGCTTGGGCAGTGTATAACCTGCACCTCTGCATGTGGTGGCCTGGCCCATATTTTAAGAAGCTTAAAGGCGCCCTCACAGCACTTTTTAATGCTTTCACAAGAGGTACCCTTTGTTCTTCAGCACCCACTAATAGGATTAAGTTGGGTGGTTTGACACTTTGGGGCAAGAGACACAGAGCAGGGAGTTACAAGTGAGGCCCAAAGTTCTTGACAGTCAGATTGGGGCTGTAAAGGACCAACTTAGCATGTTCTTGCTTGGTACCCTGACTAAGGCAAGTTTAGAGCTTCTGGATTTCTAGGGACCTCCCAGAGATTGTCAGGGGAAAGTCCTAATGGAAAGTACTGCCTCTATAACAAAAGCACAGATGGGCTTAGGCTGGATAATGACTGCTTACTATACAGAAAGCTGTAAATGTTACATATTTTACAAAGTATGTTTATGTCCATTATAATGTTTTGTAGCAAAGCCTCGTAAAGATGGACAGGGCTTATGATGCCCATTTTTTGAATCATCTGATACTGCATTGGGAAGGGGATTCTTATATAGCCCTCTGAGAAACTAAAAGGTAATCTTAAAATGCCAGTCTGAAAAGATGTCTGCAAAATTCATGGAGGTTGTGACAGCTGCCCCTCCTGTCAGTTACACCTTTAAGACACCGGTGCCCTCCACCCCTACTCACAGACTAGTAGAAAGATTTCAGCCTGAAAACCAGATGTACAAAAATAAAGAGCAAAATAAACCCGAGTCAGATTACCAGGTTAATAGCTGAGGTCTTTATTTCAATTTATATATACAGTAAAAGTGTTGCTGATAATCTGCAGCAACCAGACAGAACATAAATTTAATTCTCTCTCAACAATTAGCAGCTTAAGATCTATCAACTACAGTGTTAACGTTCACGCGTTCACAAGTGTCATTTCTTTACTTTTCAATTCGTGCAAGTGAGTTTTTATTCTTACACACTTTGATAAAACACACTTACAGTCTAGTAGTCAATCCCTACTGAGGGTATCGCCTGGCATACACAACACATAGACAGAAAGGTTAATTAACTGTTAGAGCCAGATTCAAAATCCCAGGATTCATTTGAGGTGGGGTTGTAGAAACTGTAATTTTGCCTGTCTCAGTTTGTTGATTATAGTAAAGTTTGGTTTTGTTTTAGACGCATATTTTCCAAAGTTGAAGGCAATTATTCATTGCAACTCACTCAGAACTCAGCATTTCATGTGACTATACCTCCAAGGAACATGAAGTCAGAAACAAAACCACATTCAGTTAGGACTACATGAAAATGTGCTCGTTACTAGGACATGGCTAGCAAGGAAGGCTTGATCCCAGTGTTTTTCTTGTCATCAGATTTTCCCCAGTTGAGACAGGAGACAGAGAAGACCCTAGTCAGTGAAGTATAAAATTTCATCTACTTTTGCTTAAGGAGCCAATAGGGTAGAAAGCCTTCCTTGCTAAGATGTACTGAGTACACAAAGGAATCAAAATTGGAGCAAAGAAAGTGTCCTTCAATTATCATAAACAATGTAAAATGACGGTCATTCTTCAACCTGAGGAGTCACCCAAGCCAACACAGCCAGCCTCACACACCTAGGCTAGGCACCAGCACAAACAAATAATTCAGGAATGCTTCATTTCAAAGGGAATGCACATTTCTTTTTAAAGAGAAGCATTCATGTGAGGGTAAGTTTCCACCCAGAACAATTTTGCACCCTTCGAGCGAGGTTATAGAAGAGCTTCGAAAAGACAAGAGACCCTAAGAACAACCACAATGCAAAGAAACACAAAAGCAACAGAGATGGGCAGCAAAAAGTACAGGAAGGCATGAAAACAGATGCGAGTTCACAAACAGCATTAAATGGACAACTGTCGGGCCTGGTGAATAACCAAGGGACAAGAGAGCCAGAAAGCCACTATTGTGCCTGATCTGGCCTGAGGGTCCTTCCTAAGACAGTTTGAGAAAGGAAGATGGAAGGCCAGTGTGGGCCTGTTTGGTTGGAGCTCAGGGACTTTCCAGAGGAGAAAATTTTCCTTTGATAGAAAGTGTCCCAAGGTAAATGGGAACAATTTCAATCCATGTATCACAGTGACGTCTAGTGCCCACAAAACTGATTAGCCTCCATGTAGTATAAGGGGACTCAAAGGTTCTGGCTTAAGAAAAAGGTAGCATTCCGCTAGACCATCATTTTCATCTACTTCGTGTGTGTGTGGGGTCTCTTCTCTACTCTAGGCAATTAAACGAAAGCATAAAATTAGGAGAAACTGCTAGTTTGACAAGGTCATGGTGTCCTTTGGCACTCTTGCCTAAAGTCCCTGCAATATTTAGGCAAAGTTACCATTTTAAGTATATAGGCTTGGGGACAATTTGTTTTTGGCATGAAGATGAATTGGTTCTGATTGTTTCCTAAAAATCACCCCTATGGTCCCTACTCTGGGTGCCAGTTTTGAGGGAAAAGAACAGTTGGTAGGTGTACTATAATCATCTGGGGATGAGGTGAAGACTGGGGTACCTGAGTTAAAATAGCAAAGTGGTTATGGAAACTATATGCTGGCCCTGAAAGCCAGATGACCAAAGCAAAAGGAGGCTGGAACTCTCATGTAAACCATCCTTTCAGACAGGCAGGCCCATGCTTATCTACTTCCAAAAGAATTTTCTGGGGTGGGGGAAATAGGCAAAACATGCTTTGTTACTCTTTTCAGGGTATTCACAGGCTCACTGCTCATTACTTTGTTGCACACAATGAGGCTGAGAGGGAACAGCATTTGTGACACAACACTTCAAAGAATATGAACAGATTAACCAAGCTCTCTAGATAAGCTCTCGGAGTTCAAGTTCCACCACGATGATGGAACTGGTTAAGGATATGGAAGAAGGCCCAGTCCATTTCTCTAAACTGTCTATAAGTCCACTGAGCACAGTTAGGTTAATGAATCAGTCTAGATTAATAGGAAGCTGGTAACATATTACACCCAAAACATGGGTCCTTCTCACCTGACATTTCCTTTTCTGCTCTTTTGGAGAATCACCTTCAGTTGATTCTCCTAAGCAGACAGAATAAAGCTTTGAAATTAAGGATGCTGGGGCCAAAATGCAGACAGAAAACTCCACATCACTTTGGTTTCAGTAATTAGGGGGTGTTAAAGAATAAATTAAGGAAACACAAGGAATTACTTATGACTGTCATAGCATAGTCTCAAACTTTCTTACAGACTACCCCAGCCCAAGTGGTCACTGGGTGAACATTTCCTTGGTGTCAAAAAAAATCCGTATCCTACCACACTGGTTTGCGGAAACAGCCTCCCCCTCTCCCTGCACACCTTTGTCTTCTCCAACCAAGCCAAGCCCATCAAGTGGTGGTGTGGGGGTGGCAGGACACCAAAAAGCAGCAGAGGCAGCCAGAGAAGGGAGTTTAAATTGCATCTCAAAACAAGGGCAGCAGAGGGCAGCGTTTACAGCAAGTCTTTCTTATTCAAACTGTTCTCAAGACAAGAGGGAGCAGCACACTTAAATAGCCACACATTTCTTCATTTAAAAACATCACTTCTTTATTTCAAAGGAAAAATAAAAGACCCTCCCAACCCTTTCCAAAAAAACCCAATAATAATAATAACAATAATAAAAAAATCCTATTAGAAACCATAAGGAAGCACTGAGAGTTTGAGTATTACATTCTTCAAGTATGCTGTTTGGATTTTTTATTTCTAAGTTGTTTACTATACACATTTTTAAAAAACCCTTAAAAGTGCGGCCAAGGTATTTTGCTGAAAATTAAGTATTCATAGGGCTACTTCAAAATACTGTAGTAGGACTGTGCTGTGATCCTTTGCGGCATGAAGCTCTCACTTTTGTATCCTAGCAAAGGTTAAGGGAACAGGTTCAAAAGTGGTCATACCTCCAGGGTTAGCATGAGTGGCCAACGTGAGTGAGAAAGCCAGGGAGATCCATGTGTTCTTTCACAGACAAGGAAAATCCACCCCGAATCCAAAACTTCAGACATGGAATGTGGTAGGATTTCACAGTAAAGTTAGTCCGGGATGGGGAGAGGTGGTACGTCTAGACAAGGCAGGGTGTTAGGTTAACAGGTTCGCCCTAATCAGGTTTTCGCATCTTTTTAGTGGGTTTTACTGCAGTCCTTCAAGCCACAATATAGAATGCCCTTCAGTGTACTCCAGATTGTTGGTTCATGTTAAAGGACTGTGTAAGATCTGCATCCCAAGGAAAATCATGCTACATAAAAATGATCCAAGATTTTCGCCCAAAAAACTTCTTGGATAAAATCTAAAAAATACTATTGCAATTGCGTCTCTTGAAGAAAAAAAACATTATTCTAAATGTAAACAGATTCACTCAACTCTTTTGTTGTTGTAGAAACCTTCAGAGTAGGTTCGTTGCTGTCTAACTCTCTGCTGCATGCACTCGCCAGAGGGGAGGAAGCTCTGCTTTCTTGTGCCAGCATCATCTGGGGGATGAAAAGAACCGCTCCACGTAGCTAAAGAGGGCGTCCCAGTGCTTCCAGAGAAAGGCAATAAAAACCACAAGGAATAAAGTGCTGAACGTCCTGTTGCGAGTCTTCATGAGGGGGACCACGCAGTTGGCCACCGTGGAGACAAAGACCAAGAGGACTGCCATGACAGCCAGGAGAATGTTGATGAGTTTGCCCAGGAGGTTGCGGGCAGTGGCATTCTCCAGCCCTTCCAGCTGTACCACCTGCTGCTGCTGCTGCTGCAACTCCATCTTGGAGATGCGGGTCTGACACGCCTCCAGGGCCTCCTGTAGTCCAGAGCAGGAAAAGGTTAGCCTTCTGCATACAAGTGCTCTGCCTGGCTGCCAGGCCCCTGGCCATGCCAGGTGCATTCTCAGCTATGCCAGTGACTTTAAATGTGCTGTAGTATTGAATGTGAAAGTCTCCATGTAGAACACACTATTCTCACTACTCCTCCCAACTGCCCTTCATTCCAATCCTGTGGAATGGCTCACAGGAAGCAGTGGCCACAACCAATTAGTTGTAAAGAAGACTTTGATGACAAGCCCATGAATAGATAACTTCTCTTTTTTTCACTTAAAAATTATTAATCTAATTAGCACAGGACACATATATTTGTTCAACATAAAAAATTTCAAAGAAGGCTCAGCGCCTGTAGCTCAAGCGGCTAAGGCGCAAGCCACATACGCCAGAGCTGGAGGGTTTGAATCTAGCCCAGGCCTGCCAAACCACAATGATAACTACAACCAAAAAATAGCCAGGCGCTATGGTGGGTGCCTGTAGTCCCAGCTACTTGGGAGGCTGAGGCAAGAGAATCATTTAAGCCCAGGAGTTGGAGGCTGCTGTGAGCTGTGATGCCACAGCACTCTACCCAGGGTGACAGTTTGAGGCTCTGTCTCAAAAAAAAAAGAAAAGAAAAAATTCAAAGAAGACACAGTCTCAACACTCGTTCTCAATTCCAGCCCCTGCCCTGTGGAAGCCTGTAAATTGTAAGTGCACACATGTATGTGCCAACAGGGCATGCTAATGGGTCTGATTTTAGTTTCTGGAAAGGACAGCTTGTCACAAGGCCCAATGTATGGGCCAAGGGAAATGTTCGGAATTATCATGTTTATTTCCCATCTTCACATGCATAGTATCACCCATACTGATGTACACCTCACACTTTTTACTCCATGTCAGTACAGAGAGACTCACCTCGTTCTTTTTAATTGCTGAAGAGCATTTTATAGTATGGCTATGCTATAGTACGTAGTTTACTTGGTCACTTCTCTCTGCGGATTTTTAGGTTGTTTCCAACTTTCCCTCTAGAAAAACAGTGCACTGAACAACCTTTGAACATGCTTCCTTACACACTACCCCACGTTTTCTAAGTCCGGGTAACCCCTGACCTCAGTGGTAAGGGATCTCAGACCTTGGTTTCTCTATTCCCAACCCCCAATTAGGTTGTAAAGAAGACTCTGTGCCCACATATTACACCAAACAGTAAAAAAGACCTGTTCCCTTCAAGGTCATGCCTTATCCCATAAGCTTATATGAATTTTTTCCCCAGCTATGGTTAACTATCTTCCAGAGTTCAGCAGTGGTTGGGGCAGTTTTTCTGGTCTTGGTTTCAATGGGTACTGGTTTCCTGAGATTTGAGTAAAGATTTGTGAACCTTCACACTGAAATCAGCTAGAGAATGACAGACAGTGGATGCTATCTAGTTCATAGCGATCTTAGGGAGAATAAAAACTAAGACATCTCCAGAGTTCCAGGGCCTGGAGAAGATGGCAGCCGGGCAAATGATCTAGACATTCCCTGATTCTTTTAGGCTGCAAAAATACAAGTTTCCTGGGCCACTTCCCTTCTCTGATACTAGCTTCATTTCAAGAAACTTTCCTATGAAATTGCCAAGAACTATTCTTCCCTTAGAAATACCTCCATATAGAAGGAAGAAAAAAAAATGATATACTCTATTTCCACATGGAATAAAATATATGGGCTATTAGTCTCATGGTGCCTCATGAGTTAGTCTCAGAGACGGCTGGGCAACGTGCCTGTAAGAGATTTGGATTAGGAAGCTGGGACAAAGGCCCTCTTCCCTGCAGGAGAAGAGAGGCCAAGATGGCCCTAACACTTGTCAGATGTGTCTTGAAACAGTAACCAGCATATGGGATGCAGGTAGCTTTCCATATGCTGAGATTGCTGCTACTAAGACCAATGTTGTAAAAAACACTTCCTGAGAAGCAAGCAGGTGTAGCACCCAAATGGCACAGACTTCTGAGCAACACACCTCAATCATTTAAAGAGTAGGGATACTTATAATGGGTAGAAGCTTTTTTTTTTTTTTTTTTGAGACAGAGTCTCACTATGTTGCCCTCAGTAGAATGCTGTGG
>NW_003852496.1:5833702-5869814 GCF_000181295.1 Otolemur garnettii | reverse complement strand
TGTGGTTGGCACCCTATTCACTGAGCTATGGGTGCCAAGCCATAGAAGCTTTTCTACCCTCCCGTCTTTTTTTTTTTTTTTTTTAAATTCCTCCTTTCCTTTCTTTTTTTTTTCCTTTTCCTAATCTTACTATGTTTCACTCTTACATATCACCCTGCATGCTCACCTGGATGTCCCGGGCCCGTTCATAGGACTGATAGGCAATTTTCTCTTCCATGCTGGCTAATTCCTGCTTCAAGTTCAAGATTTCATTCTGGTGGAGCTCCGTTAGGTCATTTAGTTGCTCTTCTAATCGTTCACATCTAAAAGAACAGGGAAAAGGAGGAATTTTATCTATTTTGTGAGTATCTTTCCTGGTATAATTTTTATCCAATTCCTAAAACCCATCAGGCAAAGGACGAAAATAAAAGTGCAAAGAAACCGAGTGACCCGAGACAACAGGGCACGCCAGTGGGTTCTGCTTTTAGTTTCTGGAAAGAACATGTCACAAGACCAAATCATATTGCAACATGGCTTTTCCATAATCTTCTCAACACACGGTATTTGCAGTGATGCCAGCAGCCCTGGTTAGCTTTCAGCACACCTGTAACACTGAGGCAGTCATGCTGCTCTGAGCAGCCCATGGGAGAACAAAAACTAGAAGTAAACAAACTTCCTCAGAAGATAAAAGGTGCATAAATGGAAACTGACCTAGCAGTCACCAGGCGCTTACTCTGTCACTGGACAGCTAACTCACCTGGATGTTTGTGATTCAGAGCCCTAGAATACCAGAGCCAGAGGGTGCATTACCCTAATGGTCAAGCACAGTGTCCTGGGACATTTCCATCAGCACAGATCCACTGAGAGCCTGCTGCATGCCAGGCATGTTCAAAGTACTGGAAATACCATCCTAAGCGAGACAGAGAACCTGCCTTCACAAGTCTATGTTCTATAGGAGTGGGGTGGGGAGGAGAAAAACCAAGACACTTTAGGTTTGGGTAAGTAAACTAAAGATGGCTAGCAGCATAGGAAGAGTGTTTGAAGGCTGGTGATGCTGGAATGGTCAGGGAACCTCCTTCCCTGTTCAACTCTATTCAACAATGAGTGCTGAAACTTGGGTGACACAAACAGAGCCTTGTGAAGATGAGGAAAGAGGAACATCTTAAACCGAAGGAAGAACAAATACAACCTTCTTAAGAAGGGTACTATAGTTCGGCATGTCTGAGGGATGGAAAGTGGGTCAGTGTGGCTGTAGCCGAGTAAAAATCAGGGAGAATGGAGGAGGAGGAGGAGGAGGAGTTATGGTTCCTCTAGAGGAAGGGTTATTTTAGTCATCTTGTAACTCTAGCACTTAGAACCCTATCTGGGAAGCTTTACTCTGCATAAAAATGGAACTTGGCCAGGCCATCTAACCATCTAAGGACCAGCAGGATTAGAAAAAGTTTACAGATGACATCAGAAGTTCTAGGTGGAAAAAGAATGACAGGTAAAGAGCTGGAGGTAGAAATGCAATTAGAAATGTATAGAGTAACTAGAATAGTGGATCCGTATTGGAGAAACAAGGAAAATCTAGAAGATCAGAAGAATTGAGATTCTGGAATAGTCAGTCAATGAGCCCAAAGCAGATTAGTGAAGGAGGAAGTCACAGAATGAACACACTGTTTTAGGAATGAGTTACCTGGTAGGACAGACTGCAATAAGTTGTGTGTGGTGTCCCAGAAACCAAAGACCTAGATAGGCAGGAAAACGGATGAAGACTACCCATTAGAAAACACTAGAAACAGAGGGTCAAAGAAAGGTAAGAAAGAATAAACATGTCTCTAGCTTCTGGTGACTAGACTGGAAGCCTCTCTGTCACACAGAGAACAGCTGGACAGGGTCATTCCAATAGGTAACATACCACCACTTGGGCAGCACGCACTGAAAGGAATAAAAGGAATAAAACTGCTAGAACAGACACAACCTTTAAAACTAGCCCTTTCCTCCTGTTTTAAATCCTATTTGTAGTGTGGAAACCTTTAAGAATACGAAGGATTTCTGTGTGGAAGGTAATTTTTATGTTGCAGTGTTCTCTTTAAGAAATATATAATAAATAATACTTACATCCTAAACTCTATTTCTTCTCTAAGAAAAAAAGATTTTATAAAAAAAAAAAAGGCATAGTTTGACCCCTTTAGCTAGGTTACTGCATTCTATTTAGTCCTCCTTTCCCCTTGATAGGAATCTCTGTACTGCTTCCTCCTCTGCTGAGACTCCTCCTGTTAACTGAAGCGAGTGATTGGACTGAGCAGAAAGCAGTCCCACCTCTTAGGAGGAACGAGGGCTGACAGTCTCTGTGACTGCCCTTCTGTTTCATCTCATTTCAGCTCAGGGCATGTGCACAGAAACAGGTGCCATCTCTAGGATTGATTTTCCACCAATTTTTAAGTTTACCAAATGCCATAAGGTTATGTTTACATATTGTCTTTGCGTGATTGTTCTACTTAGCCACAATCTGTGGTGTTTTGGTGTTTGATAATTCCATCGTTGTTTCTCTTCACCAGGGAGACTGGAGACATTTACAAAGTAGTGTTCCAAAGTGTTGGTCTCTTAAGACTTAAAGGAAATGTTTATCTGGCAGCAAATAACTTGCCTAAGCTAAGGGTTGGTGTTGGGTGGTAAGGAGGGAAGCACGATGGTGGTGGTCACCAGCTTGCTTACTGATGAAAGCAGGCACATGTTACTTCTCTGGATATGTCCCATAGGCCACCACCCAACCTCTTGGTCCACAAACTGTAGTCTTTCTGGCCTGGCGGGACTTTGAGGAGTCTTGATAGATGTTAAACATGGCTCACACATAGCACTAGAACAGATTATACAACAGCAGCAGCAACAACCCCGTATTCAGTGCCTACTGTGCAAATTCATTTCCATAACTGTGACTCTTAGAAAGTATCTGCATTCTTTTTTTATTTTTTTGAGACAGAGCCTCAAGCTGTCCCCTTGGGTAGAGTGCCGTGGCATCACAGCAACCTCCAACTCCCGGGCTCAAGCGAGTCTCCTGCCTCAGCCTCCCAAGTAGCTGGGACCACAGGCACCCACCACAATGCCTGGCTATTTTTTGGTTGCAGCTGTTATTGTTATTTGGCGGGCCCGGGCTGGATTTGAACCCACCACCTTAGGTGTATGTGGCTGGTACCTTAGCTGCTTGAGCCACAGGTGCCGAGCCAAAACCCAGATTCTTAAACTTTACTTGTGATGTCACTTAGAAACTATTCAAGAAGCCCAAATCAACTAACTTCCTTGATAGTAAGAAATTTGAGTCAGCTGGGCGCAGTGGCTCACGCCTGTAATCCTAGCACTTTGGGAGGCTGAGGCCAGTGGCTCACTTGAGTTCATGAGTTCAAGATGAGACTGAGAAAGAGTGAGACCCTACCCCCACCCGGTCTGTACTAAAAAATGAAAAACTGAGGAAAGAACATTGCTCAAGCCCAAGAGTTTGAGGTTGCTGTGATCTATGACGCCATGGTCCTTTACCCAAGACGATAAAGTTCACCAAAAAAAAGAAAAAAGCAATTTGAGTCAACTGATAGCAATCTAAACCATACAGCCACAAAAGAAACCAGACGGTACTACAATGGCATGATAGTTTGGAACTCGATGTCAAGATGGGATTGGTGGGCGCCGCCTGTGGCTGAGTAGGGCGCCAGCCCCATATACTGAGGGTGGTGGGTTCAAATTCAGCCCTGGCCAAACTGCAACAAACAAACAAACAAACAAACAAACAAAAAACAGCTGCTGGGTGCCTGTATTCCAGCTACTCGGGAGGCTTAGGCAAGAGAATCGCCTAAACCCAAGAGCTGGAGGTTGCTGTGGGCTGTGATGTCACAGCACTTTGCCAATGGCGACAAAATCAGACTTGTCTCTTTAAAAAAAAAAAAAAGATGGAGGTGGTAAGAGAAGGAGATGTGTAATAAAACAATTAGGGACCTATAATCAAAGGACAGTGAATGTTGGCAATGATGTGGAGACACTGGAACCCTCATATACTGCTGGTAGGAATATAAAATGGGATAGCTGCCTTGGAAAACAGTTTGGCACTTCCTCAAACAGCTAAACATAGTTACCACATAACCCAGCAATTCCATTCCCAGTACACACCAAAAGAGAAATAAAAACTTTTTTCCACACAAAAGCTGGTACATGAATGTTCATAGCAGCAGTATTCATAATAGCCAAAAAGTAAAAACATCCCAAATGTGTGTATGTTCACTGTACAAAAGAAATCACCTTAGCTGTTCCCAAGTCAAGTACCCATATTTTCTACCATAACCAGCTGTCGCCTTGCAATTTCCAGTTCACTGTATTCCCTTCTCCTTCAACTGATAGATGCTCGTAGAAACAAAAGGGCATAAACACAAATGTGACTGCAGTTCTGCTTTTCAACTAAATGTATGTATTAAACTCCGGAGTCTCAGGTAAAACCATTGTGCAAATTCATCTCCCCGTTTCCCCGTACTGCTTTCCTGCCCCCATGTCAACAGACTTCCTACTGCAGAGATAGTTTACAGCAGTGGGAAGATTCTTGTGATCTTATGATGGGCTACTTCCTAACAAACCCCTTCTAAGTCAAACTACCATAAATCAGGGGCTCCAGCATATGTCTTTGTATGCCACCCAACAAAGACGGTTCCTAGGACGTGGGTGGGGTGGCAGTGGGGACGAAGGCATTCTTTAGCAGCAGACTCTGAGCTCTAGTGCCGCCTTGCCCTTATCTTGCTGGCTTATCCAGACTCAGGATGAGGACAATAGAACAGACAGCTTGCTTATCTTTACAAATACCAAGAGTTGAGAGACAGCTGAAACTAGTCAGCAGGAATTGAGTTCAAAATAATCTTGACAGATTCAAGCATAGTCAGGAGTTTACTAGGGATTAATTTTATAGAAACAGACTGGGAGCTACTTCTTACTACTGAATGCACATATCAGAGGACATGCAGATGAGGGGGTAATCTGTTCTTTGTGAAACCAAAGAATTAAGGGGTAAGATTTATAAATAGCTAGGCTTTTAGTTCAGTTTTATTTATTTATTTTTTTGAGACACAGTCTTGCTTTGTCACCCTTGGTGGAATGCGGTGGTGTCATAGCCCAAACTCCTGGGCTCAAGTGATTCTCTTGCCTCAGCTTTCAGAGTAGCTGGGACTACAGGTGCCCACCACAATGCTCGGCTATTTTAGTTCAGTTTTAGAAAGAAATTTCTAATAGCTATGTCTAACATTGAAAAAAAAAACTATCTCAGGGAAAGTAAGAGCCTGCCACTGGAGGTATTATTCAAAAAGAGACTGCTTGTCAGGGATGCTGCAGGAGTCACTCCTCTATTTAAAGAGATTCACCTAGACCTCTAAGATCTTTCCTAACCCCAGGAGTTCAAGGTTCTATTATTTTTCCTTAGGGATGGGCTTTGCTATCTATGCTGCCCAGTCTGGAGTACAGCGGCTATTCACAGGCCAGATCCCATCATGGCAGTTCTGATCTGCTCTACTTCAGGTTGGTTCAGCCCTCCTTGGGCAACTCAGTAGTCTCCCTGCTTCCATGAGGTCAATATATTGATGCCAAACTTAGTGCGAACACCTAATTGGTATGGCACATTATTATAACCCATAACTTCTGGGCTCAGTGATCCTCCTGCCTCAGCCTCTGGAATAAAAAGCTGGGACTACTGGTGTACGCCACTGTGCCCATCTAAGATTCTTTCTACTCAAGGAACTTGTTTTTATCTTTCAAACTATGTATACTTTAAATGTTTACTGTATAGTTCTCTTCATAAAATGTTAACTTTAACAACTCTGAAGTGGATGGAGAGGTAAATGAAATAGCGGTAATATCCAAGAGATACGTAAACCAGAGTGTGAAATATTGAGATTTGGTAGTTAGCATAAAGATGTGGACTGGTGATAAATATATATGAATCCGAGGGTACTTGAGAAAGTCCTCAGCACTTGTTCCCAACACTCTTGAACCTTATAGGCTGGCTGGGTGCATGTTGCTCTATGGTTAGAGCACTGGCCCTGTATACCAGGGATGGTGGGTTTGAACCCAGCCTGGGCCTGCTAAACTCGGGAAAAAAACAAAAACAAAAAAACCTTATTATAAGCCAAGGTTTATCATATGAAGGTCACTAACGTGGCAAAGGTTCTAGAAGTCATTTTCAAATTGGAGTTGGCCCACCCATAATGTATCTAGAGGTGTTCTGTCTTTTTCTCCACTTTGTACCTAACTTTGTATTCTGAAATGGTTTTTGTCTTTTTTTTCTTTTGAGATAGGGTTGTTGCTCAGACTAGAGTGCAGTGGCGTTATCATAGCTCACTGCAACCTCAAACTCCTAGGGTCAATTAATCTGCCTGTCTCAGCCTTCCAGACAGCTGAGACTACAGGAGTGGGCCACCATGCTTGGCTAATTTTTCTATGTTACTCAGGCTGGTCTTCAACTCCTGGCCTCAAATAATCCTCCGGCTTTAGCCTCTTGAAGTGTGAGGATTATGCTTGGCCAGAAATGTTCTTATAATGTAGTTTGTACCAGATGATGCATCTACTCAGTCCAGGTTTTAGAATAAAATCCCACCTATGCAACTCACCAGCTTGGATGATCCTGTTTTAAAGAGGAAATCTACCTATTCCACAGGGCAACTGTAAAGATTAAATGAGAGAGACATCAAATGCTAGCTTAGAAGTGCTCTGTGACATGGATATATCGTAAGTACACATTTGGTTTCAGTTTTCTCTTTTGTGATCCTCCGAATTCTCCCCAATAATCTTTAGTGAGGTGATTCAAAAGGAGTGCTTGTTGAATGTCATTTGGCTACAAGTTTGCTGTGGCTTGTCATTGATTCTTACTTCCAACTTTTTTCTTTAAAGGTCTCCATTTCTGAATCTATCTCCACATTCTGAATTTTATATATTTTAGAATTTTCACTATTTTCAGTAAATAGTATTTTTCTTATAACATCACATTGATGGGCTCACTTATAAACACTGTGTCCTTCTCAACCCTAGATATAAAGCCTCTTACTATTTTTTTTTGCCGTTTTTGGCCAGGGCTGGGTTTGAACCACCACCTCCGGCATATGGGGCCGGCGCCCTACTCACTGAGCCACGGGTGCTGCCCAAGCCTCTTACATTTTATTTCATCGGTAGGGCCAGCACAAGCATAGACCTGACATTTCCCAGGCTCAACCTTGCCAGATAATTCATCTAGTTCTGTTCATTGGCCTGTCCCAAACTTTCCTTTATGTTGATGAAACTGCCCTACCTACCTTCTTTTCATGGGATTTTTTTTATTATGTGCGTAAGGGAAGGTATCTCAAATAATTAAAAGAATTTTTGGTTTTTAGCGATGGGGCAGCCCAGGGTGGAGTGCAGTGGCTATTCACGGGCAGGAACAGAACACACTGCTGCCTTGAACTCCTAGGCTCAAATGATACTCCTGCTCAGCTTTCTGCCTAGATGGGTCTACAGGTGCTCGCTACCAGGCCCAGCTCACAAGTAAATTTTATCTGATCTTAGAATATCTCCAGAAAGAGGTGAACAGAAACCACTAGTCCTCAGCTTGCCTTTGTAGGAAATAAAGTCCTTCATGACTGAACTCTTTACTCCCGGTCACATGGGAAGTTAACACAAGGTCTCCTCAAGTTGAGTCTTCCCAAAGGAGAAAATAGTCTGTTGTTTCCAGAGACAATACTTTATTACAAAGGTGAAGCAAGACCCATAAATGGGTCCAGTGGAAACCACCCAACTAAAGACTATCAGCATTTGTTTCCCTCTTCAGGTCATAAGGGCGAAAGAATTACCTGGAGAATGATGACTTTCTGAAAGAATAGAAAAGTGGCAGCTGTTATTGTATACCTGAAATCCTATTATACTCACACAAACAGATGTGTTTGAGTTACCATAGTAAGCACCTCCAATCTGCAGGAAACGTAGGGAAGAAACTGAGAAATTTGAGGGTTTTGTTGAAAATCTGATAAAGAGACTGGCAAAATGCCCTTGATGTCTTGGAATGCCAGTCTTCTGGATTGAGAAAAACTCCCTGGTCTGTCAATACTAAAAACACTCTCCCCTGATTTGTCCATCCAGGCCATGGAAATTTGTTTCTCAGTTTTTTTTCACAACTTCGCAAACCATGATTTGAAAGCACAAACTTGATTATACTTGGCACTAACTTTTTTTTAGTGGCATTAGCTTCAGTGTGGCTTATATAATCTACATGTGAATTTTAGTCTGAAAATAGGCTAACAAAGAGTCTAGTAAATGTGGCGTCTTTTGGGTGAAAGAGTGTGTGTGTGAGGAGGAACTTAATCAAAACATAAAAACACTAGCACGAAGAACAATAATTACCCTCTTCTTCTATACCTTTTTATGTAGTTTCTGCTTCTAAGGAACTAAAGTTTATGAAGATATTTCTATATTAATCTTCATCTCCTTTCTATCTGAGAGATACTTCAATTTTATAAAAATAGGGGGCCCAGAAAGATACAGTGACTCCCCGGTTAGTGTACTAGGGATATGAACTACTTGGTTTATGACTGCTTTCAGATTTATTGTCTTTTTTAACTTTCTTTTTCTGACCAGTTGTGGTGGCTCATGCCTATAATCCTAGCACTCTGGGAGGCCAAGGTGGGTGGACTGTTTCAGGTCAGGAGTTTAAGACCAGCCTGAGCAATAAAACCTGTCTCTATTAAGAACAGAAAAAATTAGCTGGGCACAGTGGTGGGCACCTCTAGTCCCAGCTACTCAGGAAGCTGTGGCAGGAGGATCACATGAGCTTGGAGTAAGCTGCAATGCCACCACTGCACTCCAACCTGGATAACAGAGCAAGAACTTGTCTCAAAACGAACAGAAAGAAAACTTTCTCCTCTGTACTGTTAATCGCAAAACCTGAACAAAAGGAAGAAAACATCTGTTGTTGTCGTTGTTGTTGCAGTTTTGACCAGGGCCCGGTTTGAAGCAGTCACCCTCAGTATGTGGGACCAGTGCCCTACTCCCTGAGCCACAGGCGCCATCCAGGAAGAAAACATCTGTACTCTAGCTTCCACTGACTTCCCATTACCCTCATTACTAATATCATAATCTCTCTGGCTTACTTTACTTGCTAATGTTTACTTTCTGTCTAAATTCTTTTTTTTTAGAGAATTACAGTCTCACTTTGTTGCCCTCAATAGAGTGCTATGGTGGTGTCACAGTTTACAGCAACCTCTAGCTCTTGGGCTTAGGCGATTCTCTTGCCTCAGCCTACGGCGTAGCTGGGACTACAGATGCCTGCCCTAACACTTGTCTATTTTTATGTTGCAGTGTGGCTGGGGCCGTGAACTCGCCACCATTGGTATATGGGGCTGGTGCCACACACTTTCTGTCTAAATTCTAAAGTGGAGAAGCCAGGTATGAATATCTCTATCTTCTCATTAAATATTAAAATAAAAAATTAAATATTGTATATAGCCTGTCATATGTGATTTTTTTTTTTTTAAAACCAAGAACTTCTCTTTAAGGGATTGTAAGCCCTTCAAAGGATACTAACTAAAGCTCTCCAAACACCAGGTAGGGGTAGGTTTCTTACCATAGGGAAACTTCGTGACTGTATCTCAGAAGAATACTTAACCATCTCAGAGCATACTTAACACACACCTAGAGGGCATAGGCTGCTACGTACTTAGGCTATATGGAATAGACTGTTGTTCCTGGGGTACAAACAGCTTGGAATGTTACAGGCAATTGTAATGCAATGGTGAATATTTGTTTATCTAGAGTCACACATATCTAAACATAGAAATAGTATAGTAAAAATACAGTATCATAAACTTATAGGATCTTCATTGTACATGAGATCTGCTATTGGCCAAAATGTCACTATTCTGCACATGACTGTGTATGATTTTGGCTGGCATATGCTTTTCACCCAACTTTATCCAGGATATAAGTAGCATGAGATTAATAATCTCGTTTTAAGGATTATTTATTCAAGGGTCCTTTCTAAATCATTCACAACACAAATGGAACCTAGACACCTAAATATGGCTGGGTGTAACTATAGTAAACAGAAAGGCTTCACATGGTAAGATTTTTTTTTAAAGCAGTTTATATTAATATTTTGGTAGGTGAAATTCATCTTCCACTGGGAGAAAGACCTGCTCTTTCTAAAGTACTAAACACAATAAAAAAAAAAATAAATACATAAATAAATGGGTGGTACCTGTAGCTTAAGCTGCTAAGGCACCAGCTATATACACCAGAGCTGGCAGATTCGAATCCAGCCCAGGCCTGCCAAACAATGACAACTGCAACCAAAAAATAGCTGGGTGTCTGTAGCCCCAGCTACTCGGGAGGCTCAGGCAAGAGAATTGCTTAAGCCCAGGATTTGGAGGTTGCTGTGAGCTGTGCCACCACGACACTCTACCCAGGGCGATAGCTTGAGGCTCTGTCTCAAAAAAAAAAAAAAACATATCCAGATTTTGTTGTAGGTGAACAATTAATAAATGATTACTGATCATGAAAAAGTGTTTTGGTCACAGGATTAGTCAACATTGTCACCTTTCTAGACCTGAGATAAGCCAGGAGTGTTTTTGGTCAAATTCTTTATGAATGAGAAACTGGTTGAGTGCATAGGCTGGGAATGTTTCAATCCAAAGCATTACTCTTTGGGTGTGGCTCAAAGTTTGGAGCCGTCTCTAAGAGCCAATAGTGCTTCCCTAGTTGGGCAAGAGGGCAATAGGGCATTAGGGCAGGAGGCTAAAGAAACTTGTAGGGCAGGTATTGAGAAAAATAGGAAGTGCTAGGTCCCCAGGCTGACACCCCCAGGGAGCTATGGGAGCAGACTATAGCGCTACTTCCTGAATGCATACCAGAGACCTGACTAGCTTCTGTAAGTGTCTGACCAGAGTGGAGAGGCACAGCTGGACATGTGGTGAGGGCTTGATTAAATTCCTGGCTGAATTGAGGAAGTGGATTTTTTTCTTTCTACCTTTTGTTACCTTGTTTGTGTTGAAGTCTGAAAAAAGACTAGGAAACACTTTCAGCTGAAAAGGGGAAAGAGCACATCAGTCCCCCCAAAATATCAAGCGTAGATACCTAAAGGATACAGGGAATAAATAAAACCTAAAGGGGCTTTCTGAGCAATTTAGAGACTTGGTAATAGCAGCTTTCTAACATCCTGGCACTACTCAGATTTTTGTATTCCCCCAGAAAAAGTAGAGGAGGAGGGAGCATTTGTTGAGCTCCTACTCTAAACCAAATATCACATTAGGTGCTTCATGCAAGTTATCCCATTTAATAATCTCCACAAACCTGTGTAGTAAATATCATACATTTTTATACAGGGAAAAACAAAGGCTCAGATCAGCTATGTAACCTACTCAAGGCTGCACAGCTTAAGTAATGTCAGAGCTGACAAGCAAATTCAAGCCTGCCCAACTTTGATGAATTAATGGGGGGGGTTAATTAATTTTTCCTCCCCAATTCCTCTTTAGGGGCTAAACTGGGAAGAGTTTGCCTGTAAATCTCTTTTATAGAAAGAAGGTCTTACCTTTCATAAGAATATTTCCTAAATGGGATTTTTTTCCTCCTATAAATTAAGGGCTAATTTGATCCAATATCCTCAGTTTCTATTTCAAATATATTGCCCAAATCTAACCTATATGTCCTCTGGAAACTCTCAGATCAATTTTCAGTTGACAGATCTAACACCTGGAGTAATGGACTAAAAATAGCTACCTCTGAGCATATTTCTATCTTATATCGTGCTAGTTTAATCAAGTAAAATTACATTTAAGCAACCATTTTAGTTAGAACTTTAATAGCCTGGGCCTAACTGGGTCAGCTCAGTTACTAAGTGTTCTGCTTGCATGTGATGACTGTTCGTGGTGACTGCCCCTTTTTGTATTTTTGCTCTTATGACTCAATGCAATTTAAAATATCCCTGGGCTTTAATACAAATATTCTCAGAAGCCGATTTCCAAAGGAGAGTAATCCCCTTAAAATAGAAGCTTTCAAAATAGCATTAAAGTTCATCAACACCAGGAGGCTTTTTAGCTTGTCCTACATGACACTGCTTTATATAGGGAGTAGCTGAGTAGGATTCCAGGCCAGATCCCCTAAGGGAAACACTACAAAAGGAACAGTAAAATTGTCAATAATATGTTGCTAGCTCTTTCTTATTTTCTTTTTTTTTTTTTTTGAGACAGAGCCTCAAGCTGTCCCCCTGGGCAGAGTGCTGTGCCATCACAGCTCACAGCAACCTCTAACTCCTGGGCTCAAGTGAGTCTCCTGCCTCAGCCTCCCAAGTAGCTGGGACTACAGGCGCCCGCCAAAACACCCGGCTTTTTTTTTTTTTTTTTTTTTTTTTTGGTTGCAGCCATCATTGTTGTTTGGTGGGCCCGGGCTGGATTCGAACCTGCCACTTGAGCCACAGGCACCCAGCCTCTCTTTCTTATTTTCAATGCATTTTGCTACAGCTGACTATTTTTCTTCAGGAGCCCTTTAACATATTTATACCCAATACCGGGTTAGGACTAGTTTTCAGTTTTTAGCAGCAAATATCTATGATTCTGTTTTATTGTGCAACCTGGTAAAAGTCCCATGCTAAGCTTCAGTGTTTTCATCTGTAAATGAGATTCAATTAGACCTCTAAGAGGCTCGGTGCCCATAGCTCAGTGGCTAGGATGCCGGCCACATACACTGGCGCTGGTGGGTTCGAACCTGGCCCAGGCCAGCTAAACAACAACAACAACTACAACAAAAACAAAAAAACAAGTGGGTGCTGTGTCGAGCACCTGTAGTCCCAGCTACTTGGGAAGCTGAGGCAAGAGAATGGCTTAAGCCCTAGAGTTTGAGCTTGCTGTGAGCTGTGATGCCACAGTACTCTACCAAGGGTGACACAGTGAGACTGTCTCAAAAAAAAAAAAAAAATTAGACCTTTAAGAGTCCCTTCTACCTTTAAAGTACTATGACCCCAGCTGCCACCTGGGATGAGGAGACGAGCTAGACAAGAATTTGAAATAAGCATAGATCCCCTGCTGGTAAAAGGAGTTTCTAAATCTGGTCTCCTATCTCCCTCAAGCATGTTTTTTTTTTTTTTTTGAGACAGAGTCTCATTTTGTCACCCTTGGTAGAGTGCTGTGGCATCACAGCTCACAGCGACTTCAAACTTGGGCTCAAGAGATTCTCTTGCCTCAGCCTCCCAAGTAGCTGGGACTATAGATGCCCACTACAATGCCCACTCTTTTTAGAGATGAGGTTTCGCTCTGGCTCAGGCTGGCCTCAAACCTGTGAGCTCAGGCAATCCACCCACCTCGGCCTCCTGGAGTGCTAGGTTACAAGTGTTAGTCACTGCACCCAGCCCCACATGTTGTCATTCATATCTGAGAGTACAACACAAAGCTCATAGACTAAATTCCTAGCTACTTGTCAAAGCTGAGGTGAAGGCTCCGCTACAATGGCTTCCTGGGTTAACTGCACGTAGGTGCTAAAGAAATACTGTGATGGTCATGGTATAATTATTACGACTAGGTAGGGAAGATACTTCACAGGGTTCAGAATACTTGGTTATCCTTCAGTTAAACAGATGGTCTTGGTCAATGATCTTGACCTAGAGCTACTCACTAGGGTTGACAGCATATTAAGCAGGTGACATTACTGAGAAGGGATTCTGAAAATGGTAAATAATGCTTGGGGTGGTGGTTTCATTAGGTACAATAGTACAACCTATTACCTGTTGCACTAGCTTGGGAAAACTTTCAGAGCACATACATAGAATTTTACAAAATATGTTAAAAACAGTGACTCAATTTTTAGTAGACATACCCTTCAACTTGAGAAAGGCCTAATTCCACTGCCAATGCAGTTAATACTTCTTAGAGGTATACTTTCAACCATATAGATTTTAGGATTGAGCCTGAAAAAACCTGTTCTGATATGAAATGAATGCTGATTTTGGAGTCAGATAAAATAGTTCAAATCCTCGCTTTACCACTTACAGAGTGACCCTTGGTAAATTTTAAAACCCCACTGGGCCTTAATTTTATCATCTGTAAAATGGGAATAATACAGTCCACCTATAGGGCTATTGTGAGGATTAGTGAGTGTACATAAAGCATCTAGCACTAAGCATATCATAAGTAGTTTAGGAAATGCTGTTAAAGGTAGTGGCCTTGTCATCACAATCATCATCATCATCAAATAACAAGTGGCAATGATCTATGGCCTCCCCGTTCTCAACTCAGATATTTGTAATATAAACTAAAGCACACATAAAAAATGGGTAGGGCATGGTAATCCTAGCACTTTGGGAGGCTAAGGTGGAAGGATCACTTAAGGCCAGGAGTTTGAGACCACCTTGACAACACAGAAAGATTCCTATCTCTACAAAAATAAAAAACTTAGACTAGGTGTGGTGGCTCACGCCTGTAATCCTAGCACTCTGGAAAGCTGAGCCAAGTGGGAGGATCACTTAAGGCCAGGAGTTTGAGACCACCTTGAACAACATAGAAAGATTCCTATCTCTACAAAAATAAAAAACTTGGCTCGGCGCCTATAGCTCAACCGGCTAAGGCGCCAGCCACGTACACCTAAGGTGGCGGGTTCTAATCCCCAGCCCGGACCCGCCAAACAACAATGATGGCTGCAACCAAAAAATAGCCGGGCGTTGTGGCGGGCGCCTGTGGTCCCAGCTACTTGGGAGGCGGAGGCAGGAGACTCGCTTGAGCCCAGGAGTTGGAGGTTGCTGTGAGCTGTAATGCCACGGCACTCTGCCCAGGGGGACAGCTTGAGGCTCTGTCAAAAAAAAAAATAAAAATAAAAAACTTAGACCAGGTGTGGTGATTCACCCCTGTAATCCTAGCACTCTGGAAAGCTGAGGCGAGTGGATTGCTTGAGCTCAGGAGTTAGAGATCAGCTAGGGCAAGAGCAAGATCCTGTCTCTACCAAAAATAGGAAAAACTAGCTGGGCATTATGGCTAGTGCCTATAGTCCCAACCCAACTACATGGGAGGCTGAGACAAGAAGACTGCATGAGCTATGATGCCAGGGCACTCTACCTAGGGCAAGAGTAAGACTCTGTCCCAACAACAACAACAAAAAAGGCTCGGTGCCCATAGCACAGTGGTTACGATGCCAGCCACATATACCAAGGTTGGCGGGTTCAAACCCAACCCAAGCCAGCTAAACCATGACAACTGCAATACAAATAGCCAGGCATTGTGGCCAGCGCCTGTAGTTCCAACTACGTGAGAGGCTGAGGAAAGAGAATCCCTTAAGCCCAACAGTTTGAGGTTGCTGTAAGCTATGACACCACAGCACTCTACCGAGGGCAACATAGTGAGATTCTGTCTCAAAAAAAAAATAAAAAAAATTAGCCAAGTGTGATGGCTCCTTCCCATAGTCCCAAGCTACTTGGGAAGCTGAGGCAGACAGATCGATTTGGAGCCCAGGAGTTTGAAGTTGCAGTGAGCTATTATGATGCCACTGCTCTCTTAGCCCAGGAGAACAAAGTCAGACCATCTCTCTCAAAAAAAAAAAAAAAAAAGGAAAGAAAGAAAAAAATGCATCTGGAGTAGCCATGCATACATACATTAATTGGCTCTTGGTCACAAAACAGAAGAGCTCCTTGGAGAAGTCCATAGTTAGCCTCCTTTCTTCCCACGCAAAAAGCAAGGCTTACAACAGGGTAGAAATAGAATTAGTAAAGAGACTGCTGCAGACAACTCACTAACAATGTGGAGGAGAGCTGGAAAGAAGAAAAATAAACCATAAAAAAGCAGACAAATGAGCTAAAAAAAGAGGACCATTTACTGGAGAGGCACAAAAGCTTACAGCCTCACTAACCTGAGAAAATCACTCTAAGCTAGAACACTACCATTCTAACCTACTTCCACCAAAAGAGGTTTCAGTGTACTTTGTAAAAAAACATATGCAAGGGAGAACTCTCTAACTGCTCTACACAGGGAATTGCTGGTGTAATAAAAATAGGTGAGTCTAAGAGTTGTGACTTTTCCATTGTCTTTCTTTCATCAAAATCCTATTTTAAGAAAAAACAATTTAAAGCTGATGTGGAAGACAAAACACATTATATTATTTATGTCTTCCACTGCCCCTCCCTCCTGGTTTTGGCTCTTTTAGACCTGTTTTTTCTCTTATGAACCTACATCTGACCTGAAGATGTAACAAGCTCTGAGTTTTAAGCTCTAGAAGAATTAAAAAACTGGAATATATTCATTGAAAATAAAGGAGTCGAAGCAGGTAGTGTTCTTTCTTTTTTTTGAGTAACCAACTATGGAATGCACCAGTCTTCATGTTCAGGAAGAAGTTCAGAGCAGCTGCTGCAACCTTACCTAACACCAATGCAGCACTATGGGACCAGGCATTGAGCTATGTGCATCACATAAATTATTTCACTTAAACATCATAATAATCTTAAAAAGGACTATTATTATTCCTATGTTAGAGATGGTTTTCAAGGTAAGTGCTAGAACTGGAATTTGTACTTTGGAGTTAGGTTTATTAATATGGTGCAAAGGACCAAGTGCTTTATTTTTAGTTTATCTGAGTATTTGTTAGATCTGTCACTGCATTAGACATTGTCTTGTCAGTGTATTAAAGAATATATCTTCACTTGACTAGTTAAAAGAAAAGTATGAACACTGAAATAAAAATGAAGTAGTTTGCACAGTATTTGCTTTTACCTTTTTTTTTTTTTTTTGAGACATTGTCTCACTCTGTTGCTCAGGCTAGAGTGCATTATGGCATGGTCATAGGTCACTGTAACCTTTAACTCTTGGGCTCAAGTGATCCTCCTGTCTCAGTCTCCCAAGTAGTTGGGACTTCAGATGTATGCCATTATACTTAGCTAATTAAAAAATATTTTTTTGTAGAGACAGGTCTTACTCTGTTGCCCAGGTTGACCTCGAACTTCTGACCTCAAGAGGTCCTCTTGCCTCAGCCTCCCAAAGTGCTGGGATTGCCATGGCCAATATTTGCTTTTTCAGTACCTTCTTTCTCTTGCACTCACTTCTTTTTCTTCTCTCTTAAAGTTCTAAGTTAGAATTGAAGAACAGAATAGTGAAAAAAAAAGGCTGGTTAAAATAATGATTTGCATTTTTACCATCTAAAAAGAGCTTGCTCCCATAAACTCTTTTCAGTGCTAACTGAAACATATGAACTATTTATTTCAAGCCTTGAGATTATCTCATAAAAGCAAACCTTTAAAAACATCACTGTTTTTTTTTTGGGTTTTTTTTTTTGAGATAGAGTCTCAAGCTGTCACCCTGGGTAGAGTGCCGTGGCGTCACAGCTCACAGCAACCTCCAACTCTTGGGCTTAAGCGATGCTCTTGCCTCAGCCTCCCAACTAGCTGGACTATAGGTGCCCACCACAATATCTGGCTATTTTTGGTTGTAGTTGTCATTGTTGTTTGGTGGGCCTGGGCTGGATTCAAACCCACCAACTCCAGTGTATGTGGCTGGCACCCTAGCTGCTTGAGCTACAGGTGCCGAGCCCATTGGCACCAAGCCCATCACTCTTATTTTTAAGTGGTGAAAGGGACCATAAGAGAGTGTCTGTTTAACTCCTGATATTATGTAAGTACTGAGAACTTCCTTGAGACAGGACCAGAAACAAGGTCCTTTAAGGCCTAACTTATCTGTGGCTCCCATAAGACTAGTCTTCAAGTTGTATCATGAGGTGGTCTATCTCTGGCTGACATTAGATCAATGAATCTAAATGAGTACTCCATGGGGCATATTATTTCTCTCTGCATGTGAAGGAAACAAGTGGAAAGGACACACATTTACAGAACAGTTAAGAGTCATTTGATTATATGTAGTATAATAGGAAACATACAAAAAGAGACCAGCTTCTACCTTTAGCATAGATCATGACTCAAAGCATTAGCACTTTGAGAATTCTCTTACTACTGTAGAACCATTTTGTGTTTAAGTTCACTCCTATTTAAACATTTGCCAATTCCTAAGAAAGGTAACAGACATTCTTATCTAGATTTATTTCTAATAATCTTTCTATATCAATTGCCCACATAAGTGTTTAAGGCCAGGTATCTATAGGGTTCATTATATTCTCGCTGGGCTCTATCTTTGATTTCTACAGAGTTCTGGGAATTATATATCTTTTGAATTCCATGTAGTACAGTTATAGGCTGTAATGCTAATGTGGTTTTGTGATTATACATCAAACAGATGAAATGACTTAGAAGTCTTGGACTTTTTTCTCCTTAAGATTCTCGTGGCACATTATAGCTTCATTTTTAAGTTCTACACTGGAAAGAAGACTGGAGAGTTACAGTAATGCTTCATCCCAACTAAAATGCTTCATCAGTGCATGATCTTGGAACTACTTAACCATGATGTGCCTTTATTTTGCTCTCTATGAAACAGAAAGAAACTCATATAGGTGTCATATGACATATCTAAAGAGCTCTGGACACTGTGGAGAAAGGCAAAGACTTTTTAAAGCCACTTCCCCACATCCAAAAGGAGGGAACCCTAAACAAATAATCTGGGATTTTAATTCCACATAACTTACCTATATCGCTCCTCCTGTAACGTCTGCATTATTAAGGAATAGTCCCTCTGGTAATGTTCCTTGAGGGTCTCAAAGGATTCCTCTAGTCTGGCCTGGGTTTCTCGGATCTCCTGGATCTCATGTAGTAGTGCATCAAATCCTGAGCTCTGCATGTCCAGGGTGTTTGTTCTGGAGCTGGATGCTCCTACAGCAATGCCTCCAGTGGTGCTGTTGGCTCCCACTGAGCCTGAAGTAGCACTAGAACAATCCTCCTCACTACCATATTTTGGGCTCGACTGAAAGTTTGAAATCACCCCCAAAGCCTTGCCCCCATCATCTGCTTGCCCTTCCTCTAAAGAGTCCTTTAGGTTAGGGATGTTGTCTGCACTGCCAAATTTGTTCCGAATCAGCGAGGCAATCTCTCTAGGCTTTGAGACCACGGCCCCTGCTGCTGAATGAGTGGCCTGGGAGAAGCTGGAAAATCCACCTTTGACACTATCCACCACACCTTCGCTGAAGCCAGTCACTTTTGCTCCCACATCCTTTAGACCCTGGTGCATGTCCCTGAAGACATCCTTTGGCTGCCGGGGGATCCCATTCTGCTCCACCTCTCGGAGCTTTCTGTGGTAGTGCTCAAGCTTCTTTTGCAGTTGCAGGATGGTCTGGGCAGATTTCTGGTTCTTCTTCTCAAAGACCTGCTTGATACGGGCGGCCTGCTGCTTGTCTGCACTGTTGGCAAGCTTCAAGTACTCAGCAACGTTATCGTCCCGTGCTGTTTGTGCAATCTTGATCTGTTCTGTAAGCTTCAGGATCTTCTGCTGCAGGTGAGCAATGGCAGCCTTTGTGCGCTGGGGGTCTGGTGTACCATCCACAGTGTCTGTGTGGATGCTGCCATCAGTACTGGAGGCCACTGCACTGGAAGTCTGGGCAAGGCTGCTCACTTCCAACCGCTCGATCTAGAATAAAAGCAAGAGGTAGATATTAGAAAAAGCCCAAGAGAACTACCTCTTTGGAATCAGTGTACTAAAAATGTACCTACCCTTAACTCTCAACACAGCTGACTTGCAATTCCTCCTGTCCTATATAAGCTTGGTCTCCCTCTTGGATACCGTCCTCATACAAATATACTATACTTTAACAAAACAGATATGTAGCATATAAAAAAAGATTTATACATATTTAAACTGGGGTATCCTTCTTTTCTTGTGAATTTATCATTGTATTTCTTTAAATAACAAAGCTCCCTAGTGGGTTTAAAGCATTAATTTTTTTTTTCTTGTGTTGCCCTTGGCACAGTGCCATAGTGTCACAGATCATAGCAACCTCAAACTCTTGGGCTTAAAGGATACTCTTGCCTCAGACTCCTAAGTATCTGGGACTATAGGCATCGACCACAACACCCAGTTATTTTTAGAGAGGAGGTCCCTCTCTGGCTTGGGCTGCCTTGGCCTCCCAGACTGCTAGGATTACCGGTGTGAGTCATTGTGCCTGGCCACTTCTGGGGCCCAGTGTGGTGGTTCACATCTATAATCCTAGCACTCAAGGAGGCTGAGGCAAGAAAGGAGGATCAGGATGGCACCTGTGGCTCAAAGGAGTAGGGCGCCGGCCCCATATGCCGGAGGTGGCGGGTTCAAACCCAGCCCCGGCCAAAAACTGCAAAACAAACAAACAAAACAAAACAAAAACAAGTAAGGAGGATCATTTCAGGTTAGGAGTTCAAGACCAGCCTGAGCAGAAGTGAGACACTTGTCTCTACTAAAAATAGAAAATATTTCCAGTTGCTGCAGTGAGTCCCTGTAGTCCCAGCTAATCAGAAGGATGAAGCAGGAGGATCATTTGAGCCCAGGAGTTTGAGGTTACAGTGATGACACTACTATACTCTGGCCAGGGTGACAGAACAAGACTCTATTTCCCAAAACAGATAAGCGTATACACACATGCACTCCTAACCCCCAAACCCAAAGCACTTTGGTATTTATATATCACTATAATTCTGATACAAATGTTAGCAAGAATAGGTTTGTTACTAATTAAATATGAAAATCCAATTTTTATCATGTCTCCTTATCCATGTCAAGGGTGATGGGATCATTCTCCAGATTCTAAGAAGGACATTTAATTGATAGCTGGAGACAGGTGGAGGTAGGTAGGAAGGTACTGATTAAAAGTGGCAAGGGTGAATGTTACCAAATCACAGGTAACTGTGACAACCTTGAGCAAGATAATGCAAATACCCAGGGATAGGGACAGTAAGAGCTAAGTAATTACACAAATCAAGGACCACGGCCAGGTCTTCTGAAGCTCCAATTTTGTGAGTTTTATCCAGTAAAGGTTTTTGTTAGGCAAAAGACTCCAAAGTACATACACTATTATTCCTTCACCTGGGTGAGAACCATGCAAAGGAATTAAAGAAAAAGACAAGCTGCTTAGACTTGAACACTTAAAAGTTCACACTTCAAAGCAATTAGCCAAAGCTGGAGAGAAATAAGCTTTCCCAAATTCAGGAGAAAAAAAAATCCTTCAAGAGGCTACCCCTAGGTGTTGCCTTTGGAAGTGAATTATAGAGTAGGGCCCAAGGAAAAAGGTTTTAGACACTGCTCTCTGTGATCAGTAACATAAATGAATAATAAAATAACCATCTTAGGGTAATAAAAATTCCTGGTATGGTTTCAAATTACAAATTTATGGCAAAGCGTAGTGGATCATGGCTGTAATCCTAGCACTCTAGGAGGCCAAGGCAGGTGGATGGCCTGAGCTCAGGAATTCAAGACCAGCCTGAGCAAAGTGAGACCCCATCTCTGCTAAAAATAGATAAACTATTCACGTGTTGTGGTGGGCACCTAGTAGTTCCAGCTACTCAGGAGGCTGAGGCAAGAAAATCACTGGAGCCTAGGAATGATGCCAGGGCACTCTAACCAAGGTGACAGAGCAAGACGATGCTTCAAAGAACAAAACAAAACAAAAAAACAAACTCAAATTACAAATTTACCATCCTGGAGACTAAGAACATACTTTTTCTTATTTCCCACCCTTAATTTGTATTTAGGGGCAATTTGCTAGTAAGAATTATATACAGATTATCTCCCCTCATATTTTCATGGTAATATACCAAATCTGAAATAGTCATGAAATGCCAATAATTAATTTGCCATCCTCTATCTTTTTTTGATCTCAAGTGTATTGCCTGTTTGTTATCTGAACTAGAATTATGCTGATCTCTAAGTCAGAAAATACAATTAGTTCATTACTGGATTCAATATCCAAAAGAACCGCTACAGTTGACCACCCAAAGTACTATAATAAACTAGTCAACATACAGAGGTACACATAAGAAATTAGGCTTATGGTACTGATACATACATGTGGTACATGTCCAGTTTATAAAAATTAGGCCAACTTAAGGAGGCTGTTAATGTAGCAAGATGGTCAACTATGGAAGTTCTATTGCATTACCACTGATGTGAATAAAAACAATATTCTTTTCTTTCTAGACAAATGAGAAATATTGTGCATTTAAATAAAATTGAAAGATAATTTAATACTGAAATTACTGACATGCTTCACTAGTCAATAAAAAAGAATATCCATAAAAATAAAATTACATTAAAAAAAGAATATCCAGAATAGTTAGAGACCAGCACAATAATTGCTTTGTGTCACTTTTTAATTTTCCTTCTGCCCAATTCATTTTATAGGCTCAAGTTAACAGGCAGAGGAATAGCCAGAAGCAGCAGAAGACAAGAGGAGCCAAAACTCCAGATAACCAAATTGCCAAGAGTTGTGACAACAGCTGCTAGAAATCCACTTTCTTTAGTGTCCAAAGTCTTCTAGTTTGTACAAGGTTCTCACTGATTTGCTTTCTGAATGGGATTTCAGACCCCGTAACTACAATATATTATATGACCTGATCTACTGTTTATGTTTAATAATTAAGCATAAAATCTTATGTTTAAAGCATAAAGAAAAGCAAATATGATGAAGACCCCCTAGACAAAAAGCTCCAAGTGTATTGATTTATAACTAAATCAAGTATACATACTTGAAGTATACATATGAAAATCAAGGTCAACCTGAGATGATCAGAATTGATCATACTGGTGAAAAAAACCCCCACAATAAACCCTTTAACAAGTATCACATAACGATGTTTCAGTCAATGATGGACTGCATATATGACAATGGTCCTGAAAGATCATAATACTGTTATTTTAACTGTACTGTTTCTATGTTTAGAAACACAAATACCTACATTGTGTTACAACTGCCTACAGTACTCAATTCAGTAGTGTGCTGTTTAGGTCTGTAGCCTAGGAACAACAGGGTATATATACCACAGAGCCCTGGTTTGTGTAAATGCACTCTACGTGGTCACACAAGGACAAAATCGCCAAATAACATATTTCTCCGAACATATTCCTAGCACTAAGCATCACATGGTTGTAATTATTTGTAAATGACCATATTTGAGATGTGATTTTTAATACTTGATCTTAGTTAAAAGGTCAAGAAAGGGGCACACTAGGTGTGATGGCTCATGCCTGTAATCCCAGCACTTAGGAGGCCGAGGTGGGTGGATTGCCTGAGCTCACAGGTTTGAGACCAGCCTGAGCCAGGGTGAGACCTTATCTCTAAAAATAGCCAGGCATTGTAGCGGGCCCCTGTAGTCCCAGCTACTTGGGAGGCTGAGGCAAGAGAATCACTTAAGCACAGGAGTTTGAGATTGCTGCAAGCTATGATGCCACAGCAATCTACCAAGGGCGACATGATTTTTTTTTCTCCCTGCATGGGAACTGAAGAAATACCAGACCTATTTCTGTCCCACCTTGGCTGTTCTGAGCCATAGTATGTCCTCTTGTGTGTGGTTCCCACTCACGAGAATCATTATCATTGCATGAGTACAGCTAACAGAACCCCAGGTCTTTAGTCTCTAAAAAAAAACTAACCAGCACAGCTTTGTCAGGCAAGTAGTTTAACACCTGAAACCCTGAATCACTATGAATCACTAGATTACTTAGTAACTCCTTCCAATTCTGGCAGGCACTATTCTTAAAAAGGAAGGAGAAACTGGGAAATGAGGGGAGGGAAGAGGAAAAGAGGATAATTGACAGGCAAGGGAGGAAAAAGAGGAAAGGAAGAAGAGTGGGTGGGAACAAGAGAGGAGCGGAGGAGGAAAGAAAAAGATACACTGAACTACAGACTAATTGGGGAGGGGAGGTGAACATGCTTGGTATTGTTCTGAACCATGAATACAGTCCTTAAAAGGGACGTCCATCTCTAGGCAAAAACACTTAGCGATGAGTTATGAACATACCAACTGAAAAGCAGTTCTTTTTTCAGTAGCCTTTGCTGGTATATTAGGCTGTCTATGTATAACATAAAACTAGATACTAACACATCCAGATAGACAATTAAATTCCAAATGTAAAAGGTAAAATTTCAAAACATTTCAAAGGCAGCATTGGAAAACAGGGAAGGATATTCTTAATCATACACAAAAAGGCACAAATCCAAAAAATAAGATTACTAAAACTGACTCCATTTAGTGTAGCAGTGAAGCATGGATTTAGGCATAAATGGCTTGGGTTCAAATCAGGCTTTGCTACTAAGCCCTATGACCCTGGGTAAGTTACTTAAACTCTGTTGATTTTGTCAACTGTAAAATGGAAACATGCTAATGCTTGCTTTATGGAAGACTACTGTGAGGATGAAATTGTAACTAGTAGGAAGGGAGGGTATCTAGGGATTATAGGAATTCAACCACCTTGAGCATTCAATCTGTTCTGCAACCTTTTGTTTAGAGGACTTTGGCTTCCCAGCTGGCTAAAACTAGCCCCTGCCAGACCCCAGCAGTTTATAGATAAACTCAAGTGAACTTTCCTCATTACCATGCTGAAGTCTACCTACACCCCAGAAAGACCTGTAACTTCATTACCATAACATGGGCCTGTGTTCTAGTACAAGAACTAACCGTACACGTGCAATGAGAATCCCTTCCCTACGAGTGAGACACACTTTTTCCTTTCTCTACAGCCCCATAAAGTCCCCATCTTACTTTTCCTTGGGAAAAATATTCTCAGGGCTTTCCTTACTTGCTCTAAGTAATTAATCCTATTGATTAAGACCTGTGCTCTCCCAGAAAGTCACTTTTTACTCACCACGTGAACAAACCCCAATCTTTTGGGTAACAAAAATGAGTTAAGTGCTTGACAAAAGAAAGCTGTCAGTACTGGCTATTACTTTTGTGCCATGTACAAAATGTGGTTCTTTTAAAAAAATTAAATACTAAAAGATTCCACAACATATTACCTTCCAGTTTCACATTTGAGGTACAAAGGATAACACAGAGTTTGAGTCAAAGGAATAACCTAATTCCACATTACAGGAGAAGTAATATGGTCACCTTTCTAGCCTTCCCATCCTAACCACAACCCTATAAAAAGTACATTGTTATTCTTAATTTACAAATATCACCAGTCACCCACCACATGGCAGGATGAGCACCACTGCAGCAATGCCACTTCCTCAAGACAGAGAGTTTCTTCTGCCATGTCCTGAGGGGCTTTCACAATCTCCTGTGAGAAGCTATAATGTCAGTCCTGCCCACTCATGGCTGAAGTCAGAATTAATTTGTGTAAAAAAGGACAAAAATTGGTCGGTCACTTAAACATATTTTGATTACTTATTATAAGCAAGACAATGTGCTAAAAAGTTAGAAATACAGTTAGAAGCCACAATTGTAATCTAACTGCTGCTGTAACACACTATATACTACTATGTCTCTTACAATTACGAATTCATTTGCCAGACTTAATTATCAATTAACTGAGCTAACTTAACTGATCAGAAAACCCAAGAGAAAATTTAAACAGTGACACTACAAAACACTGATTAATCAGGGGTAGAGTGGAGCCATTTAGTGCAGAGTATTGATTTAGCTTTTAACTGATTACAGTTTTTCATTTGCATATATCTATTTTCTGTTTTGTTTTGTTTGAGACAGTGTCTTACTTTGTCACCCTTGGTAGAGAGCCGTGGCTTCATAGCTCACAGCAACCTCAAACTCTTGGGCTCAAGTAATTGTCTTGCCCCAGTCTCCTGAGCAGCTTGGACTAGAGCATCTGCCACAATGCCTGGCTATTTTTAGAGATGAGGTCTCTGGCTCAGGTTGGTTTTGAACCTGTGAACTCAGGCAATCCACCTGCCTCGCCCTCTCAAGTGCTAGGATTACAGGCTGAGCCTCTGCTCCTGGCCCGATTATTTGCAAATATATTAAAGTAGACGAAAGTGTCAAAACACAATTGCACATAGCTCTGAGAATAACAACATGTAAAGGCAATATGGTAGAAAGAGCCCTTGTAAGAGTAAAAAGACCCAAGTTCAAACCTGCCTTTACCTCCCTACTAGCTATGTGTCTTTGGGCTGCTGTACTTGTTCTCTTTGAGCCTAAGTTTTCTCATCTACAATGGGGTTACTGTCAATGAAAACCCTATCTTGTTTACTGTGATAAAATCATCTTTATAAAGTATTTCATAGAGTATTGGCTCTCTTTCAATAAATCTTATATTCTGTACACTAAATAATCCACTTCTAAGAAAATGAAAGCATTTTAAGGGAAAAGAAGGGAGTGGAGAAATCCTTATAATTAACTGGAAAAACAGATGCTTGATTATTTTGTTTTAAATTGGTTCTTTTCCAAGGCCAATTTCATAGAATAGATTGTGCAGTAGCTTGTGTAAACGACTTGTGGGGTACTGAGCCTGCATGTGATGAAAATCAGATGGAGTAAGTCAAGTAAGGCCAACATGACATAGCTGGTCTGGTTGGTTTAGAACCTAAATGACCTTTATCTCATGTCTCCCATTCTTATTGTTTTGTAAATTTAGCTCTCACCCTAAAGATGCCTATTCTGAGTAGTTTAGGAGGTTTATGTAGGAGATTAACGTTTGTTTTCTTTGGAGACAGAGTCTCATTATATCACTCTTGGTAGAGTGACATAGCGTCACAGCTCACAGCAACCTCAAATTCTTGGGCTTAAGCAATTCTCTTGCCTCAGCCTCCCAAGTAGCTGAGACTACAGGTACCTGCCACAACGCCTGGCTAATTTATTTTTGGTTATAGTTGTCCTTGATTGGCAGACCCAGGCTAGATTCAAACCCACCAGCTCTAGTGTATGTGGCTGCCACCCTAGCTGCTGAGCTATAGGCGCGGAGCCTAGGAGGTTAACTTTTAAATTGGAATGCTGTTTTGGGTCATGGGTTATGCTGATTATTAAGATTAACATGGTTTTTACTTTGAACTTAAGTACAAAACTGTAATTTTGGAAATGGAAGAACAGATAGTCTTAGAGAGGCTGCTGAATTGCTGGTCTTATGACCAAGTTTGATGGACCTATCCCTGTCTCTACATATAGACTGACATTAACAGGTGACAGACTCTCTTCAAATGGTTAACAGTACCTGCAGATCAAGTTCTGCTGTTTTTCTAAAATATATATATATATTTATATATATATAATTATTATAATCATTTTTGGGATGGGGTGTCTTGTTCTTTTGCCCAGATTATATACTACTTTGTCTGTATAGTGGCATGATCATAGCGCGCTGTACCCTTAAATTCCTGGATTCAACTGATCCTCCTGCCTCAGCCTCCTGAGTAGTTGACTATAGGCACATGCCATAACACCTTGGCTAATTTTTCTATTTTTAGTAAAGAAGGGGTCTTGCTCCTGCTTAGGCTGGTCTCAAACTCTTGAGCTCAAGGGATCTTCCAACCTTGTGGTTTAATTCAAAAAGGAGACAAGGAGTAGGACTGAATATCTGATTTTTGAAAGACTGCCTCCAACATTCAATTTACAAATTGTAATCCCTAGAAATTCATAATCTTGGACCTAAGAACTACACAGGAATCTATCATCTAATTAACAACATACATAAAGATGCTCTGGTTGGCCTTACAAGCTTTTCTTTTTCTGCCAATCATGCTGCACTGAGGGAGAAACACAGCGGAGAAAGTGCTGCATTAGGAGTCAGATGGCTCTGGTGTGAATTTTATTATCATCTCCCTGAGGTTTGCTGTTGCCAACAACTCCCTCAGACCTCATCCCTACCAAAAAGCAAACAAACAAACTCTCATAGTCTAGTAACACTTGTGCAGAAAGCATATCTTAATCCTGAGAATTGTTTTCATTTATCTCCATGGTTTTGTTGTAGAACTATCTACAGTGCAAGTACAACTCTGTTCAGCAGCTCTCTCACGTGTTAATGCTGACGCCTAAGCTGGCTATTTTGCTGCTTGCTAGTTTCCTACATCAGTGGCCCTGCAATGTGGAATGGGGAGGTGTTCTCAAAGAGAGAACAGTTAACAGAAAATAAAAGCCAATGAAGTTCAACCTGCCCACAGGCAGCAAACCTTTTTCTCTCAACATTCTATATTTCTGTTTTGAATTAAAATCAAGATTCAGCTTATAATCCAAAAAAGAGGCCTAAAAAGTTGTCATAAATATTTTCTCTCACTTGATAAATAAATACTAAAAGTTCCAAGAATTGCTTTTTGACGGTTTTACACAGAACCTGATGACGTGGAACAGCCTTAGGTTGTATGGAGGTGTGCCTGGATCACTGCAGAGGGGAAGAGTATAGCCCAGTGCGCGGGTTCCCGAAACCTGCTTGCATCTGCTTTCATCTATTTACATTGGTTTTTTTTTTTTTTTTTTTTTAAAGACAGAGCCTCAAGTTGTTCCCCTGGGTAGAGTGCCGTAGCATCACAGCTCACAGCAACCTCCAACTCCTGGGCTCAAGGGAGTCTCCTGCCTCAGCCTCCCAAGTAGCTGGGACCACGGGTGCCTGTCACAACACCTGGATTTTTTTTTTTTTTTTTGGTTGCAGCCATCATTGTTGTTTGGCGGGCCCAGGCTGGATTCGAACCCGCCACCTCAGGTGTATGTGGCTGGTGCCTTAGCCACCTGAGCCACAGGCGCCAAGCCTACATTGATATTCTAGAGAAATTTTGCTTAGAAAAATAAAAAACAAAGATGTTTTATTAATTTTAAAAGTTTAAAAATCATTGATACACAATACTTACGACAATAATCCTGGTCACTTCTGAATTTGACACTACAGTTTGTCAAACTTTCCTTTTCTATTAAGAACCACGTAAAGCCCCTTTTTCTTTTCTACCACCAATACTTTTGACATCCATCTTCCATAAAGAACAAAGTTTAAAATGATTTCATAAGTGCTACAGCATGAGTACAATAACAATGAATAGAAGACATGCTCCTTGAGATGTGAATTCCGGTCACGTTTGCTTATTAGTTTTGTTAAGTAGCAGCATACCATGTGCCTCAGCAGCAGGTCAAAACGACGATACCATAGATCACTTGGGAATAGTGGAAACCTCACATTTAAATCCATGTATGTCAAGGGTCATAGCTGTAACTTGGTTCTTCTGACACGGCATGCTGGTTTTTTTTTTTTTTTTTTCTTTGAGACAGAGCCTCAAACTGTCCCCCTGGGTAGAATGCCGTGGTATCACAGCTCACAGCACCCTCCAACTCCTGGGCTTAAGCGATTCTCTTGCCTCAGCCTTCCAAGTAGCTGGGACTATGGGCGTCTGCCACAACGCCCGGCTATGTTTTGCTTGTAGTTGTCCTTGTTTGGCAGGCCTGGGCTGGATTTGAACCCTCTAGCTCTGGTGTATGTGGCTGGGGCCTCAGTCGCTTGAGCTATAGGCACCAAGCCACGGCAGGCTGTTTTACACCTTTAGGCTTTGCCTACACAGGTTCCTAGGCTGGGACAGGGCATGATCTCCTTTTCTTTTCTGGCTACCTCCCATTTAGCCTTCAAGACTGAGTTCAGTTTTAACTTCATCCAGGAAATCTTTCCTGACATCCTCCCACTCCTAGCTGAGTTTAATGGTCCTCAGCACCAGGACCATTTATATTCCCGTTTATCTACACATACATTTCTATCACATTATATTGAAATGATAATTTGGGCATCTATCCTCTACTGACTTAAGTTCCTGAGGGCAGGGATCATGTCACATTCATCTTTGTACCACAAGGACCTGGCGCAATGTCCTGTACAAAGACATAGTAAATGTCTGTTTATAATAAATGCTCACCAGCATCTCCTGAATATAGTCTAGAATGGCATTTGAGCCTGTTACTGTACACGAAACAAACTCCAGAATATGTATAAGAAAAATAGTTTCCAACAGATGATACTCTTCCCCTTCAAGGCTGCTAAGGAACAACTACGACTAAAGACTGGGTTGAATATCACCTTACATTATTAACATCCTATCTGGCCCACCCTAACACATCTGCAAAATATGGATTAGAGGATCTAGGGCTGCTGCTCCAAACTGTTTTGTCAGGAGGACTAATTTCCTCATTTATGTGAAACAGACCTGGAAGATTCGCACTGCTATGTGTACTTCAGGACCTGATATTTGGACTTACTGAATCCGTAAGAGCTTGGTCAGATGATTTATTCTCATTTTAACAAAATCTTAAAGGATGTTGCTTATATACAGAGCCGTTATATTGGAGGTATAAAAAATAATACCCCCCCAAAGGAGCCTACAATCTTCGTAGTGATGATATAAGCTGACAAGGATGTACTGCTTTATTATAGGTGCTTTTTTAATAAACGTAGACTCTTTGAGCTAGGAAGGAACCTAAGAGATCATCCAGTTAAGAAAACTGATCTTACAGATGAGTAATAGATTTTAAGAAAAAGATTTCTCCCTAACAATTAAAAAAAGTGACATATGACATATATTGAAGATAAGGAGAGAGACACTGTGCAACTTTACTGGGGTGTTTCAAATATTAATAAATATTAGTTAATAATTAGAATTGTCCAAGCAGAGGCTTCATGCCTGCATGTTAAGAATGTCACAGGAGGACATAATGATGGACAGCTATTAACAGATGATCCTGTTTCCTTAAAACTCTAAAATTTCAATGTTAAATAAGAATAGTGACTCAGGTGGTGATATTCAAGAATCATTTCCACAAGACTTTTGAATGAAATATATGATTAGTTTGAAGCACACAGATCCGTTAATATGAGCTAATGTTAAAGACTATTTTCCATTTAATGAGCATGTGCTTACCAGGAAAAGATGATGATACAGAAACATGCTTTCATTGCTCAGAATTTAAAAATAAGGTATAAAGTTCACGTGCAGATAAGCTAATACAACTCTAAAACTGACACCAATGAAGTTCTCTTTGTAAGCTAACTATGCTACAAATACTTTTTTGACACAAGTTTCATCAAAACAAAAGATTTCTCAGCTTTAGTTTAATTCTATTTATTTCAAGCATTTTTTTTTCTTTGAGATAGATCTTACTTTGTTGCCCTCGGTAGAGTGCTGTAGCATCACAGCTCACAGCAACCTCAAACTCTTGGGCTCAAGCAATCCTTTTGCCTCAGCCTTCCAAGTAGCTGGAACTACAAGTGTCTACCATGATGCCCAGCTAATTTTTCTATTTTTAGTAGAGATGGGGTCTTGTTCTTGCTCAGGCTGGTCTTGAATTTCTGAGCTCAGGGAATCTACCTGCCTTGGCCTCCCAGAGTGTTAGGATTATAGGCATGAGCCACTGTGCACAGGCTATTTCAAGCAATTTTGATAAAACACAATTCTGAAAAACTTAATGGGGGTTCTGATCCCATAATAATCTGACTTTCCTTGCACTGGTCATCATGATTTGTTTTGTTTTGTTAAGACAGAGTCTCACTATGTTGCCCTCAGTAGAGTGCTGTGGTATCACAGCTCACAGCAACCTCAAACTCTTAGGCTTAAGTGATTTTCTTACCTCAGCCTCCGGAGTAGCTGGGACTTACAGGCACCCGCCATGATGCCCAGATATTTTTTTGTTGTAGTTGTCATTATTGTTTAGCAGGCCTGGGCCAGGTTCGAACCTGGCAGCCCTGGAGCATGTGGCCAGAGCCCTAACCACGGAGTACAAGCACCAAGCTGGTCATCATGATTTGTTAGGTAGCTTGTGAGGAGTAGAGGCTCTGAGGAGGAGCTGTCCATACTATATACCTCAAAATTAGGCCCCTAACTCTCATTTTGGGGCCTAATTACTCTTGCTCCCTTTTTTTTTTTTTTTTTGAGACTTACTTTGTTGTCCTCAGTGGAGTGCCATAGCATCATAGCTCATAGCAACTTCAAATTCTTGGGCTCAAGTGATGCTCTTGCTTCAGTCTCTCGAGTAGCTGGGACTATAGGAGCCTGCCATAACACTTGGCTATTTTTAGAGATGGGGACTCGCTCTTGCTCAGGCTGGTCTTGAACCTGTGAGCTAAGGCAATCCACCTGCCTCGGCCTCCCAGATATTCTTCTTGTTCTTAAAAATTATTTATTTGCTGATAACTTTTAATGTATGCCTCCAGTCCATTATTCCCTTCCTACTACACTCACATAGCCAACTACTTACTTGGTATCTCTACGTGGATATTTAATATCTATTCCAAATTCATGTTCCTGATATCCCCCAAACATACTCGCCTAGTCTTTCTCATCTCAGCTAATGACTACTTCATTGATCCACCTGTTGAGATCTAAAGCCTTGGAATCACCTCGACTCCTTTTACTCTCATGTACCCTACTATCCAGTTAACAACATTAGTAATTACAGCTACTAGTATGTATAGTATACTACTATACTATATGGCAATTACTGTTCTAAATCCTTTGTGTGTTTAGTAAATTGGTTAATTCTTACAATAGCGCAACAAGATGGATATTATTATTTATCCTCATTTTATAGCTACAAGCCCAAAGCATTCACAATTATAAGAGGGACTTTACCTAACAAATGCCATCAGTATAACCTAATTCTTAGTACCCTCAATGAATCCCAAACAATTAAAAAAAAACAAAACCGTGAAGCATAGAGAATTTAAGTTATCCAAGATCACAAAGTAAGTAAGTGGCAGTCCAATGTCTAAACCCAGGGACTCTGACTACGGAGTCTATGCTGTTCCCCACTATGTATACTACGTTGCTCCATCAAATATTTTGAAATCTATTTGCTAAAGAAATGCAGAATCACTGAATTTCCACTGCTGCTCCCCTGGTCCAAGCCACTATTAGCTTTCACCTGGATTATTACAACAGTCTATTACTACAATATCTTTATAATCAATTCTCTGCAGAGCAGCCAGAGTAGTCCTTTTGAAAATACGGAAGTCAGATCACAATACTCTTTTACATTTACAACTTTCCAATGGTTCTCTATTTCAGAGTAAAAGCCAAATTTCACAGAATGGCCTAAATGAACACGATCTCCACCATATCCCATACCTTCCTGATCTCATCTCCCACACATTCACCCCCTTATTCCACTGCTGTTCTTGAACCTGCCAGACAAGTACCCATCACAGGGCTTTTCACTCAGTACTCCTTCTTCCTGGAATGCTCTTCCCTCAGATACCTGCATGGCTTGCTCCACTATCTCTTTCAAGTCTTTGCTTCAATGTCACCTTAACAGTTAGGATTTCTTTGTCCTATTTAAAAATCACAACCCCCATACTTCCATTATGGATTCCCTATTTCCTGTCCTGACTTTCTCCTTCATTTTTCACAAATAACTTTTTACCTTTTGATATATTACATATTTTTATATTTGTAACCAAAAACTAGAATGTAAAGTACATGTAGGGTAAGAATTTTTGTGTTTTGTCCACTTTTCTTTCTCTAACAACTAAAACTGTACATGGCACTTAACAGCTTCACAAATATTTGTTGAAAGAATAAAAATATTTCTCATTCACTTATTTATTCAGAGTATGCTGTGCATGTGGATATTTTCTACTTTTTCATTATAATCTGAAATATTTCTGTACTACCAAGTAATTTTAACAAGGTTATTTACGATTTCTTATCTGTGTTAAAAAAGGATATTATTAAACTCAGATACTGACTTTTAAAGCTTCCTTAAGCACCTTATCTTCATACATTAGAAATATTTTTCTCTGTCAGACGCAGTGGCTCACACCTATAATCCTAGTACTCAGGGAGGCCGAGGTGGGTGAATTGCCAGAGCTCAGGAGTTCGAGACCAGTCTGAACAAGAGAGAGACCCTGTTTCTACTAAAAACGGGAGGGAGGTGGACTAGCTAGCTACTCTGGAGGCTGAGGCAAGAGGATTGCTTAAACCCAGGAGTTTGAGGCTGCTGTGAGCTATGATGGTGCCATGGCACTCTTACTCACCAGGGCAACAGAGTAAGACCCAGTCTCAAAAAAATTTAAAAAATAAAGTATTTTTCTCAAAAATTAGACATTTCATAATTTTTAGAAAAGCTTACAGTTAGTTTATACTTTTGTATGAATTACAGTCCTCTAGTTTTATTTAAAATATGGGTCAAATGCCTAAAATTACTCTTTTCTACATGAACTATTTGAATATTTCTGGAATTATCTCACCATGCTAACTGTCCAAGTAGACATCTTCTGCATAAAAATGCAGGATGATCTAGAGAAAACTGGGAGTGGACAGATGGGAATGCATATTATGGTCTATGAATGCAGGTTGTAAAAAAGATTGAGGCTTTTACTATTTAATTCATTTTGCAATTATCCTTTATTTTCTTTATGTAAAGTACTGCATAAAAGTGGAATGCCTGCTCTAAAGGAACAAATGCATTCAAAAGATGGGAAAGGGGACAGAAAAGACTTGGAGCAGGTGGCAAATGAAATGAGCCTTGAAGGAAAAAGGTTTTGATAGAAAGAGAAGAGGTAAGGGAAGTCATTTCAGAGGCTGCAAAAGTATGGCATAGGAGAGGGCTGTCTTGGGAAAACAGGTGCCAAATGAGCTGCCAATGAGCTGTACAGTTTGTTTGTTAGGGAAAATTATTTACTGCTCTGGACTTTATTTCAAGGATAATGCTGAAGATTTCCCAATGATAACAATAAGAGTGTTATAATCAACAGCTTCCTTGCAACTAGGAATGGTGAGACTGAAGAGAGAAGATGCCAGGCATCTCTCACTGGTAGGATCTGCCCAGAAACATCCCTTTGGGAACACAGGGGGTCAGCAAAAGACTTCTGGACCCTATGAGGAGTGTGAAGCCATCCAGACCAGGGCATTTTTTTGCTGGAAGGATTTATTGTTTCTTTGATCTCAGTGCTTGAAATTGGTCTTTTTAGGAGCTCTGTTTCTTCCTGGCTAAGTCTAGAGAGATGGTGTGATTCCAAATATTGATCCATTTCCTTCACATTGTCAAATTTCTGGACATAGAGTTTCTGCTAGTCTTCAGAGATGATCTCTTGTATCTCTGGCATCAGTTGTAATTTTCCCTTTATCATTTCTGATTGAGGTTACTAGAGATTTTACTTTTTTATTTCTAGTTAATATGGCCAAAGGTTTATCTATTTCATTTTTTTTAAAAAACCAACTCCTTGTTTCATTAATTTTCTGAATGATTCTTTTGTTTTCAGTCTCATTAATCTCTGATTTAATTTTAGATATTTCTTTTCTTCTGCTGGGTTTAGACTTAGATTGTTCTTTTTCCTTTCCATAAGATGGCTTGTGAGTTTGTTGCTGTGCTCTCTTTCTGTCTTTTGAATGTAGGCATCTAAAGCAATAAATTTTCTTCTCAGAACTGCTTTTGCAGTATCCCACAGGTTTTGGTAGCTTGTGTCTTTATTGTTGTTATGCTCAAGGAAGTTAATGATTTCCTCTTTTCCTGCACTCAGCTATCATTCAGCAGAAGGTTGTTTAATTTCCATGTCTTTGTGTGGGGTTGAACGTTTTTTTGTTGGAGTTGAGTTCCACCTTATTGCCTTGTGGTCTGAGAAGATACAAGGTAAAATTTCAATTGTTTTGATTCTGTTGAGGTTTGTTTTGTATCCTAGGATATGATCAATTTTGGAGAATGTTCCATGGGGCAATGAGAAGAATGTGTACTTTTTATTTGGGATGGAGTGTTCTATATGGGTCTACCAAGCACAGTTGTTCTAGAGTCTCATTTAGGTCTTTTTTATCTTTGTTTAATTTCTGTTTAGAGGATCTGTCCAGCTCTGTAGGAGGAGTATTAAAGTCCCCTGTTATTGTGGTGTTATAGGATATCATATTGCTCAAACTAAGTAAGGTCTGTTTCAAGAATCTGGGAGCATGTAAGTTGGGTGTATATCAATATTTAGAATTGTAACGTCGTCTTATTGTATTTTTCCCTTGATTAATATAAAGTGACCATCTTTGTCTTTTTTGAATTTAGTTGCTTTAAATCCACATGTATCTGAAAAAAATATTGCAACCCCTCTTTTCTTCTGAATTTACTGTTTGCCTGAAAAATTATCTTCCAACCCTTAACCTGGAGTTTTAATTTGTCATTTGGAGCTAGGTGTGTTTCCTGCAGACAGCAAATGGATGGCTTGTGTTTTTTAATCCCATCAGCCAATCTGTGCCTCTTCAGTGGGGAGTTTAAGCCCTTAACATTTATTGAGATAGGACCCACACCTTTCACCATTAACTAAATTAGACTCTCACTGGATTAAAGACTTAAACTTAAGACATGAAACCATAAAAATACTAGAAGAAAGTGTAGGGAAAACACTTGAAGAAATTG
>NW_003852496.1:5821409-5832873 GCF_000181295.1 Otolemur garnettii | reverse complement strand
CTCAGCCTCCCAAGTAGCTGGGACTACAGGCGCCTGCCACAATGCCTGGCCATTTTTTGGTTGCAGCCGTCATTGTTGTTTGGCGGGCCCGGCTGGGGATTCGAACCTGCCACCTTAGGTGTATGTGGCTAGCGCCTTAGCGGCTTGAGCCACAGGCGCTGAGCCAGGACAAACTCTTATCATCTTCCTCCTGAACTACTCACTCTGATTGATCTACCTATATTTAATTAGCTTCTCACTTAAGCTAGAGAAATTTTTAAAAAGTCTTAAATCAGCCAACACATAAATCCTCTTAATAGCTTCCTACATTTTTAAAAATAAAGAGTAAGAATTTAAACATGATCTGTACCTACATGTTCAAGCTCTCTAGTGCATTGTCGTACAGTATACTTCCTTTTACTTCCACCACTATAGTCATACCGGACTTGTCTTTATTTTTAAGAGAGCGATGAGTGTTAGGTAATTGCCCCAGAAAAGTCCCTCCCCCCAAAAGTCCTTTTCCCAGAAAGCTCATCTCCCAGTCGCAAAAACTTACCTCATTACCCTCTAAAAGTTAAAACTTGTGACCTGTCCCTAACAGCTCTTCATTGGTTATTCTACCATTCCATCATCATTCTAAGCTTTCCCCTAACTGAACCTATATAAGGACACGCTTTCTTTTATTCTTTCTCTTCTTTTTTTCCTTGGTGCTGCTCTGCAGTCTCCCTCCCCCACCAATAAAACCTTTCGTACAAGCCTTGGTGGTCTGTGAAATCTCTGCCCGTGGGTGCCTCCCTTTCAGTAAGGGTCTTGCTCTGTTGCCTAGGCTGGAGTGAACTGGCACCACATAGCTCACTGCAACCTCAAACTCTTGGGCTCAAGTGATCCTCATGCCTCTCAAAGTGTTAGGAATATAGTTTTGAGTCACCACTGGCCTTTTTAAAGCCCCTGGTGCCCATTTTGTTACTTCTATATCATAGTGCACATGTAATATCCCTACTTATCCTCCTTTAACTCTTAGACCACAATTTTGCTATTTGGTGGGTATATTTTGATAAACAAAAAGAAGATCAGTTGAGCCCAAGAGTTTGAGGATGCAATGAGCTATGATGGTGCCACTTTACTCCAGCCTAGGGAACAGAGCAAGACTCTTGTCTCTCTCTTAAAAAAAAGTCCAGTATGACTACAGCAGGGGGACTAAGAGGAAGCATACTGCATGACAAATCTCTAGAGAGCCACAAGAGTCTGCCCTCATGGCTAAAGGCAGCTTTATGATTGAGTGGGGAAAAGTGGCAGAAACAGAAAACCAGTAAGCAAACAACATAAATTTTGAAAAATGTTATGAAGCAAAAGAACAGAGTACATGAAAAAGGGAATAATGCAAAGGAAGGAAATCTATCAGGTGGTTATAGAAGGGTTCATTTAATGGGTATTTGAACCAAACCCTCAAAGATAAAAAAGGAAGTCATTACTTTAACCAGGCCATAAATGAGGAAAAACATTACTGCTGTCGGTTTCATGTGCCAAGAGAACAAAAATTTGAAATTTTAACATAATTCAAGATGAAAATAGGCCTGGCACCTGTAGCTCAGCGGCTAGGGCGACAGTCGCATACACCAGAGCTTGCGGGTTCGAACACAACACAGTCCTGCCAAACAACAACTACAACAAAAAAATAGCCAGGCATTACGGCTGTAGTCCCAGCTACTTGAGAGGCTGAGGCAAGAGAATCGCTTAAGCCCAAAAGTTTGAGGTTTACTGTAAGCTGTGACCCCACAGCACTCTACCGAGGGTGACATACTGAGACCCTGTCTCAAACAAAACAAAACAAAACATGAAAATAGTTAAGGAATGAAGCAATTTGAAAAAGAAAAAGGATTTATCTATTCACTGTTTCTTGGAGTTCACTTGGTAAAAGAGTAAGATCATCTTACAAAAAAGGCTTATGGAACGGAGTAGAAGGATGCTGAGACAGGAAAAGATCAGTAAACAGGGAGTGGGAGCACCTGCCAGTAACCTAACAAACAAGAGTTTATGGATAGTTGTATTTATAAGGGTTATATAACCAATGAGTCAGCAAAAAGTCAGGTGTCAAAGGACCTTTTTTTGCGGCAGCTCTAAGCAGCTAGGAAAGTTGGCTCTCCCTTCTGGTGAGAAGAGGGGCCCAAGAACAAGATCCAAGATAAGCTAATAAAGCACAGTTGCATACCTTCCAGCAATCCTAAATTAGGATGACAAAGAGTAAACCTTCATGCTTAGGAAAACATGAGAAATAGGATCCAACTTAAAGCAAGGTGATTCTGGTAGGATTTCATGGATCTAATGTGATGCCCATTTCTTTAATTTGTATATAAAAAAAAGCTTATTATTATTTGGCCTAAGTCAGAAGAAGTATAATGCTTATTAAAGATTTTAAAATCAAGACTCCAAAATCTGCTAAAAACAAGACATACCTTTTAAAAAGAAAATATATATTACTTTTTTCAAGTTCCATAAATATTTCAGTGTTTCTTTCTACAACTATCTTTTTTCTAACAGAGGCTAAAATGGATTAACAGTAACAGAAAAAAGCTTCACAATGACAGAATTGGGCCTAACATAGAAAAATGTACCAAAAAGAACATAAAAATGGATTCAGTCATAGCAGGTGCAGAGAGATACAGTATTCACAACCATTTAATATCGAACAGCAATGATAATGAACCCAAGACAAACACCCACCAACGCACGGCTATGAAAATAGCAGACTCCTTATCCTGCTTCTTCCCCCTCCATACTTATGTTCTCAGACTGTTACTGTTCCAGTGGCAACAACTCTGTTAACAAGAGGAAGCCTTTATTTTTCCTTTTCCACTTCAGGCTATTAGAAAATCAAGGAAAAAAAGGATAATTATAACTATTTAAAGAAAGGAAAGTGTTCTAATTGTTGTTTAGCATTCTTTGCTCTGGAAATTTCTGGCTTCTGCCTGTTCATGGACATCCAAGGAAACTTGATTATCTCTGAAGGTCACAACAGAATAAGCAGAAATAACATTTTCCTTTCTGGTACCTTTGTTCATCCTTTTCTAGCAAACATGATTCTGCAAAATGCTTTAGTTACTGCAATTCTATGTAACTAATATAGAAAAGTAAAAACTAAAATAAGGAAAAAAAATCACAAGCAACTCAATTTATCTTACCAAAACCCCCCGTCAGGCAGTCTGCTGATTTTGCTTGCCACAAAGCTCATCCTTCATTTGTGCAATGCTAGAGCAAGCTTGGAGCGTAAAAACAAATCACAGCCTCTCTTGGCTATAAGCTCTTTCCATTTGTTCCAGCTTCCAAACTGCAGAGGAGCTGTGGCACAGTCTGTCACTGCTGCACATACTTGGTTTCCGAGAATAACGCTGTAAATGAGGACAGCTACCACTGGGAATGCATCCCCCAATCAAAAAGCCAGCCGCAATGAAGCTTCTAGTGGATCCCTGGGCTTCTCACCTTCACAGTCTCAGACAAGTGCCTTTCACAAAATAGGCAGGTACAGCTGCACCACATCAACATCCTGCATAGCGAATCCTCTGCAGTACTCAGGTCAGCCTATGTACAATTCTGCTTCTGTCTCCTGCATCAACTCTTAGAGCATTCTACATCTGGAAGCCTAGGAGGACTCTGTGCTGAATAAACAGAAAGCTTCTGCCAAACAAGCATCTGTGTGTGTGTGTGTGTGTGTGTGTGTGCGTGTGCGTGCGTGCGCACGCGCACGTCCCTCCGTGTGTGCACAGTTTGCTAGAGCTGCTAATGCAAATGAATGGTTTGACTCTAAGAATGGAGATCACAGACGGTATCTGCCTCTTTCTCCAGCCGTGAGCATCTTTTATAAAAGACAAAAGCATCAAACTGGTTGGATTTAAAGCTACAGGGCATTAATTCAACATTCACATTTGTCTTCTCTTTTAAATTAGGTAAGGTTGAGAGGACAGCTTCAAGAAGACTAAAAATATTTTAAATAAAATCACATTGTTTAGGTAAACTTGGTTCAGTAAATACAAAGGAAAGGCAAACTACCTGTATTTCTATAAAAGACCAGAAGACTGTTAGAACATATTTCTATGCTTTTCCAGTGCTTCTTCGCTTATTTTTCATTTTATGTGTAAAACCATTTAAATCAAAATTGAGCAAGAGTAAGAAAACTGAACAAGAAAAATAAAACAGAGAGACTCTAACATCTTACTACTGACAAAGGAATAAAAGTTTCTTAATGAAAAGCACTGAACTCTTTGAAATCTAAGCAACAGATTAAACCACTAAAATCATAAGCCGAGCCTCAGTCCCTGTGTCATCAAATACTACTTATGGAATGACCAGGACACTGTATGAAAGAACTGAACATCTTAAAGAGATTGCTCTTGCCAAAAAGTCATTTTGGGATTTATGCAGGCTATCACTTCTGAACTTTATTTTTTCATTGTAAAAGTGATTGTTCACTTTTGAGGAATGAATATAGGAGGAATTTGTATTGATTACAAAATATAGTGTGGCATGTATAAAGTTTAATATTTAATAACATTTCTCTGAGGTTAATATGCAAAAAGGAATCAGATATGAAGATAATTTAATATAGTATACTATAGTCTTTCTATGAGCCTGAAGCTGTGATAATTTTTATACTTCTAGTTAAATATGGGGCTGAAGACTCAGGCCAGCACAGTACTGAGAGGTCAAAGGAGGTCCTTTCCTTAATATTCACCAGGTTCATATAGCATTCATTCAATTAAATCAGATGAAGCCCTCTGAAAGGAATCTGAAGCACCCTGAATGCATGTAAAGAAAATGCTGGTGGGCAGCGCCTGTGGCTCAAAGGAGTAGGGCATGGGCCCCATATACCGGCCTCAGAGGTAGTGGTTTCAAACCCGAGCCTGGGCAAAAAAAAAAGGAAATAGTGGCTGGCTGGGTGTGGTGGCTCATGCCTGTAATCCTAGCACTCTGGGAGGCCGAGGTGGGTGGACTGCTGAGCTTACAGGTTGAGACAAGCCTGAGCCAGAGCGAGCCTAAGTCTCTTAAAAAAAAAAAAAAATAGCTGGGAGTTCTGGTGGGAGCCTGTAGTACCAGCTACTTGGGAGACCATGCCTCCAAATAAATAAATAAATAAATAAATAAGAAAAGAAAACACCAGGTTGAAACCATGGTTCCAGGAATTCCTCTTCTATCTTTAAAGGCACAAAACTCTGCCTGTGGCTTTTCAAAACAAATCAGTAAGGAATTTTATGACTAAATAGAAGTTTTGACTTTGCTTAAAAACTAGGTAATATAAAGTTTCAACTGAGTAAATGTGTTTCTATAAAAAACCCAATCCTGTACCACTAGCATCAATGCTAACGGCTGTTTGCTTCATTCTGTTTATTAGCATTCTCAATATCTCCTTTTAAGATAATCATGTTTATGGTAGAAAACTCTGAAAGTGCAAATGAGCACAAAGGAAAGCAAAAGCTATTTGTAATCTTAGTACTCAGAAGACCACACAAACCACTATTACCCCTGTGATTTCCATCTTGTTTTTTAAAAAAATAAACACAAGTATTTTCTGTTATTTAAAAATCAACAGTTCTTATGATTTCAATTTGAAGGATTCTATAAGAGAATATATATTTTTTTCTCTTCCTTCTTTCAGAAGTCATTTAATGTATTCCTACAGTAAATATATTTGATGTGGGCTTCTGAACATATACTAGATTAGTATTCAGCCTAACATAAAATCTAGTTAAGTTACTATTTTCTTCACAATTACACAGTTGAATGTTGGGGTTGTATATTCTTCCCCGGGCAGGACCAGGATTTAATCTTGCATAAAATTAATATTTGTTAAAATTCTATGACTCTAAGTAAACTCCTTATACTCACAGGTTATTTCCAGTGTTCCTTCTATCCGTTCTTGGACACACATTAATACTGTTTCCCAGTTCCTCCTGCAGTTAAGGCAGGATCATGTGACTGGCTCTGACCAATGGATTGTGGGAGGGGGAGGGGAAATGAGTGCATCACCTAAGTCAAAGAATTCAATTGCTAATGTGAGGCTCTTTTTATCCTCTCTTTCCCTTCCACTGAGCTCACTGGAGCATGGAAGCAAGTGTTGAGATAAGGTGCCACAGATCAACACTGCCTTGACTGGATGAGTCATCATATGAAGGACAGCTGCCTTGGAGAGTTGTCTAGGTTAAAAGCAGATTTTGTGTGAGAGAAATGTTCATTATGTACTTGTATAAAAGTGACAATTTTATCTTAAAAAAAAATTACCCATTAAGGCAGGCTTGGTAGTATAAGCTTGTAATCCCAGCTAATTGGGAGACGGAGGTAGAGGGTTGCTTGAGCTTAAGAGCTTGAGACCAGCTTGGGTAACACAGTAAGACTCCATCTCAAAATAAACAAAAATCATCTTTTAATTGTTTTATAGAGGTTTCACCAAGATGTCAGTGGATTTATCTGACAGAACTAAGTGAAGTGAGCAGCCAGAGTGGAAGTGCACCTCCTCATTGGCTGCTTTAGCCCGGGCATATCTCTAAGAGGCGACAGAACTTTAATTTTGCTGACTACTTGGCTCTCTCAACTTTTTTTCCTTGTTATTTTATATTTTATGTTTCTGGTTTATGCATGGTTGGTAAGTTACCATTCATTGATGGTAGTACCGATTCAGAATTTAGATATACAGTTTGAATACTTGATGGTGTTAAGTGATACATATCTATTCTCTGTTGAGCAAGAATCCCAAAGAGAATTCATTTGTCAAACTTTTTTTTTTGTCCATTTGTATCAAGTGCAATTCAATTAAGAATTTTAGGCCAGGCCCAGTGGCTCACACCTGTAGTCCTAGTAGTACTCTGGGAGGCTGCAGCAGGAGGATCCCTTGAGCTCAGGAGTTCAAGACCAGCCTGAGCAAGAGTTGAGACCCTGTCTCTACTAAAAACAAAGAAAAAATTAGGTGGATGTTATGGCAGGCTTCTACAGCCCCAGCTACTCAGGAGGCTGAAGCAGGAGGATCTCTTGAGGCCAGGAGTTTGAGGTACCGTGAGCTAGAATGAAGCCATACCATTCTAGCCTAGAAAACAGAGAATTAAGAATTTTGTGTACTGTAAAGAAGAATAGCTCTTTGCCATCTGGACTGGTGAGGTTTTGTGATTGTGTATTTACTTTTGACCCATGGTGGGTTGCTTAGCTGTAGAATTAAAACCATAGGTCTCTATGGGTCCTCTAATTCAGAAAGACATTAACCTCTTGTGTAAATATGAAGTGTCTTCCTATCTCTAAAGAGTATTAATAAATTTGAATATAATAGCTGGGCGCAGTGGCTCACACCTACAATCCCAGCACTTGGGAGGCTAACGCAGGTGGATTGCCTGAACTCATGAGTTTGAGACTGACCTGAGCAAGAGCGAGATCCTGTCTCTAAAGAATAGCTGGATGCTGTGGTGGGTGCCTGTAGTCCCAGCTACCTGGGAGGCAAAGGCAAGAGAACTGTTTGAACCCAAGAGTTAGAGGTTGCTGTGAGCTAAGATGACATGGCACTCTACCAAGGGTGACCAAGTGAGACTCTGTCTCAAAAACAAAAAAACAAAAAATGTTTCTTACATTAAAGGACTTCTGATTTCACTGGTTTTATAAAGCTAAATAAGCACTTATATATCAGACATTCTCAAAATTCCAAGAAAAGAAAGAAGTAAACATCTAATAATTTAAATACGTTAGACAAAGAAAAAAAATCCTTCTAACAAATACCACTAGTTTAGAAACATTTTAAGAATCTAATTCATGAGGCAGGAAGATTGCTTGAACCCAGGAGTTTGAGGTTATAGTGAGCTATGATGATGCCACTAAACTTTAGCTCAGGCGAGCAAGACCCTATCTAAAAAAGAAGAATTGGGCAGTGCCTGTAGCTCTGTGGGTAGGGCGCCTGCCACATACACCAAGGCTGTCAGGTTTGAACCCAGCCCAAGCCAGCTAAAACAACGACAACTGCAACAACAGCAACAACAGAATAGCATAGCATTGTGGCAGGCGCCTGTGATCCCAGCTAGTTGGGAAGCTGAGGCAAGAAAATCTCTTGAGCCCAAGAGTTTGAGGTTGCTGTGAGCTGCGACACCATATCACTCTACCCAGGGTGATAGCTTGAGACTCTGTCTCAAAAGAAAAAAAAGAATCCAATTCACATACTTTTTTTTTTTTTGGCCAGGGCTGGGTTTGAACCCGCCACCTCTGGCTTATGGGGCTGGTGCCCTACTCCTTTGAGTCACAGGCATCACCTGACCAATTCACATACTTAAGGTAAATATTTGGTGAATCAAAGCTAGTATTATCAGAATTAAATATAATATTGCATACATTTTATTTCACTTGGATTTTCTCATGTAGAGAAAAGATCATCTGAATTTCTTATTTGTATTAAATAAGTTAGTATTACTCTTCCTGTATAAAGTATGCTATTTAAAAAAATTAAAAGTTTATAGTCATCTAAATTGAATCACAAAGCTGGCAAATGTTTTATATCAACAGCTATTATGTGTTAGCTTATTTTCAGGATCTTATGGCAATTTAAAATCATAGACTAATGTTAAATGGAGCTAATAATTCATAGATGTCTAGAATACTAAAATATAGATTAAACATGGTTTTAAGTTTATATACTTTTGCTTCTTATTTTTATATGTTATTAGAGTGGTTATAGTTTTGAGTCATATTAATAAGCAGTATCATTTTTGCCATATTAAGGTGGTATAAAAGAGATGTATGTGGCTGTACAAAGTCTGTCATGTGTATTCATGAGCTTCGCTAGTCTGCTAAAATGCTTGTGTATGTCAGAGCTTATTATCTACCCCCTTTACGCAGAAGAAACAATTGATACAAGTGGTTGGAACTAAACTAGGAGCACTAGTGACAGAGAAATACAACATGTGTAAGTCCTTTTGTTAAAGAAAAAGCACATTTTTGTGCCCAATGATATGGCAGTTTGTTCCAGAAGCTGAAAGAAAGACAAATCTTAAAAAGTGAATTTTATTTGCCTTGGGAAGTATACTACCAGGATCTGAGAAGAAGCCATGAAATATGTAAAAGTTTCGGCAAAATTCCACTAGTTCTGATGGGTTTGCTTCTGTGATTAATACTTTTATGTACAATGTGAAAGATATCTTTTGTGTAATTTTCCTTCTCAACAATTTTGTCTTTATGTTAGATTTATTATGTTCTTGATAATTAAAAACAAAACAAACCAGGGCAGGGTGTGGTGGCTTACACCTGTAATTCTACCACTTTAGGCGGCTGAGGTAGGAGGAGGCTGGGAGTTTGAGACCATTGCAGAAAACTGTCTAAAGGCCATGTGATTTGTTCTTTCCCATGTGCTGACTTTCTTAACACTTGACAACTGGTGGGTAAGTTTTCCCACACTGGTAAAACTCTGAGAATGATGGGAAAAGAAAAGTTGAGTCAAGAGAAAAAAAAAGATAAATATAAAAAATCAATTATTATTTGTAGACACTGATAGCAGAGAAAAATCTGTAAGGAAGGCATTAGTAATGGTAAAATGTGGTGAATCAGTAAGCTGTGCATTACTCAAGGAGTGTCTTCCCCTGCCCTCCTTCACCTGGCAACCAGTTCTGTTAGAAAGTCTCTAACTGTATTAACCCCCTCCACTGGAATTTACTAAGAGGCAGATTTGGTGTGACTAGCAGCTCCTTGCAGAAGTGAGGCCCCATAACTAGCCAGTGGGCAGAGGAAGAGGAAAATGACAAAGTAAGGAATTGGAAAGCAGTTTAAAATCTTTCGAGATTATTATGGTCATATGAACATCTAAATAAGGCAAGTCCTTTCTTTTACTGCTTAGAACAAATTAGTTCAGAAAGAAAGGCAACAGAGGCTTTTGCTTACTGCCACAATTATTAAGTTTCAGGAAAGAAAACAGGCACTAACCTTTAGACACTAGCTGAATAACCTGCCTTGCTATCCAAGGCACTTAAACACTTAACAAAGATCCCTTATTTAGGCTCTGCCTACCTTAAAGGAATCATGTGTGTGAATATATATATATATATATATATATATATAAAAAATAAGACCACCAAAGGGACTCAATGGTGTACAGCAAACTGTTTTGCAACTGCAAGGCATCATAATGCCCTGATGGAATACCATTCTCTCACTCAAGGGAGGGCCAAGTACTCTCTGCAAAGCAACTGCAGAGGCATACAAAGATTTATTTCAGAAACTGAAATGGTAATAAAATAGCATTTTTTATGTCATGTGACATAGTACAGAAGACTGGTCTCTAAATCTGAAGTCCACAAAGGGACAACTGTTTTCAAGAGTTCTAAGTTCCAATGAAAATGTATGCTCACCTTTAATAAAGCTGGATTAGGCTTATTAAAATGATAAATAGCTAATTTTGTTTATAATTATAACTACTCCAGATATTTTCACTGTATCAATGCTGTTCAGAAATAACAACTGGCTGTTAGTGCTACTTTTAAAAAGAAGAAAAAATACTCTATGTTGCTATAAACAAACATTTTTACAACCAGAGGCTTATGAGGAAGAAGAAATTACAAGAAATCTCTGGGGGAGAACAGGCTGACATAAGCTTTACTTTCCAAGTGAGGCCACACCTTCGATATTAAAAAAAAACAAAAACCCAAAATGCCAGCCAAGAGCCATGGCTTACTCCTATAATCCTAGCACTTTGAGAGGCTGAGGTGGGAGGACTGCTTGAGGCCAGGAATTCGAGACTAAGCTGGGCAACACAAGGAGACCCATCTCTATAAAAATAAAACAAAACTTAGTTGGGTGTGTTGGTACCTGTCCTTAGCTTCAGCTGCCTGGGAGGCTATGCCAGAAGAGTCACTGGAGTCCAGCACTTTAAGGCTGCAGTGAGCTATGTTGTACCACTGTACTTCATCCAGCCTGAAAGACACAGTGAGATCCTGTCTTGAAAGCCCAACAATGCCCCCTGCAAGCCTCCTGAAAAACAAAAAACCCAGCAAAGAAAACAAAATCATCTCCACAATTTCCTTAGAAATTTTAAAAGTATAAAGTATATCATTAGAATGTGCCCAAACATCACAATTTAGTGCCTACACTACTAAAAATTACTACCTGAAAGTAACAGACAGGTAAGTTATGTTCTTTTTTAAAATGCTATTCAGGGCTCCTGTCTGTAGTCCCTGTGCTTTGGGAGGCTTTGGCAGGAGTCATCACTTGAGGCCATGAGTCTGTATGCCATGGTGAGACCTTGGTATCTACAAAAATATTAAAAAGTTAGCTGGGGGCTCGGTGCCTGTGGCTCAAGTGGCTAAGGCGCCAGCCACATACACCTGAGCTGGAGGGTTTGAATCCAGCCCGGGCCGCCAAACAACAATGATGGCTGCAACCAAAAAATAGCCGGGCATTGTGGCAGGTGCCTGTAGTCCCAGCTACTTGGGAGGCGGAGGCAGGAGACTCGCTTGAGCCCAGGAGTTGGAGGTTGCTGTGA
>NW_003852496.1:5815631-5821369 GCF_000181295.1 Otolemur garnettii | reverse complement strand
AAAAAAAAAAAAAACAAAAAAAACAAACTTAGCTGGGCATAGTGGCCAGCGCTTGTTGTCCCAAGTACTTGGGAGGCTGAGGGAGGAGGATCGCTTGAGCCAGGAATTTGGGATTAGAGAACTATGATCAGGACCCTTTTTTTAAAAATTAAATCAATGACTGTGTACTTTAATGCATTTATGGGTTATAATGTGCTGAATTGATAAACAGTGTGAATTCTTACATCAAACTGATTAACATATAAATGTCTTACCACAACAAATAAGCAAACGAGGTGATGGTTACATTAATCAGGCCACTATTGTCAAATTGGGGCAACCCTGTCTTCCCAATGCTAGTCACCACAGTGAAGAGAAGAGCTGTTTTCAGGCTGTGTTCCATGAATGCCAGAGGTATATGTAAACCATCTCTTGAAATCCTTACTTGATTTTACTGTTTGATATAATAAGCTTAGAGAATGAGAATAGGCCTTACATTATTAAGACAGGGAGGATGGGTGTTAGTTTGCATAGAAGAGAACTGAGTCCTTGCTTTGCCAGTCATTAGCTATGGGACTGGTGTGATTTATCAGGCTTAAAATGAGTCATGGTTTAGTACCTAACAAATAAAGACTAGAGATTACAAGGTGGAGACTGGAGACAAGAAACTAGAGAAACCATGAATTAGAGTAATTGAAAAGAAAAAAACCTGTCAAAAGATAGTAAAATGAGAATAAGTATAAATTTAGCTATTAACACCAGAACAGAGCATGTACTACATACTTAATAAATATTGTTTAATGAAGGAATAAGTGAATCTATGGGATTAGATGAAGTTTAGGAGAAAAGATTAAAAAAATTTTTTTACTCTGTCTGGGCACAGTGGTTCATGCATGTGACCCCAGTACTCTGGGAGGCTGAAGCAGAAGGATTGCTCAGGAGCTGAGGAATTCAAGATAAGCCTAAGCAAGTGTGAGACTCCCATCTCTACAAAAAATGGAGAAAAATTAGCTGGGTGTTATGATGGGCACTGTAAGTAGTGCCAGCTACCTGAAAGGCTGAGGCAGGAGTTTGAGGCTGCTATAAGACAGGGTGACACCATGGCACTCTAGCATGGTTGACAGAATAAAACTCTGTCTACAAAAAAAATTTTTTTTACTCTCTTGCTGATTAGATGATCTCAGAGCTAATACTAACTTCATTTTTTCCCTGAGACAGTTTGTTTTAAAGCATTCTGCCTTCTGCTTTGGTACTTTTAGCCTGAGAGGTGAAAGCCTTTAAAAACAGAAGTGAGACCAGAGAGAAGATTAGACTTAATAAGGATTGAGGTAGAATAGTAGCAGAAGAAACATAAAAGTAAAGGCTAATGATGCTCCTGAAGAAGAAACCAGGAAGATTTGTCACCTACATATTAGAGACAAAGGAGAAGAATAATGAGAGAGAGAGAGAGACAGATGACATCTAAGAAAAATAATATAATTCAAACAGGGAAAAGCTTTGGAAGGGGAAATTATGATTTCAGTCAGGCTGAGGTGGGAGAATTGCTTGAGGTCAATGGTTTAAGACCAGCCTGAGCATGGGCAAGTCCTTTCTCTACAAAAAAATAGAAAAAATTAGCCAGATATGGTGGTGTATGCCTGTAGTCCCAGCTACTCAGGAGACTAAGGTAGGAGGATTGCTTGAACCTAGGACTTTGAGGTTACAGTGAGCTCTGATGATGCCACTGCACTCTATCCCAGGTGACAGACTGAGATCCTGAAGAAAAAAAAAGAAAGAGGGAGGGAAGTAGGGAGGGAGGAAGGAGAGAGAAAGAATTATGATTTCAGGGCAGCACCTATGGCTCAAAAGGGTAGGGCGCTGGCCCCATACGGCGGAGGTGGCGGGTTCAAACCCAGCCCCAGCCAAAAAAAAAAGAATTATGGATTTCAAATTTAGATATTCTGAACTGCAGTAAAGGAAAAACAGTCATTTAGAAATGGTTAGAAAGAAAGTTAAGAAGTTGCTATTTGATACAAAGAAAAAGATATAGCCAGGCCCAGTGGCTCACGCCTGTAATCCTAGCACATTGGGAGGCTGAGGTGGGTGGATTGACTGGTTCCAGACCAGCCTGAGCCAGAAAAGACCCCTGGCTCCCTAAAAATAACTCCTAGTTAATGGGGTGGGGAGGAGGCTGAGGCAAGAGAATTGCTTGAGCCCAAGCATTTGAGGTTGCTGTGAGCTATGACACCATGGAACTCTACTGAGGGTGACAAAGTGAGACTCTCTCTCCAAGAAAAAAAAGATACAAAAGAAAAAGGTATAGTTCTATAACTAATATCAATATTTGATGTAAAATGACAAACGTGAAGCCATATAATGAATTCAGACGTTCTTTGGCCCAGTATTTGTGTTTAATATAAACACAATATGTGAGAGGGGAGAGCATGTCTTTTTTTTTTTTTTTTTTGAGACAGAGCCTCAAGCTGTCCCCCTGGGTAGAGTGCCGTGGCATTACAGCTCACAGCAACCTCCAACTCCTGGGCTCAAGTGAGTCTCCTGCCTCCGCCTCCCAAGTAGCTGGGACCACAGGCGCCCGCCACAACGCCCGGCTATTCTTTTGGTTGCAGCCATCATTGTTGTTTTGGCGGGTCCGGGCTGGGGATTCGAACCCGCCACCTTAGGTGTACGTGGCTGGCGCCTTAGCCGGTTGAGCTATAGGCGCCGAGCCGGGAGAGCATGTCTTAAGAGAAAAACTCTGCTGAGGTCAAAGCACATAACTTTAAAAAGCACATTAGGCTTATATTAATCACAACAGCAGAATGAGAATCTTCACTGACTGAAAAATAGCACATGTATACCTTCATTGTCAAAAGCTGGTGCTAACAAACAACTAATTCCTAGAGCTTGACTGAACTGGATCAAAGCATATACAATAGGTGGACACCAATGACAGTAATAATTCTAATCATAAAAGATAAAAAGAAGATAAGGATGATAACATTTCTACTAAGGTCAATAAATCCTAATAGAGAGAAAGTATAGAGAATTAATGTTTCTTCAGCTCCTAATTTAGATGTCAATGTTTCCTCAAAAGTCTTAGCTAGAAAGGACAGAATGGCAGCCAATGAGAGGTATGCAAAGGGCATCAGGTTCTGGGAGCACTGTCACTACCCTTGATATCTTTACAAATAGGGTTCTCACTCTCTATTTGGGAAGGAAAGGAGGAAAAGGATGAGGAGGAGGAAGAACAGAAGAAGAAGTATGCCTGGAAACTCTGGTGTCAGCCCCAGCTACTCTTGACATTGTCCACTGTGGGCACCCTTGGGCTCTAACACACGGTTCTCTCCTATTTCCCAGAGGAGCGGGGCCATGGCAGGAGGAGGAGTTGATAAATTCCTGGACACCTGAAATGTTAACTGAATTTTACAATTCAAGAGTTTTTACAAAACATGATTCATTCTTTAAACACCTGTAAGTCTTCAATCTTAATTTTTTTAACTTGTCAGAATTTAACAACAGATGCCATGCTCAGTGGCCTGACTTCCTTAGACCTTAGGCTTAAGTTGTTTGAAATACTTTTTTTAAAAATGCAAAAACAGGGAGGCCAGACATAGTGGCTTCTTGTCTTCAGCCCCAGCATTTTGGGAGGCTAAGGCAGGAGAGCTGTTTCAAGCCAAGAGTTCAAGACCAGCCTGGGCAGCATAGTGAGACCCCATCTCTAAATAAATAAATAAATAAAAAATAATTATTCAGTTGTAGTGATGCTCATCTATAGTCTTAGCTACTTGGGACTACACAATTCATAGACAACATAAGTCTAACTTGGGAAGCTAAAGTGGGAGGATCACTTGAGCCCAGGAGTGAGCTACAATTAGGCCACTGCACATCCAGCCTGGGCAACAGAGTTGAAACCTGTCTCTTAAAGAAAGAAAACTAAAAACGTAACAATAAAATGATTCTTTCTAAAGTGGAAGAGAGAGGAAACCCTCTTCTGGGGTTTCTGTATTCCATTAGAATACACAGACTTGCTATTAGCATTTGAATTGGTAAATCAACATAGGAGATCCCTAAACTCTTAAAAGTGAAATTTGGACTCAGAGCTACTGTTCAACAATCTATTAAGGACTGCTTGAGCCCAAGAGTTTGAGGTTGCTGTGAGCTATGATGCCACAGCACTCAAAGTAAAACTTTGTCTCCTAAGAAAGAAAAAAAGAAATTTGTCTCCTTAAAGTTCTTGTCAAGAACTTTTGAAACTACACACAAGATAAGGCTTCCCAAAAGTTATGCGAGACACAAAGTTATTTCTAACTGGGGTGAAAAAAAAAAAAAGAACGGGTAGGAGAGATATGAAGGACCAGGTAGGTAGATACAAAGCAAAATGAGCTTTAAAACTTGATGATAAAAAGCATTCCTGGTATACTGCTGTTATTTCAGCTCCCTACCAGTCAATGAACTCTTCCAGGGAGGTCATGGCCTTATATTTACTTCTGGTTCTCCACTACTAGGCAAATAGTTTGGGTTTAATAAATACCTGTTGAATGAATCAATAAAAAACCATAAATCATCTCACCTCAAATATCTCTTTACATTATTTGCCATTTGTTATATTGCTAGTTGTGGCTGGTTTTTGAATTGAAAATCTTTTTTAGGTGTATGTATCTCATGTTTTACAGAGCTACCATGTTTCCCCCCAAATAAGACACTGTCTTATATATATATTTTTTTTTTCAAGAAGACACACTAGGGCTTATTTTCAGGGGATATCTTATTTTTATTAAGCATAATACAACAATCTACATTTATTCAAATACAGTCAGGTCATCTTCTTCTGGAACCTGACAGGGGGAGCCAACCTTGTTGGTGGGGCTGGCGCTAGTGATGCATGAACTCCTTAACCCCTAGCGGTTTGCACGTGGGCAATAGGATGCCTGCGGTTACCACACAAGCGCCAATGGCTGGGAGAAAGGAGCTGTGGCATTCCAGTCTTCCTTACTGCTCAGCTCCGAAATGCAGGGCGTGGCTATGCAGATATGCCGGGTATTACTGGCGTAGGGCTTATATTTAACAAATGCATAAAAATCCTGCTAGGGCTTATTTTCCGGATACACAGTGCCTCTGATCGCTAGGCAGTGTTTGTCCATTTATTAATTTCAATCCTCTAAGATTCTCTAATCGTATAAACAGTAGAGACATGGGAAAAAAAAAAAACAACTCTAAAGATCCCAAATTAGAGTTGCTAGGGGCCTGAAGATAGTCTACCCCATGATTAAATATATTAGAAATATCTGAAGGAAAAAAAATCATTCAAAATTAAAATTAGGAGACAAATTTCTTTTTTCTTGCCTCAGCCTCCTAAGTAGCTGGGACTACAGACACAGCCACAATGCCTGGCTATTTTTAGAGACAGGGTCTCACTTTAGCTCAGGCTGGTCTTAAACTCCTGAGCTCAGGCATTCCACCTGCCTCAGCCTCCCACAGTGCCAGGATTACAGGTGTGAGCCATTGCATCCAACTATGCAAAACATTTTTAAGTTAAAATTGAGATGATTGCTAAAGCTCCATAGGATATTATAGAATCTGTAGGCCACTAATTAAGAGGATTTGAAAAGTCCTATTGAAATTCCCAGTAATTTAGTGCTTTGTCTTATACATTGAAGGAAATATTTTAGCAAGACAAAACTATCCATGATCAATTAACAAACACATGTTCTTTAGTGTCTTTTTATAAACAAACAGAGATGGGAATATTATCAGATATTTCTTTTTTTTTTTTTTTTTTT
>NW_003852496.1:5801628-5814535 GCF_000181295.1 Otolemur garnettii | reverse complement strand
CCAGCCACATACACCTGAGCTGGTGGGTTCGAATCCAGCCCAGGCCTGCCAAACAACAATGACAACTACAACCAAAAAATAGCCAGGCATTGTGGCTGACACCTGTAGTCCCAGCTACTTGGGAGGCCGAGGCAAGAGACTCGCTTAAGCCCAGGAGTTGGAGGTTGCTGTGAACTGTGATGCCATAGCACTCTATTCAGAGCAACAGCTTGAGGCTCTGTCTCAAAGAAAAACAAAAACAACAGAAATTATGTAACAACTCAAAAGGCACAATAGGAAGGGTGAGAAACATCTAACTGGCCAGTAGATTTAGTTCTTTCACTACATGAAAACTCCAACTTTCATTTTTAGGAAAATTTACATAGTTTAGGTAAACCTTAACTTCAGTATAGACAGAAATATGCCTGTGTTTCCTAAGTTTTAGGAAAACTTAGGTAGTTTAGGTAAACCTTAACTTCAGTATAGACAGAAATATGGAAAGATTTTGTTACACTGACTGGTTTCCTTTAATTAACTGTTTTCTAGTTGTCTCAACTGGGAAAGATACATTTACAGAACTGGCTGTACTTTTGCTTTCTTTGTGAGCAGCTTTAGATCTGCAATGCAGTTGGCAATTGTCTCCTTTTCCTGCTGTGCAGAGATGCTCTGCACCACATGCTTTTCCACCCAGTTTTATCATGTGCTCCTGTTCCTTTTGACGCATCATATTCTACACAGAAATGTGACAGTCCAGGCAATTCTTCACCTCCTTATATACTCTACGTAGCCATTCTGATAAGTAAGCTCTAAGGTCATAGCAATGTTATTCCTCCGGACATCAAAAAGGTAATGCTGCTTCTGAACCAGTGCCTGCTGTGACTTCTCCAAATCAATTGCATCCTGGATTTGTTTGATGGGAGCTTGCTTCACCTCTTCTAGGTGGGCAAGTTTCTGCTCATTGAGTTTATCAGCAAATTCTCCAATACAGGCACCATATTTTTTAACTACATAGACAAACAATCCTACTATTGATATGGTAGAGAAGGTCTCCAGGGGAATCACATATATTTCTTTGATGGAAAATACAAGATAAGCCCAAATCCGAGCACACAGGGTCCTGTTACACCAGTTTTAGGATAAAGAAACTGGAAGAATTCCTCAGGGATCAGACCAAAACCAACTTTTCCTCCATATTCAGGAAGAGGTGGTAGAGGGGCAAGACTTGGCTGTCCAGTGTGACAGATCCTTGTTGCCTGTGACACCCTTGGACCTAGGAGGGCAGAGTTCTTCAGAGAGGTGGCCACTGTGGTGGAGGCAGAAAGTACTACTCGGGACAGCATGGTTAGGGAAGGTCCAGACAGCAATCTTAGTGTCCCTGTGACCCCGACTGGAGAGGAACTTTGTTTTCTCTCAAGGTTTTTTATATTGTGATTATAAGAACAAGACTTCTGATATAATATCCTTATATTAAAGTAATATTAATACTTCCTTCTTTATAATCTCAAAGGACTAAGACATTATAATTCCTTAAATATATTGCATTTTATGTGTAATTTTATGTCATCAAGTGCTTTGACTTAGATTAAGATCTTACTAGGCAAATACTCTCTTTTTGTATGTAACTCTTAGCAATTTGCTAGTGAATCTAATCACAGCATTTAATTTACTTCCTGTTTGCTTTCTCTTTAACTGAAAATGATGCTAAGAATAGTTGCCCTTTTCATAAATCACGCGACTGTGGTACAGATGAATTACATAATGTGATGGCCTTTGCTTTTATTTGAGAACACCTCTAAATTCCAATTCTGTTGCTTAAAATTTTAATTATTCCCTTCAGCTGCCTGACATCTTCAACTCTGAGTAAGCATGACAATGTCTTAGCCAAGGAGTTAATGAAGAAGACAGGGAATATCCCAAAGGAAGCCATCAGAGAACTTGTTCTAGGCTGACATTTATCCAAATTAGTAATTTTTTCACTCATCCATTCACTCTCTCACTTAAATAATCAGTTATCCCCCAAAGATATCACAAAAGACTCTGTTGAAATCCTGATACTCTATTCCTTCAGAGTAACTCTGATCTACTAGTACAGTAATCTATCAAAAAAGGAAATGAGTTTAATCTAGGACAACTTAAATTTAGAAATCTATTTAACACTCTAGTAATTAGGGTTTCCCTTATAAAGTACTTATTTATGTACTCTTAACCTGTGGTCTTTAATTAAATGCTAGGGAGACTGAAAACTTGTCTGTTTTTCAAATAATTAACAGTATCCAGAAAATACCTTTGCATGTCTAATTTTAAAATTTATAAAATAGCTGGGTGTGTGGAAGGCGCTTGTAGTCTCAGCTATTCAGTAGCTATGATATGAGCTATGATGCCATGGCACTCTACCCACAGCAACCAAGTAAGACTCTGTCCCTCCCTCATAAAAAAGTATTTATAGGCTCGGCGCCAGTGGCTCAAGCGGCTAAGACGCCAGCCACATACACCTAAGGTGGCGGGTTGGAATCCCCAGCGGACCGCCAAACAACAATAATGGCTGCAACCAAAAAAATTGGCCAGGCGTTGTGGCGGGCGCCTGTAGTCCCAGCTACTTGGGAGGCTGAGGCAGGAGACTCGCTTGAGCCCAGGAGTTGGAGGTTGCTGTGAGTGTGATGCCATGGCACTCTACCCAGGGGGATAGCTTGAGGCTCCGTCTCAAAAAAAAAAAAAAAGTATTTATAAAAAATCTTAATGTATACATTACAGTTCTACTTTAAGATTCGTAATGTTTTAAAAACTTTAGATCACCAATAAATACTATTTACTTTTCTTTGGTTACTCCATAATTTTGAGATAAAAGTTCTTTGCTGCTATACAATGAAAATTTTATTTTATACCATAAATCTATATTTTTCATATAAAATAAAAATAACTAGAGATGAACATTCTGTTTAAATATCACATGAGGTGTCCATATGTATTAAGTTCCATTTGTATATTTTGGCTTTATATTTTTTAACATAAGAAGATTGATATTCTCAAGTAGGACAAAGTAATGAGACAGTAATACACACTAATAAGGACAGAGCAAGTCTGAATTGAAAACAATGTCTATCTGAGGATGACGTTTTCATGTCAACCAAAATTCCCAGTGAATCTTAAAAAAAAAAAATCTATTTAAGTACCGAGAAGATCTGCTTTCAGGTTAAAGATCTCTGCTTTTGGACTGTCTGGAAAGTTTGCAAGGCAGCTATTATTCCACTGTAAATACAAGGAATCTGAGGCTCATTGAGAAGTTGAAATTCTTTAGAGACTAAGGACTATTGAGAAATTACACTAAATCTGCAGATGAGATGTTCTAAATCCAAATTCATTTTTTGGATAACTTATACTATGGCTAATCCTAAGAAGCCAATCAACAAGAAGAAGCATAAATTCTGAGCTTGGTTACCATAAATGCAAACCACACAATTCTACATAAAGGTTGCAGATTATGGGTACAAGTGAATCTTTCTAAAAGCAGAGTATGAATGTCTTGACTCAATAACTAAGAAAACAACATGAAGGTTATGTTAACCAGTTTGATGAGAGTATTTCAAGATGTTTATGAAAACAGCAGACTGTACCCCATGACTGCATTAATGTACATAGTTATGCTATAAGAAATAAAAAAAAAAAAAGGTTGCAGACTTTGCCAGGCACGGTGACTCACACCTATAATCCCGGCATCGTGAGAGATTGAGAATCCGTGGGAGGATTGCTTGAATTCAGGAGTTCAAGGTTTGTCTGAGCCAAAGTGAGACCCCAACTCATGATAAAATAAAAAAAACCAGCCAGGCACCACAGCGAGTGCCTGTAATCCCAGGAGCTTCAGAAGCTGTGGTAGCAGTATGCCCACAGCCTGAGTCTGAGGTTGCAGTGAGCTACAACGCCATTGCACTCTGCTCAGGGAATAAGGTAGAACTCTGTGTCAAAAAATAAAAAGTTGCAGACTTTACAAAGGCACAAATTATATATAGGTCAGCACTTAGTAAAAGAAGTACTGAATCTAATGAGAGGGTTTGTAAAAGACAGGAAGTATAGGATATTTGTGGTCCAAGTCCTTCTCACACCAAAATTTCAAATCTACATTCTCAGTCAGTTCTAGGTGAGCAGACTGAAGCACCCCCAAACCATAGCCACTTAATAAAGATTTAACCTACTTTAAAAGTTCACCTCTCACATTTTTGTAAGAAACGGATCTTGACTAATATCATCAACATGAACTTCTATCATGTTCGAGACCAGCCTGAGCCAGAGCAAGACCTCATCTGTAAGCCTGGTATTGTGGCAGGTTGCCTGCAGTCCCAGCTATTTGGGGGGCTGAGGCAAGAGAATCACTTGAACCCAAGAGTTTGAAGTTGCTATGAGCTATGACGCTGAGGCACTGTACTGAGGGCTACAAAGTGAGACTCTGTCTCAAAAAAAAAAAGGAAGGTGCCCAGATTTTTCAAACAGATAATTTGCATGAAGCAAGAATGAAAAATAAAAGCCAACTTCAATTGGGCTTCTAAATTCCCTACAAGTGATTCGCTACTTACCCTCAGACTTCCACCAACCACTACACATTTCAGTAACAGAAAACCAGAATTAAAGGATACATTGTAATTCTATTTCAGGGCCTTCTACACATCTCAAAATTTCCTATTTTACTATGCGAAAAATAATATTGGATGGTGAACAAACTGATTTAAATTCAAAAAAATAGGCTCCTAAGTATATCTGACTGGTAGAGGACTCCCTGTACTTCAAGCACAGAAGATACACATACAGTTCGCACATACACACCCACCCATCCATCCTTCTCGTTCTCTCTCACTCTTACAGATAGAGGTCAGGACTATAAACATAAAGATGACGATTATGGTAACAAAGAAAAGTATCTTTAAGGTTGTCTTCTCTGATGATAAAACGCTTTCCTTCCTAAAGCCAACCATATCCCCACACTCTCCTATTTAGTATATGCTGAAAGTGAAATATATATGAATTGAAGTCTAAGGAGCATACCTGTATTAGCAACATTCCTTATTTTACAGTTGAAAGTAACCTTCCTTCAGTTTTCTAAAACTTCTGAACTGTCTAGTTTTTCAGTCAGTTCTTACCCTCCTAACTAGTATTTTTTTTTTCGAGACAGAGTCTTACTTTATCATCCGCTGTAGAAAGCTGTGGCAACATAGCTCACAGCAACATCAAACTCTTGAGCTCACACGATTCTCTTGCCTCAGCCTCCTGAGAAGCTGGGACTACAGGTGCCCGCCACAATGCCTGGCTATTTTCTAGAGACAGGGTCTCGCTCTTGCTCACGCTGGTCTCCAACCTGTGAACTCAGGCCATCCTCCTGCCGTGGCCTCCCAGAGTGCTAAGATTATAGATGTGAGTCACCATGCCCGCCCATAGGCCCATAGTATTTTTTTAAATTTGTATATATTCTACTTGACAGTACGAGTTCTTAAGTCAGAGACTGTGTCTTATTCATTTATTTTTTTTAAGAGATAGGCTCTGACTCTATTGTCCAGGCTCGATTACAGTAGCATAATCACAGTTCACTATAACCCTGAACTCCTAGACTCAATCCTTCTGCCTCAGCTTCCTGAATAGCTAGGACTACAGGGGCATGCCACCATGTTTGGCCAATTAAAAAAAAAATCATTATTATTATTATTATTTTTAAAGATGGGGTCTTGCTGTGTTGCCCAGGCTTGTCTCAAACTTCTACTTTTAAGAGATCCTTCTGTTTTAGCCTCCCAAAGTGCGGGGATTATAAGCAGCCACTACCTGGCTCCAGATTTTTTTGGGAGATGTGTCAAAATTATATGTGAATTTTTCAACATGGAGGAGTGTCTGTGCCCCTTGCTCAAAGGTCAACTATATTTGGTCTTCCTCTTGTACTTGGCATATAACTACTACAGTCCTTGGGATCTCCAAAGTGATGTATCTTTTTGCATGTTAATAAGATGGCTGATGATCATAGCTTCAGAATGGGAGGCTGGTCAGGAAAAATATCAAAGCATTCTTAGAGGTTTGGAACTTCAGCCCTACTCCCCAACCTTCTGGAGAGGAAAGGGACTTAAAGGTAGGTTGATCAATGGCCAATGATTTCATGCCTATGTAATGAAACTTCCACAAAAACCCAAAAGGATGGTGTTGGAGAACGAGATGACAAGGAGGTTCCTGGAGGATGGTGCACCCGGAGATGGCGTGGATGCTCTGTGTCCCTTCCCATATGCCTTCCCTCTGTATCTTTTCATTTAGATCTTTTGTAATAAACCAGTAAATGTGTTTCCCTGAGTTCTGTGACCTGCTCTAGCAAATAAAACCCAAAGAGGGGGTTATGGGAATCCTGATTCATAGCTGGTTGGTCAAAAGCACAGGCAAAAAATCTGGAGGTTATGATGGACACTGGAAGTGGGGCAGTCTTGTGGGACCAAGTCTTCAACTACTATAATCGGACACTATCTCCAGGTACACACTGTCAGCACAGCACTGAATTCAACTAAAGGACACCCAACTGGTGTCAGAATTGCTTGCTCCCTTCTGGGGAGAAGAAATTCCCACATACCTGGGGTCAGAAGCACATCACGACAGTATACTGGGGGAAAGTTCTTTTTTTAGAGTGAGAGAGAGACTCACTTTGTCTTCTGGGCTAGAGTACAGTGGCATCATCATAGCTCACTGCAACCTCAAACTGCTGGGCACAAATAATTCTCCTGCCTCAGTCTCTCCAGTAGCTAGGACTACAGAGTGCACCACACCTACCTAATTTTTCTATTTTTTTGTAAAGACAGGGTTCTCACTCTTGCTCTGGCTAATTTCAAACTGCTGGCCTCAGTTTGTGGGCCTTTAGCCCAGTGGTCAGAGTGCTGGCCCTGTACACCAAGGGTGGTAGAGTCTAGAACCTGGCATAGGCCTGCTTAACCAAACAACAACAACAACAAAAACCCCAAACTCCTGGCTTCAAGCAATCTTCTCACTAGGATTATAGCAGGTAAGAGCAACTAAGCCTGGCCTGAGTTGGCTTTTTTTTCCCACTCAATTCTCTTTACATTCAAAGAGTAAGCCACTCCTTAAAAATTGCCTTCAGGTTGGGAGCAGTGGCTCATACCTATAATCCTAGTACTCTGGGAGGCTGGTGGGGGGGTGGGGCTGCTTGAGCTCAGGAGTTAGAGACCAGCCTGAGATTAAGAGTGAGAGATCTGTTTCCCTACTAAAAAAGAGAAAAATTAACAGGATGCCATGGCATGTGCCTGTAGTCCTAGCTACTTGGGAGGCTGAAGCAAGAGGATCACACAAGCTGGGGAGTTGGAGGTTGTAGTGAGCTATGATTACACCACTATACTCTATCCAGTGCGACAGAGTAAGACTGTCTCAAAAAAGGGAGGGAAGGGCCTTCGAAGGCATTTGATCTGGCCACATTCATCCACCCTAATATGTCCTTCCCTTTACAATTTAACTTTCCCACTCCTATCAAGGGGCTAATCTATTTCTTCGTTGTGGGTAACTGGGTAAGGCCGTGGACTTGCTTTGTCCAAGTGAAATGTTAGCAAACGTGACATAAGTAGAGGCCTATTAAAGTGTTTGTTCTTTGGGGTTTGCCCTTTCTTGTTGCACTGAGACCTCCAACATACCAACATACCTTATACATCAGTTATTGACAACCCATCCTTACAAATGATCAGGCTAAAATCCCTGTAAGACATGGAGAAAGAGGCCCAACCAACAGCCAGTGTCAACTGCCAGCTACATGAAGAGAGGCCATCTTAGACCATCCAGCCCCACCTGAGCCACCCAATAACTTAATCATGCAAAGCAACAAGAGCCACCTAGCTGATCCCAGCCCAAATGGCTGACTCAAAGAATTGTGAGCAAATAAAACAGTAGTTTTAAGCCACTAAATTTTAGGGTGGTTTGTTACATGGTAATAGGTAACTGAGACATTCTACTTTATTTCTGATACCCCATTTCCTATCACTCTTCCATCTCTTAACTCTGTTAGGTTGGGACAAATAGGAAGTGGTAAATAGATGCTTTGTCTGGGGGGGGGGGGTTCCACTGAGATAAAGATGACACTAAACCCAGAGAGACATTAAAATGAGATAATAATCACATCCTATTCCCTACCTTGAGCTATGAACTTATCTCTTAAAACTGTACTGCCATGGGAAACTCACAATGCCACACTGGACACTATAACCCACACCCTGTGATGTAACAATATATAACCAATCAATCACTAATCAATGTTATTTCTGTTAACCAATGAGAATTCCTGACAACTCTGTATCAGCCCAGTGCCAGTTCTCCTTTTTAAGAGGAGAACTTTAAAAATCTACTTGTAACTGTGGCTAATTGAAATATATATTCAGGAAAGCTTGAATCTATGCTCCTGGGTTGCAATCCTCAAACATGGCCCAAATGAATTCTTTACTTATACTACTTTTGCCTCAGTTTCTTCCTTTTAGGTCTACAAATGTAAGCTGCATTGAGGACAGATGATTTGTCTGTTTTGTTCACTGACAAACCTCAAGCCCATCTCAAACCCTAAACTCTCGAACAAAGCAGATTTGAAGCAACTATTTATTGAATGAACAAATGTTTGGCTTATAACACTCTCTGTTTCAACATAATATACTGAAGTGGACATTTAATAATTTCTTGTGTGAATTAAAATTATAACAAATTTTAAGCTTTAAGTCAGAGTTCTTGACCTTTTTTAGCTCCAGCACTATTAAGGGATATAATGCATTCTTAACAGCTAATTTTTTAAAGAGGAAAAGAAAGGCATTTTGAGGACAAGGAATAGGAAAACACTGTAACTTGAAATAGTCTGCTCCTCTCCCCAGTGTTGTATACTTGTCATCCATCATTCAAATCACAACTATAGCTATTTCTTTTAGCAGCCCTCCATTAAACAGAAATTCTACAATTGCAAAATGATATAGGCAAATGACTGTACTCTTCTTACGGGATTTGAACTTTATGCAGCACTAAAAGCCCTAGGAAATGGTTAGATTTAGGTCAAGGAGCAAGTTTAAGGTTTAGACATGAAGGCCGTTTTATATTTTCAAGAGTTCTTTTTTTTTTTTGAGACAGAGTCTCACTTTGTCACCTGGGTAGAGTACTGTAGCATCACAGCTCACAGCAACCTCAAACTCAAGCAATCCTCTTACCTCAGCCTCCCAAGTAGCTGAAACTACAGGTACCTGCCACAACACCCAGCTATTTTTAGAGTCAGGGACTCATTCTAGCTCAGGTTGGTCTCCTGAGCTCAGGCAATCAGCCCACTTCAGCCTCCCAGAGTGCTAAGATTACAGGCATGGCCCGTTCACTATTTAATACAGCAACAGCCCAATGTAGAGAATACTTGTTTAAAATATACAGCATCTATATATGAGCAAATGATTACCCAGGTATATTCTAAATTTCCAATGTAAATTCTGAGCATTATTATAAAAAACTCAGGCAAGTCAACATTGTCAAGGAATTGACTGTAATGTTTTGCATTACATACATGACTTTAACAAACACATAGATATATGGCATTGCAGGATTACTGTTTAGAATTGGTAGACATTTGGGAATACTATATATTATATATAATAAAATACAGATGTGAGTTCAACAGATATACAGTAGGTTCCATAGTGTTCCACTTTTCTAAAACTCTTCATTTATTTCTTAGAGTCGCAGCATTTTCCCCTCCAGTCTACCTTTGAAATACTTATTTTGTAATTTAGAACAAGTTCTTCATAAAGCCTGGTGCAATCTCATGTAAGGAGATCATATATGAATCCCAACCTATAGTAGTTAAAAAGTTATATTAAAAATTTCAGATACTAGGGGCAAATACCTATTTCTGAATATTTTAATCACTGTTTTGGCAAGAATATTTTAGTCTACCAGAGTTGATGAAGTTCAAGTAAGAGAGACAAGGGTAGGGAAGCAAGGAAATGGTTTAATCTGTAATTATCTACCCAGGTACTAACTAAATTTTTTTAGCAAAGTTTCCCTACTTTCATGAGTTAATAAAATCACTGGATAAAATAAAATCAACCAAAAATGTTTAAAGTATTTTTTATTAACTGGGTCTAGTGCCTCATACCTGTAATCCTAGCACTCTGGGAGGTTAAAGCAAGAGGATCCCTTGAGCTCAGGAGTTTGAGACCAGCCTGAGCAAGAACAAGACAGAGACCCCATCTATTCTAAAATAGAAAAATTAGCTGGATGCTATTTATGCCAGGCACCTAAGTCCCAGATACTTGGAGGCTGAGGCAGGAGGATCACTTGAGCCCAGGAGTTTGAGGTTGCTGTGAGCTAGGCTGATGCCACAGCATTTTAGCCTGGGCAACAGAGTAAGACTCTGTCTCAAGAACAAAAAAAAAAATCTATGAATATATATATATATATACACATACATATATATCTCTTTTATGGTCTCCTCCTCCCTTCCTCCACTTGACTATCAAGAATGAAGAAAAAGGAGTTAACTGCTGTTCTACTATAGTCTTCACTCACTACCTTTTTAGGGCTCTTCCTATAAATCCTCTCCTTCTAATTACCCCATGTACCCTTGGTTAGCATTCTCAATAAAACATAGACAAGTAAACCAACCTTTTATAACCTCAGAACAAATAGAGATGTGCCAGAATTTCTGAATCCAAGTTAGAGAACAAACAACACAGAAAGAGGACACAGATCAGAGGCATAAATCTGTTAACAAAGTTGGCATTTAAATTACCAACCATAAGGCATAAGAGAGTAATTCAATCGTATTTCAGAGAGAAGAATCTGTTTGGAGCTTAAATCAAATGGCAAACATTATTAACATATAATAATTTTAGAACCAGGCAAAACTATAAGGAATCTACTTTGCTTTAGTACTCATCTCTCAGAAAATATCTGTATCATTTAGAAAAGCAACTCAAAAAATCACGGTTAAATCAAGCTATAGGTTAAATTTTCTACTCAAGACTATGGGTGAAATGTGAAAATGATGGTTGTACTGTATAAAGTTAGACCAACTTCCTATCCAATTTAATCTGAGGGATCTATTCTGCTGATTTGGAGATACAAATTTAACCCTCAGATTCTGTATATTGCTTTATAATTCAGAAAACTGCCAAGTCCCTGGGAAAAATATTTCAAAAGTAAGTAGCTCCGTGATAAGAGTCTTTTTTTTAAATGTGAGAAATATTTCAAATGGCTCAAAACCAAATTCCTATTTATTATGCGTGCCTGGCATCTTCAAATTTAACCCAAGCTTTTCCCAAGCAGCCAAAGGCAAAGAAACTCTTTTGTTCAGTGAAGGAAATGCTTTTTTCCTCCAGTAACTATTTAGCCTGAGAAAGTGAGGATATTTACTCTGCACTAAAGCAGCCCATCATATGCAAGAGACGGGACACTCCAGGATGATCTGAGCATGCCCGTACAGCCACAAAGCACCCACTGCATTCTGCCCCCATAGCTATGGGTAAAAACGAGCAACTAGGAAACACGTGTCATGCTTCTCTATTATTGCAACCTCACACAAGTCAGTCCTAAAACAGCAAATGCCCCTGGCTGAGATCTATTGCTAAAAAATGCTAAGTTTCTGCAGCTCAGGCCATTTCCTGTATCTGTCTATTCAACCAGCCCCCACTTAAAGCTGTAGAACTATAGGATTCAGGAAGAGAGTTAAAAAAAGACAGATACACACACATATACAACATACGGTTTCCGAGGAAAGTGAGGGCTCCATGCTTGTGAGAGAGGAATATGCCGAATAACCCTTGGGTTTCTCTCAGATTTGAACATGCTGTACCGTGGCATGAGGTCAGCAGTGACTGACTCCAGCCCTGTGAGGCTGAATTCTACCCTGACAAAGCAGTATCACTGTAATATGAAGCAAGAGGATCCAGGGCATGTTGGCAGCTGTACAGAATGCCTGTTCTAGAAAGTAATGGCAATTCCAAAACAAGAGATCTATGCTGTCACATGAGATAATCTTCAGCCCAGTTAAGCAATGAGCACCCAAAATACTTTGAATCCCAAGCACAGGCAGCTCACAATATTAAAAAGTAGGAAAGAACTTTTCTCCTTGAACCTATTTTGTGTCTGGAGGAAATAAACAGGAAGTAGGAAATTTGCAGAACCATTGGTTAATTGGATTTATATCACAAATAACATACTAATTCTGATGTCAGAGAAGGTATAGTCTTTTGATCCTGAACACTGTGACCTATCTGTGAATCTTCAGTTGAAGATTTTTTCCCAGCCCATAGCGACACACTTTTCTTTCTTTTCCTGACCTCTACTGTAGGTGCGTACCTTCAAACCTCCTCTGTGACTTTACCAGATTAGAGCATCGTATTCTGAAAATCTATTTTTGGTAAATAGATATGTACCAGAAATAAAGGTGTGGTAAAATGACCCTATTTTTCATATGTACACAAAAGGCAAACCTAATATATATCAGCATTTCTTTTTAGTTCATAAAAAATGTGTTCCTTTAGGAGTTCTTCCTCCACATAAGAACACTTAAAAAAGGTTTAAATAGGAAAGAGAGCCAAAACATGGAATTCCTATCAAAAGAAAATAAGGCAATGTATGTATTCCTTTACATTCTATGGTCTCCCTTGCATTTTATTTTATTTTATGAGACAGAGCCTCAAGCTGTTGCCCTGGGTAGAGTGCTGTGGAATCACCGCTTACAGCAACCTCCAACTCCTGGGCTCAAGCGATTCTCCTGCTTCCACCTCCCACGTAGCTGGGACCACAGGTGCCTGCCACAATGCCCGGCCTTTTTTTTTTTTTTTTTTTTTTTTTAGTTGCATCCGTCATTGTTGTTTGGCAGGCCCGGGCTGGATTCAAACCCTCCAGCTCACGTGTTTGTGGCTGACGCCTTAGCCACTTGAGCCACAGGTGCCGA
>NW_003852496.1:5797403-5801035 GCF_000181295.1 Otolemur garnettii | reverse complement strand
TCAAGCGAGTCTCCTGCCTCCCAAGTAGCTGGGACCACAGGTGCCCGCCACAACACCCGGCTATTTTTTGGTTGCAGCCGTCATTGTTGTTTGGCGGTCCGGGCTGGATTCGAACCCATCACCTTGGGTGTATGTGGCTGACACCTTAGCCACTTGAGCCACAGGTGCTCAGCCTATGCTATTACTTTTTTAAAAAGCAAAACCTTCCAAATATTTCTTGTTACTTATATGAAAAAGTGCAAAGATCCTGACAATTAGTATTCCATCTCCTCTATAGGAACACTGTGTTCTAGTCACTGAATAGTCTATTATTGCCATTTTACAGGCAGAAAAATGGAATAGAGAGGTTAGAAACTTGCCCTAAGTTACCCAGATAAGCAGAAGGGCTAGGATTTAAAGCCACATAGTCAAGTTCTGACTCTACATTCTTACCTACTAGGTAGTAACATTTATAATAACAGAACTATTTTTAAGGAATCAGTAGAGACAGAAGGCAAGCACCTACGATAGAGGTGAGGAAAAGAAAGAAAAGTGTGTCACTATGGGCTGGGAAAAAATCTTCAACTGAAGAGGTAGAACTTGAGCTGAACTGAAAATTCAAAACATCTGAGGCACTTTTCTGGGCTCTGAAGATACAAGAGAAAACAAAGAAGCTGTACCTATATAGCCAAGGAAGGCAGCCAATATAATAAACAGATATCTATAGGGAAGTCTTAGAAAGAAAAATAAAGCAGAATAAAGGGGATAGAGGACAATGGGGTCTCTCTGATAAAATAACATCTGACCAGACACCTGAACCAAGTGAAGAAGCACGTGGAGTCTGGGAAGGACGTTTTTAAGCAGAGATACCAAGTGCAAGGGCCCAAAGACAAGAAGGGGTTTGGTGTGCACAAGGAGGTTGAATGAACAGGGAAGGGATGATAAAATAAAGACAGAGAGGGTTGGCAGAGGAAAGCAGAGTAAAATTATGTAGGAAATTGCAGGCTACTGTGAGGAAGTCACTGGAAGTTTTGATCAGAGGAGAGTTATTTATTTATTTTTTTCTTTTTGGGCTGGGGATGGGTTTGAACTCACCACCTCTGGCATATGGGGCTGGCGCCTTACCCTTTTGAGCCACAGGCACCGCCCCAATCAGAGGAGAGTTAGAATCTGACTTAGGATTTTGTGTGTTCCCCCGCAGACAGGGTCTTGCTCTGTCACCCCAGCAAGAGTACAGCAGTGGCATACATCACAGCTCTTTGCAACTTCAAATTCCTGGGCTCAAGCCATCCTTTTGGCTTAGCCTCCCGAGTAGGTGGGACCGCAGGAGTGCAGCACTACATCTGGCTAATTTTTCTGTTTTGTAGAGATGGGGTCTCATTCTTGCTCAGGCTGTTGTCAAATTCCTGACTTCAAGCAATCTTCCCACTTGGGCCTCCTAAACTGCTCGAATTATAGATGTGAGCCACCGTACCTGGGTTGATTTAGGTTTTCATCACTATGAATAAATAATAGACTATGCTGTGTTGAGTGAAGGATGGGGGTAAATGTATGAAGTGCAGTTAGGGGCTATTACAATACTTTCTGTAAGACAACTGAAGATAAGTGCCTTGTATACATTGTATGACATATTGAGGGACCAAAAAACAGGTCTGTTAATGCATAATTGAAGTGGGAAGAAGAGGGGTAAGGAAGAAAGAACACAGTTTTCACTGACAACACACACTAGCTTTACTTTTACATTAGTTTACTAATATTGCATTTAAAACAGGACATAAATAATTTGATTATTTATATATTTTTTCTGATAAAGATTTTTTTTAATCTACATTTATACTCAAACACCTAATAGATAAGTTTTTTGTTTTTGTTTTTGTTTTTTGAGACAGAGCCTTATTTTCTCGCCCTCAGTAGAGTGCCATGGAGTCATAGCTCACAGCAAAGGGTATCACTCTTGCTCAGGCTGGTCTTGAACCTGTGAGCTCAGGTAATACACCCTCCCAGGCCTCTCAGAGTGCTAGTATTACAGGGACAAGCAACTGAGCAATATAATTTCCCCATTCTTTAAGATATTTCAATAAAGATATAATACCTCTTTTTTCTAAATATAAGAAATAAAAATATCACCAAACAGAAAAAGAAATGTTACTGAGTACTTTCAAAACAGGTAGTTTAGAAATACATGTGCTGTTTCCCTTATTTTATTAGTACATTTTGCTTTAGTTCATTTTACAGGAACACGTGAAAAAGTAACATACTTTAAATACAAATTTTTGTTATATTTATACTATCAAAGGAAATTCTGATTCCCCCCCCCAAAAAAACTTTATATCTTCATCTTCTACAATAGTTTCTAACTCTACAGCCTATGCATTCCCACCCCCTGGATATTTTATTACACTTTGCTTTCTACAGTTAATTCATAAATAAATAAATATATATATATACATATATATTTATTACAATAAATACATATATATGTATATATTATATATATATATATATTTTCCTTTGGAGATAAGAGTCTCACTTTGTCACCCTGGGTAGAGTGCCATGTTAAAAAGCTATTGGGTCACTTTTGATCTAGAACAGTACTTTTAAAATATAAGGGAGACCATAAGTTTACAAAATTGTAAACTTACTTAAATCTTCTCACAGCAACCTCAAACTCTTAGGCTCAAGTGATCCTCTTGCCTCAGCTCCCAAGTAGCTGAGACTTCAGATGTCTGCCACAACACTGAGCTATTTTTAGAGATGAGGTCTTACTCTTGCTCAGGCTGGTCTCAAACTCCTGAGCTTAAGCAATCCACCTGCCTCAGCCTCCCAGAGTACTAGGATTACAGGTGTGAGACACCACCATGCCCCGTTTTGAAAATAAGAATTTTGCTGACTCTACTTTTTTTGAATTATACATCTCCACAGAGATTCTCATATCCGGAGCCTCCTAGGGTTGTTAAGAACCACTGTTCAAACTAAACATCCTATTTTGTGATGTGAAACCCCAGGCTTTGAAGGAAGAAGTGAATTATGTGGTTGTGACTCCATTGGACCTAGAATCTACATGTACTGATTCTTCATATATGTTCTTTCTACCACACCAGGCTATATTTTCCTACAAATTTGTTCTCACTTCATGCATTCATCTATGTCATATCAATCTGGTTTTTATGTCACCATTGCTTAAAAACAAAGGAATACAGAAATAAAAAACAAAACCTTCTCAATTTCTGCAATGTACTCACTTGGCAGAGATGTTTCTGGTCCCTTATAGCTTTACTATGTAAATCCTCTGTGTAGGCTTTTCTTGGGACAAATTATTTTTGAATGCTGTTTAACTACATGAGTAACAGGATTGATTTCCAGCCATAAGATACTAAGATTGTCTGCAGTGCTCTGTGAACTCTTTTAGAACCCCTTTCCCTGTACTAAGGATTAGTAAATGGTATAATTATAGGGAAAACTGATTAGGTACTCAAAGAATGAATTCAGTGGATTCTTTTTTTAAATATAAATTTAAAATCTTTAAAAAGATAATAGGTCTATGTTATTAGTACTTATAGAAAAGGAATACACTGTCAACCTGTTTAAAATAATTATGCTTGGCTCGGCGCCTATAGCTCAACCAGCTAAGGCGCCAGCCACGTACACCTAAG
>NW_003852496.1:5794560-5796271 GCF_000181295.1 Otolemur garnettii | reverse complement strand
GGCCATTTTTTGGTTGCAGCTGTCATTGTTTGGCGGGCCCGGGCTGGAGATTCAAACCCACCACCTTAGGTGTATGTGGCTGGCGCCTTAGCCACTTGAGCCACAGGCGCCGAGCCTAGTTCTGAACTTTCTAATTGTCTCAATCTATGTTCTATGCTTTTGTCAAGATGATACCATGTTGATTACTCCAGCTTTACAGTAAGTGTATAAAGTGGGTAGAATAACTCACTTAATTTTATTCCTCTTTACCAATATTAATCTGCTATTCTAGTTCTTTTGTCTTTCCCTCTACATTTGAGAATAAGCTTGTCTATAGCTATATTAAAAAAAAAAATTCCTGCTGAGACTTCTAATTGGAATTGTGTTAAAAGAATAAGGAAAACTACAAATGACTATGTGCACGTACATTAACAGCTTAGTGAAGTGGACCAAACTGTCAAACAGTAAACTGCCAGACTTGCCTGAGATGAAATAAATAACTGCAATAGTTCAATAACTATTACAGAAATGAAATTATAGTTAAGAACACTCTGAAGAAGAAATCTCCCCATGGACTTGTATGTTTTTTCACAGTCACTTAAGAGTACTTTACTACTTCAGGTGGAATACAGTAACTTTTACCCTCCCTCTTGTATTATATCTATATATATTGAAAATCCCATTACACAATATTATTTTTTTCTTTTTTGAGACAAAGTCTCACTCTGGAGCCCTGACTAGAGGGCTGTGGCATTAAAGCTCAAAGCAACCTCAAGTTCTTGGGCTAAAGTAATCCTCTTGCCTCAGTTTTTTTATTTTTAGTAGAGACGGAGGTCTCGTTATTACTCTGGCTGGTCTCCAACTCCAGAGCTCAAGCAATCCACTCAACATGGCCTCCCAGAGTGCTAGGATTACAAATATGAGCCACTATGCCTGGCTCATTATACAATATAGTTTTTTTGTGTGTGTGTTTTTGGAGACAGAGTCTTACTTTGTCACCCTCAGTACAGTGCCATGGCATCATAGCTCAGAGCAACCTCAAATTTTTGAGCCCAAGTGATCCTCTTGCCACAGCCTCCCAAGTAGCTAGGACTATAGGTGCCTTCCACAAAGTCTGGCTTTTTTTTTTTTTTTTTTTAAAGAGACGTGGTCTCATTCTTGCTCAGGCTGGTCTCAAAACACCTAAGCTCAAACAATCCACCTGCCTTGGCCTCCCAGAGTGTGATACTATAATTTTTTGAGGAAAGAACTCAAGAGAAGAACTATATAATATTTAGCCAAATATTAACAATCACTGTTTCCTCTCCCTTCATTACAGAAGCACCAAGTTTGCTTCTGTCCTAAGAAATTCCTTTTAGTTTTCACCTGACAATGTCTTTATTTTACCCTCATTGCCTAAGGGTATTTTTGCTGGATATAAAATCCTGAGTTGACAGTTTTTCTTTTCCTCCAGCACATTAAAAATGTAATTCCACTTCCTTGAGGCTGCCAAGATTTCTGATGAGAGTTGCTCCCCTAAAAGTACTGCATTATTTTTCTGATTGTTTTCAAATTTTGTCTTTGTCTTCAGTTCTGATGATAGTTTCAGTTATGATGTGTCTGGGTTTCATTGTCTTTATCCTGTTTTGGGTTCCTGAGCTGCTTGATTTGATAGATTTCTAGTTTTTTGTTAAATTTTGAAAGTTTCCAGGCATTGTTTCCTCAAGTCAATTTTCTTTTTTTTTTTTTTTTT
>NW_003852496.1:5784202-5794319 GCF_000181295.1 Otolemur garnettii | reverse complement strand
GCCGGTTGAGCTATAGGCGCCGAGCCTCTTTATCTCTTTCTTTCAGAGATTTTCTGTTCAAGAGTTTTTGCCCTTACTTGCTGCAACATTTTTATAACAGCTGCTCTAATGCTGTCACATAACGCTATCCTGGCACTGGTATCTTCTGACTGACTTTTTATATGTGAATGGATTTCCTGGGTTTTTTTTTCATATGCTAAATAATTTATTTTATTGCATCCTAGGCATTTTGAACATTGTTATGAGGTTCTAGGTCATCTTAAATTCCTATGGAATAGATCGATATTTTATTCTCAGTATGCAGTCATTCCAGTTGCCCTCAGGCCATAATTTCTGACCAGCCTTCTGTGGATTCCAATAACAGTGAAATTTTCAAAGGTTTTGCAGTACTATTTCGATCTCTTCCACATATGCCCCATGCTGTTGACAGTCTGGGATCTGGTAATAGTCTATCCCATATCTTATTTCTCAAGTCTAGGTATACCATTTGGAGTCAAATTTCTTTTTTTTGTTGTTGTTGTAGTTTGGCCGGGCCGAGTTTGAAACCATCACCCTTGGTATATGGGGTCGGTGTTCTACTGACTGAGCCACAAAGCGCCACCCCTGGAGTCAGATTTCTACATACATAAGCCCAGAAATTCATAATAAAATTTAAACTGTTTAGTTCCCAAGTTTCTCCTTTTTACAATCTCCTCAGTATTTTCTAGGTCAATAGGGTTCCCCTTTATCACTATCTAGCCAGAAAGCTGGAACTTAATTTACATTATTCTGCTTTGCCATATAATTTCCATTATAGTGCCTACTTTTGGAGGCAAGTAGCTAAAAGAGAGAGGAATAAAAGCAACTGAGACTCATTTTACCCTCTTGAGACCATAGTTCTGCTGATCAGAGAGGACTATTCCTGCTCTCAGAGTTTTAGGCTCCTACTAGACTCCAATCTGCTGTCACCAGAGGATTTCTTGAGGTTCGTGGTGCAAGAGAACAGAGAAAAGAAACTGACACGTTTCTGTATTTTCTCTGAGTATTACTAAATCCCTTTCCTATTCCTTGAACCAGAACTGAGGGTACCTCCTGGAGTTCTCTTACCTACATTAACTTCCACTTATGGGTTTTAGGCTGTGTTGAGTTCAAGCCTGGGTATATCAGAGACATGAAAATGATACTTTCAACACTGATTCAGCAGTACTCACAATGTGTTCTTTCCTAATCCACTTTTTATGATGTCTCTTATGGAGTCCTCAAATAGCTGCTCTATGCTAACCTTAGATCAGTAGAAAAGACAGGGTGAAGTGTGCTTGCTCCCATAAACCACTCAATTCTGAGGTGCTTTATTACATAGCAATAGATAACTAAAATACAATACAACTCTATAAGATACATCATAAAAAGTGGATTAGGAAAGAACACATTGTGAGTACTGCTGAATCAGTGTTGAAACTATCATTTAAGCGTAGTGTTTTTCCTCTATAAAATAAAAATATGATAATTAAGGGTAGACTATTCTCTGCTTTCTTATCTTGGTTCCTAAGAATGAGATTCAATTTCATTGTTGGAGTAATTAAAATGATAGCAATGCAAACTGTGGAAGCCTCTTACTTAGTACATATGGGTTTATCCTACTGTCAGGTATAATTTTTTAGTAAAGATTCCAAATGGCATTCTTTTATGCTCTGACTGGTCATCAGTCAGAAGAACTAAGAGAATCACTGGAAGAAATTAGAATGACAAGGAAAACTTGGAAAGTAAAAATGCTCTATGGGGAAAAAAAATTTTCCCCAAAGTTTTATGTCTATAGCATTCTGAAAGGTTTTTTATGCTCTTGAAAAAAGAGTATTTACCAATAAGCAGCATTTCATTCAGAATAGCCTATCAACCTGTTTCTATAATTAAGTACTGATTTTTCCTGAGGGAAACATCTAGGATATCAATTGGCTTTACTGGCTTGTATAAGCTTTGCTGTATATAAGCAAATAGAAACTAAATTTGTAAATACCATTTTGCACCTATAGACAGTAAAAATTTTGAAGTGTTTGTAAAGATGCAAGTCAGTGGGAACTTTTAGATGCTACTGGTAGGAGGGGTATAATCACTCTGGGTCTGGCAATATCTAGTTGGAAGATGAATATACTGTACAACCTACTAAGTCCATTCGTAGGTATATTCAGAAACTGAAATACTTGCATAAAGAGACACATTTGAGACTATTTATTGCTGCATTGTTTATGAAACAATGAAATGTTGGAAACTACCAGGGTGAAAAAAAAAGGTATACATTTTAAGAGATATTATCTAGGTATTACTTTTTGAACTTGAATTGAATTATGGTAGTAATGTGTAACATGACATTCACTCAAAAGAAGGTGTGAATCAAACAAAAGCTAGCAACAGCTTGTTATAGGCAGGACAGTCAAAGAAAATGGCAGAAGCACAGTTGTTGTTCCAGGAGCTTAAGACCATTGTGAAATAGGATTTGAAATCTGATAATGGTGTGGAAGTTCACAACAATGAGGTGTGAATATGCAATAGAATTTCCAACATGCCTGACAATTGCTCTCATTGGTGATTAAGTCTGAGATGCATGGTATCCTGCACAGCATCAAGTCTTGCTTCTTCTGCTACAGTGTTGGAAAAGTTTACACACTCAGCAGTGGTTCGCCATAATGGTAAGTGTCAGGTAACCACTTTGAGCACCTCTGTAAGACTTGTCTTCATCTTTGGTAATCAGCATATATTATTAGAACTTTAATATAGTTTTCCTTTCTTAAAATGTGTATACATTTTTGACACCATCTGTATATATCCATTAATAAGAGAATCAAACTATAAATTATAGTATATTCATAAAACAGATTATATAACTAAGAAAAATATATTAGAACTATATGTGAATAAATTTCAAAAGCATGATGCTTAGAGAAAAAAAGGTAGCAACAGAAATTTTATATAGAGGCTTGGCGCCGACAGCTCAAGCGGCTAAGGTGCCAGCCACATACACAGAGCTGGCGAGTTTGAATCCAGCCCAGGCCCACCAAACAACAATGACAATTACAACCAAAAAATAGCCAGGACTTGTGGCAGGCGCCTATAGTCCCAGCTACTTGGGAGGCTGAGGCAAGAGAACTGCTTAAGCCCAGGAGTTGGAGGTAGCTGTGAGCTGTGACGCCACAGCAGTCTACCCAGGGCAACAGCTTGAAGCTCTGTCTAAAAAAAGAAATTTTATATAGAGAGACTGGTATGAAATTCAAGAGAATCATTTACTTAAAATTTAAAACCACGTAAAATAATATTACATATATTATTTATGGATACATGTATATGCAATACAAGTACATAAATGTAGATGTTAATGAAAAACACTAAGTACTAAATTCGGCTTAGCACTTGTCTCTAGAGGAAAAAAATGGATTGGGGAATGTCATACAAAATAAACTCTATCTGAAGCAAATAAAGCAAAATACTAAGTTTGAAAACTGTTAGTAATGATTCTTGTGTTTGTTATGTTATTGTTTATTTTTCTGTTAGTTTGACATTTTATAATACAAAAAGAAAAAACTATGACAACACATGTACACATGCATTAATACTCAAATGTTAAGAGTGCCATGACATCAGAGCTCACAGCAACCTCAAACTGTTGGGCTTAAGCGATTTTCTTGCTTCAGCCTCCCAGGTAGCTGGGATTACAGGCACCCACCACAACGCCCAGCTATTTTTTTTGGTTGTTGTCACTGTTGCTCAGCAGGCCAGGGCTGGGTTCGAACCTGCCACCCTAGGTGTATGTGGCCAGCGCCCTTGCCGATTGAGCTACAGGCGCCACCTGAAAGAATAATATTCTAACAAAGCATCAGCTAAGCACACACACACTTGGCCAAAAAGATAGTTAAGAAGACTAAGACGACAAGGGGTTCTAAGATCTAAGGACATTTTGAAAGTATGCAAGTAAGAGAGTAAGTGAATGCGGGTATGTGTGAGAGAGCTGATGAGCAGGCTAGCTTTTGTGATAGCGTAAGTAGCACAGCATGACTCAAGATGCTAAGGAGAGCATCAGCTATCTTTGAATCTTCTGCTTTCCTAGCATCATCTGCTGCAATACAATATAGTAGGTTATTTGGCACATCTTATAGTCCCTCAGTGACTTCACTCAAAGCTGGGAACATGGCCTACATCTGTCTACCATCTGGAGGTGCTCTTGGAACCTCCAGGATAGATAAGCCTGTGCACTGAGAAAGGTGAAAAGACTTATCGATACACCTTTAGTAGTATACTTTGGTCAGAGTAAAAAGAGGAGTTTTACTCACTCTATACTACCCTCTTCTGGCTCTCATATGACTTGTTGGGGAAGGGAATAAAGCATCTGTCTTTTTTAATTTTATGAATGGCTCCAAAATCTGCTGAATGCCTGGGTTGAGGCTGTGGATCTTGTGCAGCAAGCGAGGAAGAGATTACCATGTTCACTTGGTACCTATAGGCAGAAATGCCGAACTATTAATTTTACTGACTCGTCTCCACCTGCAACTGGCAAGACGTATGTGTATCCTCTATGGAGACAGTCAAAATGTTATGTTATAGAGTCATTCTAACAGTGGAAATGGTAACAGTAATTCTACCAGCCTAAGTCTAATACTTTAATTACTTATCTCTTTATGCCAGAAGTACAATGTTAGGCAAAAACAAGTCTTGGCAATTGAGTCATTGTCATGAAACTCCTTAAAAAATTATGGATGGACTAGCAATGATAATTATTACAGGAGCCCTATAAACCAAGACACACACCAAAATACTTCGGCATTTAACTCTATTCTTGTAAATAACTACAATACTGTTACTATACCTATTAAATTTACCACAATTTCCTAATTGTATCTAATATCCAATGATATTAGAAAGCTTAAAAATACACAAACTTCAGGCCAGGCGTGGTGGCTCACACTTGTAATCCTAGCATTCTGGGAGGTTGAGGCGGACAGATTGCTTGAGATCAGGAATTTAAGACCAGCCTGAGCTAGAGTGAGACCCTGTCTCTAAAAATAGCCGGGCATTGTGGAGGGCACTTTTAGTCCCAGATACTTAAGAGGCTGAGGTAAGAGGATTGCTTGTGCCCAAGAGTCTAAGCTTACTGTGAGCTACAATACCACTGCACTCTACTGAGGGTGACAAAAACTCTTATCTCAAAGATAAAACAAAATAAAAAGACAAACTTCTAGATGACACAGTTTTAATAAACACAGATTAAAAAGTTCATATGGAACATATGGACTTACCGACCATTTACAATAAATAGTTACTCTGTCACCAAGTATCTAGCTAATAACCTGGTCTACAATTCGTATGTTTTTTTCTTTTTCTTCTTTATGATTCTTACGTTGTTTTTTTTGTTTTGGGGGGGGGGGGTTTGAGACAGAGTCTCAACCTGCCACCCTAGGTAGAGTGCCATGGCGTCACAGCTCACTGCAACCCCAACTTTTTAGGCTCAAGCAATCCTCTTGCCTCAGTTTTCTATTTTTAGTAAAGATGGGGTCTCGCTCTTGCTCAGGCTGGTCTTGAACTTGTGAGCTCAAGCAATCCACCTGCCTCAGCCTCCCAGAGTGTATGACTTACAGGCGTGAGCTACCACACTCGATGTATGATTCCTGGGTTTTTTTTGTTGTTGTTGTTGTTATTGTTGTTGTTGTTTTGAGACAGAGTCTCACTATGTTGCCCTCAGTAGAGTGCCATGGTGTTAGAGCTCACAGCAACCTCAAACTCTTGGGCTTAAGCTATTCTCTTGCCTCAGCCTCCCAGGTAGCTGAGACTACAGGCATCTGCCACAACACCCAGCTATTTTTTGGTTGCAGTTGTCATTGCTGTTTTAGCTGGCCCAGGCTGGGTATGAACCTGCCAGCCTTGGAGTATGTGGCCAGAGCCCTATCCACTGAGTTATGGAAGCCTCCAATTCGTACATTTTAAGGTAGGAAAAAAATATAGAAACTCTAGATCTTTCAATTTTACATTCAGCCAAAAGGTCAAGAAGTGACAGAAGAGCTTTCAATATTCATAGTTCCAATGTTGTACTTCTCAAAAGGCAAATCTCTGCTGAAATGCTACATTATTAGGAATACTGAAGCCTGGAATGGAATAATATATATTATTACACAACTGTGTTATTACAATCTCAGTTACTAACCCATAATCTACCTTACTTTCAAAAAAAAGGAATGTGAGGTGATATGTAAAATTTATATGTATTTTAAAAACTCAATAACAAGTATAATTAAAGAACAGAGCTAGATGTGATAGCTCCTATCTATAATCCCAGCAGTTTGGAAGGCTGAGGTGGGCTGATTGCTTGAGGCTAGGAGACTGAGACCAGTCTGGGCAATAGAGTCAGAACCTGTTTCTACAAAATTAAAAACTAAAAAAAAATTAGCTGTGTCTGATAATATGTGCTTATAGTCCTAGATATCTGGGAGTCTGAGGCAGGAAAATTACTCAGTCCCAGGAATTAGAGGGTATAGTGAATTACAATCATACCACTGTGCTTCTGCCTGAATGACAGAGTAAGGCCCTGCCTCAAAAAACAAAGAAAAAAATCAGAAAACAAAATAAAGAAAAAAGTTAAATATATGACGGGGACTAGGCAGGCTGATAATTAAACTAGAAACATAAACTAAGGCTAGTTACTATAATTGTAACTAGCTTCTAAAATGTTGAAAAATTTATCATCACACTTAAATGGAGGAGAAATTTGAGGTTTTAAAATTATTATTAATTTCTAAAAAATTTCAGAATATTATGGGGATAAAAAAGTTTTCATTACAAAAACTGCTTTTGTATAGTTTGAGTCAAAGTTGTAAGTGAACTCATCACTTACCAGGCGTCCTCAAACTGCGGCCTGTGGGCCACATGCAGCCCTCCTAGGACATTTATCTGGCCTGCCGGGTGTTTTTGCCACTGCCTCCTGTCCTGCTTAGCAGCCAACTTGTCCCAGGGCCCGCAGTCTGGCCCTCCAATGGTCTGAAGGACAGTGAACAGTTTAAAAAGTTTGAGGACCCCTGATAGTGTACCAGTTAGGCATGAATTTACCCATTACCTTCTCCCATCTCCTACCTGCTTTATTTTTTACCAGTAATATTTTCATATGTGCACCTGTTGATTGATTAGTTCCAATTTAATATTGAGTACATGTGGTATTTGTTTTTCCATTCTTGTGATACTTCACTTAAAAGAATGACCTCCAGTTTTAATCAGGTTAATACAAGAGATATTAGTTCACTTTTTTTTTTTTGCAGTTTTTGGCCAGGGCTGGTTTTGAACCTACCACCTCCGACATATGGGGCCAGCGCCCTACTCCTTTGAGCCACAGGCGCCCCCCTATTAGTTCACTTTTTTAAATGGCTGAGTAGAACTCCATGGTATACATGTATTACATTTGATTAATCCATTTGTGTGTGTGTGTGTATATATATATATATATTTTTTTTTTTTTTTTTTTTTTTTGAGACACAGTCATTCTGTCACCCAGGTTAGAGGGCCATGGCATCAGCCTAGCTCACAACAATCACAAACTCATGAACTTAAGCAATTCCTCTGCCTCAGCCTCCCCAAGAACTAAGACCAGAGGTGCACATCACAATACCTGGCTAATTTTATTTCATTTTTTTTACAACTTACACAAACCTTATTTACTGATTGCCAGCTTATTGTACATAAAATGTTTTATGTGTTTAATCTTAGTTTTGTTTACACTGGCATCAGAGAGTTGTGTTTCGTTTTCTATGCTCAGATTCCTTGACTGCTGCTGTTGCTGTTGGTTTGATTTCTTTCTGGATCAAAGTGGACACTTTCATATACTATATTTTTAATTCCTTCTCTGGCAGTTTCTTCATGGATTCATTGCTTTGCATGATTTTACCTACCATGGAACCAGCATCCTAAAGTCACCAAGATAAATCCTACTCCAACATCACATGATTTTCTAATTCTACTAGTTAACATGATATGTTTCCATCCTCTATGGTTTCCTTCCTCCAAGTTTTGTAGTTTCCTCCCTGATGGTGTCTTTCACCTCCTTGGCTAAATATATTCCTAGGTATTTTACTTTCTTTATTGCTAGTGTGAAAGGTATTGAGTCTTTGATTTGATTCTCAGCTTGACTATTAGTGGCATATAGGAATGCTACTGATATGTGTACATTGATTTTGCAACTTGAGACTTTACTGAATTTATCTATCAATTCCAAGAATCTATTGGGAGAATCTTTGGGATTTTCTAGATAAAAGGTCACATCATCACCAAAAGTGATAGTTTGATCTCTTCTTTCCCCATTTGGATACCTTGGATTTCCTTCTTTTGCCTGGGTCCTCTGGCTAGGATTTCCACCATTATGTTGACTAGAAGTGGGGACCATGGGAAGACTTGACTGGTTTCAATTCTAAGCAAGAATGCTCTCAATTTTTCCCTGTTTAGTATGATGTTGGTTATGGGTTTGTCATATTTGGCTTTTACCATTTTGAGGTATTTCCTTTCCATCTACACCTACTTTGTTAAGAATTCTTTTTATCATAAATAGGTACTGAATTTTATCAAATGCTTTCTCTTTATCTATTGAGATAATTATATGGTCTTTCTTCCCTCTACTTATGCGGTGAATAACATTTACAGATTCGCATATGTTGAACAATCCTTGCATCTCCGGGATGAAGCCCATCTAGTCACGGTGGATTTGTTTTATTGTTGTTAATGTGCATCTGAAAATGGTTTGCTAGGATTTTATTGTGGATTTTTGCATCTATATTCATAAGGAATATTGGTCTGTAGTTTTCTATTTCTGTTGTATCTTTTCTTGGCTTTGGTATCAAGGTGATAATAACTGGCTTCAAAAAACCAGGTATGGAGGATTCCTTCCTTCTCTATGTTACAAAATAATTTCTATAGTATAGAATTTTTTGTACATCTGATAAAATTTGGCTGTGAAACCTAGTTCAAGACTTTTTTTGTTGGAAGACTTTTTATGCTGCTGCTTCAATTTTGTTCCTTGAAATAGGTCTGCTTGGAAGTTCTATTTCTACCTGATTGAACCTAGGGAGGTTGTGTTTTTTCAAGAATTTGCCCATTTCCTCCACATTTTTGAGTTTGGGTGCATAAAGATTTTTGTAGTATTCAAAGATGATATTTTGTATTTCTGCAGTATCAGTTGTAATATCTCCATTTTCATTTTTTTTTTTTGTTTTATTAAATTTATTTTTGGCCGGGGTTGGGTTTGAACCCACTACCTCCGGCATATGGGGCCGGCACCCTACTCCTTTGAGCCACAGGCACTGCCTTGCATTTTAATTTTTAACTGAGCTTATTAGAGTCCTTTTTTTTTTTTTCCCTGTTTCTGGTTAATCTAGAGAAAAGCCTGTCATTTACCTTTTCAAAGAACCAAATTTTTATTTTACTAATCTTCTGTATAATTCTTTTGAAACTGATTTCATTTATTTCTGTTCTGACTTTAGTTATTTATTTTCTTCTGCTGGGTTTGAGATTGGTTTACTCTTCCTCTTGCAATTCCCTAAGATGGTTCATTAGATTGATTTTTGATCTGTCTTTTGGACATAGGCATTTAAGGCTGTACGTTTTCCTCTTCTGGCTGCTTTTGAAGTATTCCACAGATTTTGTCCCCTCTGTCATTTAGTTCAAAAAAATCTTTTGATTTCCATCTTAATTTTTTCTTTCACCCAACTATTGCTTAGTAGTGGGCTGTTAGTTTCTATGACTTTGTGTAGAGATGACCATTTCTATTGTGGTCTTTAAAGACACACTGTATAATTACATTTTTAATTTGTTGAGACGTGTTTTGTGGCCTAGGATGTGATCACCCTTAGAGAATGTTCCATGAGTTGACCAGAAGTACATGTATTTAGTAGTTTGGGGGTAGAATGGTAAATAATGGTTAGGCTCAGTTGTTCTGGAGTTCTGTTTAAGTGCATCAAAATTAAAAACTGTTGGCTAGGTGCCTGTGGCTCAAGTGGCTAAGGTGCCAGCTACATACACCCAAGGTGGCAAGTTCGAATCCAGCCCAGGCCCACCAAACAACAATGATGGCTGCAACCAAAAAATAGCCGGGCATTGTGGCGGGCGCCTGTGGTCCCAGCTA
>NW_003852496.1:5777632-5784182 GCF_000181295.1 Otolemur garnettii | reverse complement strand
GGGAGGCTGAGGCAGGAGACTTGCTTAAGCCCAGGAGTTGGAGGTTGCTATGAGCTGTGATGTCACGCACTCTATGAGTGCTATGAGCACTCTACCCAGGGGCACAGCTTGAGTCTCCTGTCTCAAAACAAAATAAAACAGAACAAAATTAAAAACTGTTATGCTTCAAAGAAGAGTATTAATAAAGTTAAAAGACAATCTACAGGATGTGGGGGGGGATCTTACAAATCATATATCTGATAAGGAACTTGTACACAGAATATATAAAGAACTATTACAACTCAACATTAAAAAGACAATCTAATGAAAAAATGAACAAAGGTCCCAAACAGACATTTCTGCAAAGAAGAGACACAAATGGTGAGTAAGCACACATAAAAAGAGTCTCAGCATCATCATTAGTCATCAAGGAAATGTAAATCCAAACCAAAATGTGATACTACTTCACTCCCACAACAATGGTTATAATAAAAAACTCAGATAATAAAAGTTGGTGAGAATGTGTAGGAACTAAAACTTTCATACTGCTTGTAGGGAAAATGGTACAGACCCTTTGCAAAATAGCCTGGCATACTATACATATAATCCAGAAATTCTACCTCTCAAAATGTATACAAAATGTATACTCAAAAGAAATGAAAACATATGCCTACAAAAAAACTTGCATACAGATATTCATAGCAGCATTATTTATAATGTTTTTTTTTAATTTCAGATTAATATGGAGCACATAAGGTTAGATCACATAGTTTGCTTTTGTAAAGTTAAAGTCTAGGTTGTGGAGTTATGCCCTTCACCCAGAGTGTGTGCACTATACCCATGCAATGTACCTGCTGGGGGGAATGTACTCAATTCTTTTCCCTCTATCCCCTTACTTGAATTTAATTGAATTATTCTCTCACATGAGCGTGTAGTTGTTAATCTACTTATTCTAATTAAGTACTGAGTACAATGGTGCTTGTTTTTCCAATCTTGTGATACTTTACTTAGGAGAATGTTCTCCAAATCCATCCAAGTTGTTACAAAAGATACAAAATTCTCCATCTTTTTATGGCTGAGTAGTATTCCATGGTATATTTATACCACACTTTATTAATCCATTCAAGTACTGAAGGGCACCTGGGCTGATTCCACATTTTTGCAATTGTGAATTGTGCTGCTATGAACATTTGAGTGTAAATGTCCTTAGGGTAAGACGACTTTTTTTCTTTTGGGTAGATACCTAGTAATGGGATTACCAGATCAAACCATAGGTCTACTTTAAGTTCCTTTACTGCCTTCCACAGAGGCTGTTACTAGTTTGTAATCCCATCAACAGTGCATGAGTGTTCCCTTCATGCCGGCATCTGTTGCTTTGGGACCTTGTATGTGGGCCATCTCAAAGTGGTTTTGATTTTCATTTCTCTGATAATTAGGGACGATGAGCACTTTTTCATGTGTTTATTGGCCATTCATCTGTCCTCATGAGATTCTGTTCATGTCTCTTGCCCAATTTTTAATGGGGTGGGCTGATCTTTTCTTGTTGATTTGCTTGAGTTCTTTGTAGATTCTAGTTATCAGCCCTTTGTTGAGTTCATAGTATGCAAATATCTTCTCCCATTCTGTAGGTTATCTCTCTGCTTGGCTCATTGTGTTCTTAGCTGTGTAGAAGCCTTCTAATTTAATCAGGTCCTACTTATTTATGTATTTATTTGAGACAGAGTCTCACTTTATCACACCCAGTAGAGTGCCATTGCATTATAGCTCACAGCAACCTCAAACTCTTGGGCTCAAGTGATTCTCCTGCCTCAGCCTCCCAAGTAGCTGGGACTAAGGGTGCCCGCTACAATGCCCGGCTATTTTTAGAGACAGGGTCTTGCTCTAGCTCAGGCTGGTCTTGAACTCATGAGCTAAGGCAATCCGCCTGCCTTGGCCTCCCTGAGAGCTGGCATTACAGGTGTGAGCCACCATGCCCGACTTCCATTTATTTATTTTTGTTGTAGCTACGACTGCCAATGGGGTCTTCTTCATAAATTCTTTACGTAGGTCAATAAGATTAACAGTTTTTCCTACACTTTCTTCTAGGGTTTTTATACTTCCATGTCTTAGATTTAAATCTTTTATCCACTGTGAGTTAATTTTTGTAAGTGGTGAGAGGTGGGGGTTCAGTTTCAATCTTTTATATGTGGCTATCCAGTTCTCCCAGCACCATTTATTGAATAGGGATTCTTTTCCCCAGTGTATGCTTTGTCAAAGATCAGAAAACAGTATGAGGCTGGTTTCATCTCTAGATTCTTTATTTTGTTCCACAGATTTATACCTGTGGAGAATTGACATCTTAACATTATCGAGCCTTTCAATACATGCTATGGTATGTTTTCCATTTATCTGACTCTTTTTAAATTTCTTTTACTAGTGTTTTGAAGTTTTTCACAAACAGATAATGTACGTATTTTGTTATATTTACACATGAGTACTCCTTTGGAGAAGGTCGGGGAACAGCTATGGTTAAATGGTTTAACCTTTAGCAATCACCCTCTTACTCCCCATGCCCCCTGTCTCTAAACAACCACTATATTCAGTCTCCATAGTAAGCCTATTCTGAATATCTCATAACAATTGGATAATAAAATACATGACCTTCTATGTCTGGCTTCCATGTTTTCAAGGTTCATCCTTGTTACAACATGTATCAGTACTTCATTGGAATGCTTTATTAAAGTGAAATATTATTTTGTAAAGCAAATAATCACCCTACAACTTAAATGTTTGTTTGAGGTGTATTATAACAGATGCCAGAGCACAGGTCTCCCTCATAATCTAGTATAAAGATGTTTCATTACAAAACAAAACATTTTTTAAAGTCCCCAAATCTACACAACTTCTAAAAACTATGTTTTAAATGTCCACATACTTAAAAACCTTAATGCAGTCATGCATTTATTATTTATTACAAAACAACAAGTTTAGTGAAAAGTGCCTAGTGAGAAAGGGTTTAAGCAACTTGATCTAGGTATTTTGTTTTCATTTATTATAAATCCCACTGATTAGATCTGTTTCCTTCTCCTATTGTCCTCTGCCCTGAGAAACTTAAACCATTCATTCTAACTCAAGAGTACTATTTGAGCACTAAATTGGAAATAAAAACATGGACCTGGTTTAAATTGTACACCATGGTCTCAAATGAAATTAGTATCTCCCACAAGAGAAAATGAGGATAAAATATAACACTCCTATTTACTTAGTTCAAAGTATTTCTATTGTCACATTTGAAAGGGCCAGGATGGCAGGGTTTCTTCATCTGTTAAAAAAAAAGTTGGCACTCTGGGAAGCCAAGGCCGGTGGATTGCCTGAGCACGCAAGTTTGGGAGCAGCCTGGGCAAGAGCCAAACCCTATCTCTAAAAATAGCTGGGTGTTGTGGTGTGTGCCTGTCATCCCAGCTACTCGGGAGGCTGAGGCAAGAAAATCACTTGGTGCTGTGAGCTACATACCACAGCATTCTCCCGAGGGCAACAAGTGAAATTCTATCTCAAAAAAAAAAAAAAAAAAAAAAAAAAACTTGGATTATATGATCTTTAAAGTCTCTCTATCTCTAGAGACTGAATTTATCTTTAATCCTTTAAACAAACAAAAAACAAGCATAAAAAACTGTAGTATGTCTTGCCTGAACAAAAGTTTTTGAAATAGAAGCTTGTCAGCAGCAGCTAGGGCTAAACTCTCAATTCATTTCTGCATTTACTGGGAATACACAGATAAATTAGCCACAGCTGGGACCTCCTAGGGCATACAATCTAGTAGCAGAGGAAGTTAAGCCTGGGGTAAAGAACCTGACAGTGTGTGTTTTATTTTTCTATTTTATGTATTTATTTATTTTTGAGACAGAGTCTTACTCTGCCGCCTCAGTAAAGTGCTGTGGCGTCACAGCTCACAGCAACCTCCAACTCCTGGGCTCAAGCGATTCTCTTACCTCAGCCTCCCAAGTAGATGGGACTACAGGCACCTGCCACAACGCCCGGCTATTTTTTTTGTTGTTGCAGTTGCCACTGCTGTTTTAGCTGGCCAGGTCACGTTTGAACCCACCACCCTTGGTATATGGGGCCCGCACCCTACCCACTGAGCCACAGGTAATGCCCCAGTGTGTGTTTTAGATTCAGAGCCAGGAGATAAGGAGGTAAGAGTTAGGAACTTTGTTATTTCGATCCCTTCACTTCTTACCATATGGTCATCATCTAGCAGGGATGTCCAAGCTTTTCTTTCTTCTGCCATACATTGGAAGAAGAATGGTCTTGGGGCACACATTAAATACACAAACACTAACAAAAACTGATAAGCGAAAATAAGGTCCATGCATAATTTCCACAATATCGGACACCACAGATAAGCAGAACAGGCCTCAATAATCTAAGCACAGGTTGGATATCCCTGTAAGCAATCCAGATTAGACCTGATCCACTTCTGTTCTTGTAATATACTAACATTTGAAAATGACATAATACTTGTATGTTTCACACATCTACTCTTGGCCAGGGCTAAAAATAAACCAAGAAAAATTAAACCACACTTGTCTTAGGGGACATAAGCTATACTGATTTAAAGAGAAAAAAAAGAGTAAAAATATTTAGGCTAGGCACAGTGGCTCATTGCCTGTAATTGTAGTACTGTGGGACACCAAGGTGGGAGATCTCTTTTGAGCTCAGGAGTTTGAGACCAGCCTGAGCAAGAGCGAGACCCCGTCTCTATTTAAAAAAGAAAAATAAGCCAGGCATGGTGGCAGGGGCCAGTAGTTCCAGCTACTTGGGAGGCTGAGACAGGGGATCTTCCTGCATTGGCCTCCCAGAGTGCTAGAATTATAGGCATGAGCCACTGCTTCTAGCCTAGAAGCATAATCGTAATTTGGGTTCAGGGATACTGCACAGTCTCAAATTTGCAAATGCAATTTGCACACTTGAAAAAAAAGACAGTATAGTTAAGCTAAAACTTAAATTTCTAGTCCCCTAAACAATCATAATTACTACTCTAATAAAAATTGAAAGGCTGTGGGCAACAGACATGTCATTGGCACTGCCCTTGAGAGATTAGCCAATCAATTAAGAAAATGTGTGGGCTGGCTGGGGCAGTGGTTCACACCTGTAATTGTAGCACTCTGGGGCAGCACCCATAGCTCAGTGGGTAAGGCATCAGCCACTTACACTGAGGCTGGTGGGTCTGAACCCGACCCAGGCCAGCTAAAACAATAATGACAACTGCAACAAAAAAATAGCTGGGTGTTGTGGGGGGTGGTGGTGGTGGTGTGTGCCTGTATTCCCAACTACTTGGGAGGCTGAGGTAAGAGAATCGCTTAAGCCCAAGAGTTTGAGGTTGCTGTGATCCATGATATCACAGCACTCTACTGAGGGCAACACAGCGAGCCTCTGTCTCAAAAAAAAAGAAAAAAAAATCCTAGCACTCTGGGAGGCTGAGGTGGGTGGATTGCCTGAGCTCATGAGTTCAAAACTAGCCTGAGCCACAGCGAGACCTCATCTCTAAAAATAGCTACTTGGGAGGCTGAGGCAAGTAAATCACTTAAACCCAAGAGTTTGAGGTTGCTGTGAGTTGTGATGCCATGGAACTCTACCAAGGGTGACAAAATGAGATTCTGTCTCAAAAAAAAAGAAACAAAAAGAAACCATGTGGGCTATTAATTTTCTGTCCATGTGATACTACCAGAATACAATTAAGTAGCTTTAGCACTAGACTCTCAGCAATGAACATGACCCTAGTGAGAATGATGGGAATAGTAGAGAAAGGTATCATAAGAAGATAGCATCTGATCTTGGGTTAAAGAATGAGTAAAATCTGGACAAGGAGATTTGGGGTGGGCTGGGAAGGAAAGAAGAGGACAAAATGATCCAAGTTGAAAGAAAAGCCTGAGTGATAAACAAAGTGAACATATATGACACAACAGGAAACAATAAACAATTTAGTTGACTCATGGATGAAAAATAAGGTTACAAAGTTGGACTAATAGGTGCTAAATTATGAAGGGGTTTAAACAGTAAGATGAACAACATAAATTTGATTCTGGGTCCAGAGGGTTGTATGGCAGGAAAAAAACTATCAGATAGTTTAGAAAGATTTATGTGGTCTATGGGCAAAAAAAGATTTGGGAAAGACAAAACTGAAGATGGGGAACCAGTTAAAAAGCTACTCTGTCTTATTTAAGAAGTGAATGCTGGCCTGAGCTAGGTTAGTGACCATGGTAACAGGTAAGTAAGTGCAAATTTAAGAAAGTATAGATACTCAAGACATTTTAATTACAGAAGTATAGGCAGTGAGGTGGCTCATGCTTATAATTTTAGTGCTTTGGGAGAATCCTTTTAGGCCAGGAGTTCTAAACCAGCCTGGGTTGACAGTAAAATCCCTAACTTCTCTCCCTAATTGGTTTTTTTTTTTTTTTTTTTTCCAGACAGAGCCTTAAAGCTGTTGCCCTGGGTAGAGTGCCGTGGCATCACAGCTCACAGTAACCTCCAACTCCTGGGCTTAAGCGATTCTCTTGCCTCAGCCTCCTAAGTAGCTGGGATTACAGGAACC
>NW_003852496.1:5733973-5777506 GCF_000181295.1 Otolemur garnettii | reverse complement strand
CAAGCCACAGGTGCTGAGCCTCCACAAAAATTTTAAAAATTAGCCAGGTATGGAGGTGGGTGCCTGTAGTCCCAGTGGCTTGGGAGGCTAAGGCAGAAGGATCACTTTGAGGTCAGGAGTCCAAAGCTGCAGTGAGCTATGATCTTGCCACTGTACTACAGCCTGGGTGACAGAGTGAGACTTTGTTGCAAAAAAAAAACCCCAAAAATCAGATCAAATCAAACACAGAAGTTGGAAATAAAATGGTGAACATGGAAGATACTTTCTCTGCTCTAATGGAGCTTTCAGTCCAGTGGAAAACACAAGCAATTCAAAATAGTAAGATAATATCACTATGGGAAGTAATAGAGTATACTATGGTAAGACAAAAAAGGGGCAACTAACCAGGAGCTAGTGAACCAGAAAGTCTCTTTGGAGAAATGATATCTAAGCTGAGACCCAAAGGACATTAGGAATTTTTGTTTGTCTGTCTGTTGGGAATGGAGGGTGAAAGTCAGCAGTGAGAGGGAGATTAGACAAAGTGGAAGAAGTGTAAAAACAAGTAGGGTATGACTCACTGAGGAGCAATAATAATTTTGTGTAGCTGGTGGAGAATGTGGAAGATTAGGCTGAAGAGGTAAGCAGATTAATTAAGTCATAATCAATCTCTACAGGTCATGTCAGGGAGTTTCAATTTTATCCTGAGAGAGACTATGAAGAATTTTTAGCAGAGAAATGTCACATCATAGCTCATTGCAGCTTTGAACTCCTGGCCTAAAAGTGATCTTTCTGCCTTAGCCTCCCAAGCCATTGGGACTACAGGCACACACCTCCATACCTGGCAATTAAATCTGCCTGCAGATTACATGGGGGAATGATAAAGGAGGCAAGGAGATCAGTTCTGTAGGAATGCAAGTACAATGCTGGGGATGGAGACACGCGTACTTATTTGAGCAACACTTGCCGTTTGAGAAATATTTAGAAATCAATGACCTTTATTTGTTGTGGGGGCAACATGCAGGGGAGAAGATAGGAAATTAAAGATAATGACCAGACTGGGCAGCGCCTATGGCTCAGTGAATAGGGCGCTGGGCCCATAAACTGAGGGTGTCAGGTTCAAACCTGGCCCTGGCCAAACTGCAACAAAAACTAGTTGGGCGTTGTGGCAGGCACCTGTAGTCCCAGCTACTCAGGAGGCTGAGGCAAGAGAATTGCCTAAGCCCAGGAGTTGGAGGTTGCTGTGAGCTGTGTGATGCCACAGCAGTCTACCGAGGGCAATAAGTGAAACTGTCCCTACAAAAAAAAAAAAAGGCCAGATTTTTGTCTTAAGCAACTAGGTATACATAGGATGGCCATAAAGTTCATATGCAATTTAAAAATTGCATAGAGTAGGTGAAATTTAATAAGAAACACTGGGAAAGTGGGTTTAAGAAAAGAAAGAGGGCTCGGCACCTGTGGCTCAACCGGCTAAGGTGCCAGCCACGTACACCTAAGGTGGCGGGTTCGAATCCCCAGCCCGGACCCGCCAAAACAACAATGATGGCTGCAAACCAAAAAACAGCCGGGCGTTGTGCCGGGCGCTACTTGGGAGGCGGAGGCAGGAGACTCGCTTGAGCCCAGGAGTTGGAGGTTGCTGTGAGCTGTAATGCCACGGCACTCTACCCAGGGAGACAGCTTGAGGCTCTGTCTCAAAAAAAAAAGAAAAGAAAAGAAAAGAAAAGAAAAGAAAAGAAAAGAAAAGAAAAGAAAAGAGGAGAAAATGAGAAATTCTGACCAAGTTAAATAGTAGACAAATGTGAAATGTCTCAGAATACATATCAAACAGGCATCTGGTTCTTTCTCTCATTTCCCACATTCAATACATTACCAAATTCTGTCAAGTCCATCTTCAAATTACAGCACAAATCTGTCTACCTTGCTTCATCCCTACTGTTACCACTCCATTGCAAAGCATCCTTAATGCCTTTCATGATCTCCTTACTATAGTTAGATCTTTTTTTTTTTTTCCTGAGACAGACTCTCAAGCTGTTGCCTTGGGTAGAGTACTTTGGCATCATAGCTCACAGCAACCTCCAATTCTTGGGCTCAAGTTATCCTTTTGCCTCAGTTTTTCTATTTTTAGTAGAGACAGGGCTCTTGCTTTTGCTTAGGCTGGTCTCAAACCCGTGAGCTCAGGCAATGTGCCCTCTTTGGCCTCCCAGAGTGCTAGGATTACAGGCTTGAGCCACTGAGCCTGACTTAGAGATATCTTTTAAAAATATAAATCAGCTGGATACAGCGGCTCATGCCTATAATCCCAATCTTTTGCAAGACCAAGGTCGGAGGATTGTTGAGGCTGGGAAGTTGAAGACCAGCCTGGCAACACAATGAGACCTTGTCTTTACAAAAAATTAAAAATCAGTGTTTCATGGTGGTACATATTCCAAGTAGTCTTGGCTACTCATGAGGCTGACTTGGGAAGGCTGGTTGAGCCCAAGAATTTGAGGGTACAATGAGCTATGATAATGTCATTGTATTCCAGTCTGGGGTGATAAATAAGACCCTATTTCTTTAAAAAAAATCTATATCTATATATAAATTAGATCATGTTACTCCCTATTTAAACCTTTGAATGTCTTCCTATTGAATTTTAGAATGAAATCAAACTTTAACACAGCCAAAGAAATCCCAACACGACACATACGCTTCATTATCTATGCTGCTCAAGATTTCCCTTGCTTTTAGGGCCTTTGTACTAGGGAAATGCCCCATCCTCTTAACCTCCTTTCTCCCCCAATACATAGTCTTGCTTTTTGTCTTCAGATCTCATCTTAAATATCAGCTCATCTAACCATTCTCTATCACATGACCTTGATTTACTGTCTTTGCAGCATTTGTAAACTTACTTGTTTACTCATTCCCTACAATATAACCTCTATAAGAACAGAAATTTGCCTATCTTTTCCACTGCTACAAACCATATACATGCTATAGACATGAACTTTAATAAATGTCTGCTAAATGAATTAAATAAATGAATAAAATATATAGAACTGAAGGTCAACTCAGAAAGAAGATCTTGGTTGGAGATACCGAAGATGTGGGTATCTTCTATAAGTGAATTACACATCACGCCAAGGAAAACAGATATTACCCACAGGAAATATATAGGGAGAATAAAAGATGACCTAAGACAGCCCCAAGGAATGTGAACATTATAGAATGAAGAGCAGAAGAGGGGGATGCCCCAAAGGGTGGGCCAGTAAAAAAGAAGGAAAATAAGAAAATTTTCCCAAAGTGCTAGATACCGTAGAAGAGTATTCTTTATTAGAAAAGCTGCTTGGCATTAAGGAAAAGCATGTGGTCAATGAAATCACTTATATAGTCAACAAACATATTAATTAAATGCCTTATCATGTGCCAAGAACTATGCTAGGAGTTCAGATATCAAATTAATCAACAAAATAGGTCAGAGACTATTTTAATGACTATTCACAGAGTGGTATAATCTTCTCTAAGTGTGACCTGGAGCAAAGCTCAACCTGAATCTTAATTATCACAATTGCTGGGAGGATTAAATAAGATCTTATTCATAAAGTGTGGAGCACAGTATCTGTAACACAATAGGCACCCAATAAATCATAGCTATTACCATAAAAACAATCTTCCCAGCTCGGCACCTGTGGCTCAAATGGCTAAGGCATCAACCACATACACCTGAGCTGGCAGGTTGGAATCCAGCCCAGCCCGCCAAACAACAATGATGGTTGCAACCAAAAAACAGCCGGGTGTTGTGGCAGGCACCTGTAGTCCCAGCTACTTGGGAGGTGGAGGCAGGAGACTCACTTGAGCCCAGGAGTTGGAGGTTACTGTGAGCTGTGATGCCACTGCACTCTACCGAGGGCAACAGCTTGAAGCTCTTGTCTCAAAAAAAAAAAAAAAAACAACCGTCCCTTGACTGATGGAAAAAACAGTACAAAAAAATACCAGCATACTGGGACAATTTACTAATCTTCCTAGGGGAATAAACTGATTTAAAAATCCATACCTAATCTCAGACTAAGCCAATTTTTCTGAAAATAAGCAAAGGAATGGGGTTCTTTATGAGAAAACTACTGAGAGGTATCATCTCGAGGTTTCCGAGGTTTCTTCTAAGATTTCAGTTTGGTTTCAGCAAAGGCACAAAAACATTTAAGTACTTAAAAGTAGGTTACTAGACTCACTTGAAGTGAAAGGCAATTTAGTTCCTAAGCCCGAGGTATGACCCAGAGAAAGATAATATACCTGCCTTCCCCCCTCACAACACAAGGTCCCCAGACTTATTTTATTTATGTTTTATTTTTTAATTTTTTTGAGACAGAGCCTCAAGCTATCATGCTGGGTAGAGTGCCGTAACATCATAGCTCACAGCAACCTTCAACTCCTGGGCTTAAGTGATTCTCTTGCCTCAGGCTCCCAAGTAGCTGTGACTACTGGTGCCCACCACAATGCCTGGCCATTTTTTGGTTGCAATTGTCATTGTTTGACAGGCCTGGGCGGATTTGAACCCTCGGGCTCCAGTGTATGTAGCTGGCGCCTTAGCTGCTTGAGCTATAGGTGCCACCCTCTCGGAATTATTTTAAAACAAGACCGCTTGATGTTCCTAAAACTAGGAGAAGGAAAAGTACAGCATTCACAGCCCAATTATCCCCAGCAATCTGGGGAGGAAAAAAACCAGATTCTTCAAAAACAAGAGAAAAATATCAGAATCTTTCTCACTTAAATTCCAACTGGGAACACGAGGATGAAATACCACTGACAGATGGGAACCCTTATCTTGCATGCCATGCAATCCAATCCCCAACCAAAATGCCTTCTTCCTACCAGCACCCACTACTTTCTATTGATTTCCCTCAGCTTTGCTTGTTGCCTGAACTCTAGCAATCAAGGCCCTAGTGATATCTTTCGGCCAAAAGAAAATCATTTTCCTGCTTCTCTTTTGTTGCTAACAGACTGCTACTTATTTTGTCCAAAACCATGTGGGCAGTAGAGCTAAAGGCCTGCCAGTCATACATGCTTAGCAAGCAAAGAGTAAACAAGACATATTCTTCTAAGTTAAAATGTCCTAAAAGCAAATAATAGCCTTTACAAGTCTGAACATTCTCAGGTAGTCTATTTACTAGAGTATGTATTAACTCTGCAATAAAACTAACCAATTTAAACAGACACAAAAATTTCTCTTTAACATTAAGGAGAAAAGAACTTAAAATTGGAAGGTAAGAGACAAGAATCCTAATTGTGATTTTACCACTATGCAATTGCATTAGTGCCTTTGTTTCCTCATTGATGAAATAAGGCTAGTAACACTTTTCCCTTTTTTGCCTTCCATATAGGAAGTACAACAAATTTCAAAAAGTATAGTATTTTTCCCAAGGTAATAGTATTTAAAGGAGGAAAGGATGAAGTAACGTAACTGTACCAGAGTTTTGCTTTGTAGTTTCCTTTTTGTGTTTTTTTTTTCTTTTTGTTCTTTTGAGAATCTGGGATCAAATAATTATATCTTGATTTAGCAATTCATTCAGAATTCAACAAATTACAGCAGAAGCCCAACTTTCTCCACCATAATGCACTATTACAGGAACTTCACATCAACTATAGCAGCAGCACATCAACTAAGAGTAGTCACATTTTCTCAGAAATGTGTTGGTAGCATAAATCAAACATTTAGATGTAATTTCCAGCTTAATATCCTTTGTTAGATTTTGCTTCTAAGACATCACCGCAAAATTTTTAAAAAACTCTTATATTTTGGCCAGCATAGAGATGCAAGCCTATAATCCTAGCACTCTGGGAGGCTGAGGCAAGTGAACTGCTTGAGGTTGGGAGTTAGAGACCAGCCTGAGCAAGAACAAGGCCCAGTCTCTACTAAAAACAGAAAATCTAGCCACGCATTGTGGTACATGCCCATAGTCCCAGCTACTAGGGAGGCTGATGCAAGAGGATCACTTGCGCCCAAGAGTTTGAGGTTGCTATGAGCTATGATGATGCCACAGAAGTCTACCCAGAGCAATGGAGAAAGACTCTGTCTCAAAAAACTAAAAAGATCTCTTTAAATGTAAAAAAATTTTAACAATCTTCTTCTTCTTTTTTTTTTTTTTAAGAGACAGAGTCTCATTATGTTGCCCTTGGTTGAGTGCTGTGGCTTCATAGCTCACAGCAACCTTAAACTCTGGGGGATTAAGCAATTCTCTTGCCTCAGTCTCTCAAGTAGCTGGGACTCCAGGCTACTGCCACAACACCCGTTTATTTTTTTGTTGTAGTCATTGCTGTTTAGCTGCCCCAGGCGGGATTCCAACCTGCCACTGCTGGTGTATGTGGCTGGTGCCCTAACCAATGAGCTATGGGCGCCAAGCCAACAATCTTTTACATAGGCTAAAGCCAAGGTGATCTCTTAAAATCATTTTAAAAATAACTAAAATAATAAAACAACCTTAATCCTTAACAATCTTTTTGTTGTTGTTGTTATTATGAAAGCAGGTTTTTAAAAAAATTTTTTTATTGTTGGGGATTCACTGCAAGTACAAGAAACCAGATTACACTGACCACCCCCTCCATCCTTCCCTCTCTCTGCTCTTCCCTTAGTCCTTAACAATCTTAAATTGTATCCTCCAGGTGACATTCTCATCATCTGTATTCACTATCCTACTAAAAATTCTCTACTATGACATATTAGATGACTTACATGGTAGTTGGCCCTTTAATATCATGGTAAATATCCTCAAAGTGGTAGTTAGGTAATTAGAAGTTAGAAAAAGAACATACTCAAAGTCTTCATGCTGAAGATTTGCCTCTGAAGTTTTTTTTTTTTTTTTAAAGAAATGTTGCCCAGACTGTTCTTAAATTCCTGGCCTCAAGAAATCTTCCTCCCTCAGCCTGTGGTGTAATTACAGGAGTAAGCCACCATGCCCTGCTGCCAACTCTGAATTCTTTTTAACTTCAGCAAATCAAATGGTCTCAAGCAAAGGGAATATTATGAAGTCATGTTTTTCCAAGTAAAATGCCAATCACACCTACAATCTAGATCTTAAATCGAAATAGAACAACATATAATAAAAGTCACTATTCTTTTATAGCACTATATATATAATTGGAAGGTTTAGTCACTGAGTAGTTTCAAAAGATCTAAAGACAGGGTCTCGCTTGTACTCTGGATGATCTGGAACTCTCCAGATGATCTGACCTTAAGTGATCCTACTGCCTCAATGCTAGGATTACAGGGGGAGTCACCATTCCCATCTACCTTTCAAACCCAACTTCTCTCTTTTGAGCTCCCAGAGCACTTCTATGTAGCACACAATTGTACATAATTAAAGAGAATTTAGTTTTCTCTTCTTTCATGTTTTGCCTTCCCAACTAGAATTTAAACTACTTAAGGAATTTGCCAAGGGACAGCAGGGGTGCCAGTGTGGCTAGAGCAGAATGAGTAAGGTAAAAACAGAACACAATGTCAAAGTGTTAATGGAAAAACTGATTGTGTGGGTTCCTAAAGACCATATAAAAGTGAGAAAGAAAGGAAGACTGTGATCACAGAAATAATATCATTTGACTTAAGTTTTATTAGTATCACTTTGTACAAGAGAAAGATCAAGCCTGGAAATATGTATTTAAGAACTGTCAATATATGGGTGATATTTAACACTAAAGACTGGATAAAATCACCAAGAAAATAATAAATTGGACAGATCCTAGGCTACTGTAATAATTGGACTGACCCTAGGCTTCCACCATATTGTTTAAAAGGTAAGGACAGAACTGGGCAGGGTGTTGGGAGACTGAGGCAGGAGGACTGCTAGAAGACAGTTTGAGTCCAGCCTGGGAGACACAGTGAGACCCTATCTCTTTAAACAGAGAGAGAAGAAAAGGCCAGGATAATGAAGAGGCACCAAGAAAGGAAAATGAGACAGAGTGTTTTGTGAGGTATAGGAAAATCAGGAGTAGAGTATCCTGGAAGCCAAGTAAAGGAAGTGTTTCATTGAGGAAGAAACAATTGATGTTGGCAAAAGTTGCTAAAAATTAAGATGAGAACAAAGAATTGACCATTGTACTTAGCAATACAGAAATATTAGAAACCCTGCCAAAAGTATATTTGGGAGAGTGGCATAGGTAAAATTACTACCACCACCAAGCGAGCCAAAGTGATGCTAATATTTATACAGTAGAACCTCAATAAATTGACAACCAAGGTACTGTAACAAATTGATCAAACTACAGAGGCCTAAGGAACCAGGCCTACTATACTGGTATGTTCGCGTACATTCCCAGTTTATGAAAATTAGGTCAACTTAAGGACTGGTCAATGGAGGGAGGCGGTCAACTATGGAGGTTCTACTGTATATATTTTATAGTCTTCAAAGGTATGGATTTAGGTCGTGATACAAATAGTCTTTCCCATTGCTTACACCTCTTTCACTCTTATGGGGAACTACTTTTACTGGAACAAAGGGACTGGAGGAAAGGAAGAGGGGCATCTCATTCAAATGGATGCCATCATCTTTTCTATGACTTTCAGGTGGTTGCTGAGTACCATTTGATTACCATATAAACTATGGGGTTGTTTTTTTTTTTTTTTGAGATAGCATCTCATTTTGTCACACTCAGTGGAGTGCCCTGACATCACATAGCTCATAGCAACCTCAAGCTTTTGGGATCAAGCTATTCTCTTGCCTCAGCCTCCCCAAGTAGCTTATTATTTTTTTTTTTTTTTAAGAGACGGGGTCTAGCTCTTGCTCAGGCCAGTCTTGAATTCATGAGCTCCAGGGATCCACTGGCCTCAGCCTTCCACAGAGCTAGGATTACAGGTGTGAGCCACCGTGCCTGGCTAAACTGTGGGGTGTTATTTCCTTTTTTGTTTTATTTGGGGATTGACACAGAAAATATACAGAAGCTGGTAGAAAAATCTTCCATTTATCAGCAAAAGTACTATTCCTGATAACTTGCAGGAGATAAAAGGTTGTTTAAACACTCACCTAATTTACAAACTAGAATGGGGACTTCCATTCTGCCCTATCCCTTAAAGAAAACTATTTTACATACACAGCCTTTTGCCTTAATTTGAAAAACAGGCAAGGGGGCTGTTTTCACTAAATAGAAATTCCGAAGTTTACAAAGCCAAATGCAAATGTGTTTTTGTTGTTAAAATTAACAACTGGGTAAGATCTATCAGATCCAGCTGGGACTACAGGCACTGGCTACCACACTGGCTAGTTTTTCTATTTTTAGTAGAGATGAGGTCTTGCTGTTGTTCAGGCTGGTCTAGAACTTCTGAGCTCAAGTGATGGTCTCGTCTTAGCCTCCCAGAGTGCTAGGTTTATAGGCGTGAACCACTGTGCTTGGCCAAATATCCTAATTCTCAATACACATACATCCCACATATAATGTATGAAAAAAAATGATGCTGGGTGCAGTAGCTCACACCTACAATCCTAGCATCCTAGCACTCTTGCAAGGCTGAGACAGGAGGATCACGTGAGCTCAGGAGTTTGAGACCAGTCTGAGCAAGAGCAAGACTCCATCTCTACTTTAAAAAAAATATATATATATATATATAATATATATATATAGAGAGAGAAAGACAGAGAGAGAGAGAGAAAAGTCAGTTGGGCGTGTTGGCTGGTACCTGTAATCCCACCTACTCAGCGGCTGAGGTAGAACCCAGGAGTTTAAGGTTGTTAGTAGCTAGGCTGACGCCACTGTACTCTAGCCTGAGCAACAAAGCAAGACCCTCTCTCTTCGGCTAAGGCACTGGTCACATATACAAGGGCTGGTGAGTTCAAACCTGGCCTGGGCCTACCAAACAACAATAACAACTACAACTACAATAACAAAATAGCTGGACATTGTGACTGGTGCCTGTAGTCCCAGTTATTCAGGAGGCTGAGGCAAGAGAATCACTTAAGCCCAAGAGTTTGAGGCTGCTGTGAGCTGTGATGCCATAGCACTCTACCAAGGGCAACACAGTGAGACTCTATCTCAAAAGAAAATGTCTGTCTTCTTAGAGCCTAGACCCTAGTAACTATATGACTGACTCGCTGAGTCTACTTGCCATTCTCAAATTTGAATTATCCAGAGCTGTCCAGAAACTAAACTCTAAGTATCCACTAAAGTCATAAATTTACTTATTTTGCCAAGAACAACTATATAAAATCAAATACCTCTTGATATAAAATTGGATGTTTTAGTAAGTGTTTGCTATTGAAGGTCATTTTTCTAGGGACTGTACTCTGGCTGCACATAAGAGATCACACAATTTTAAACCACACTACAGGATCCTAGATAATGCTTTTCAGATGAGGAGAAATCCTCAAAGAGGTCAAATGTTTTGTCCAAAGTCACATATTCAGCCATAATTTATATAATTTCATTGACAAAAATCTTTGGAATAAATTTTAAAACAAGATGCTTTTTATAAAAAAAAAAAGCTACCTTTGGCTTTTAGACACTGCTGGCTTTAAGATGGATTCTTCTTCAACATTAAACTTGCAGAAAAGAAAGGCAAAATAATCTGCTTCTTACAAAATATATGATGGAAAAGACTGAAATTGAATGGAGATTTCCTGTGCTACCTCAAGGCATGTTTCATTTACATTATTTTCCTCTTATTCAACATTTTTGGCAGTACGACTCTGTTACGGTTCCTTATATAATTAATACAGAGGTTAAGACCTAATTAACCCCAGGGTGTCCAAGAGAGTAAGTTCTTTTCTTCATTTTCTAATGTAAGCCATGATAATTAAGGGGAAAAAAATCAGAATGTTTCATATTAAGACTTATATGCAGCTTGCTATGTGAATAATAAGCACAATGCAATTCTGCCTTTTTCTACTATTTCCAAAATGTGTATTATCAGGGTATTAAGGGTATATTATTCCCTTAATATACCTAAAAGAGATTTATTTAACAAGTTTTTAAAGAGTTATTGATACTATACTACAAACTTATGTGTTACACATGGATGGCTAGGAAAAAGTTCCAAGCCCACAGAATTTCTTTTAAAACTTAAAGTTTAATGGTTAAAAGATGTATAGTACTCTTTTTTTAAATTATTTTTTAAAGATAGAGTCTCACTCTGTTGCCTAGGTTAGAGTGCCATAGATCAGCCTAGCTCACAGCAACCTCAGACTTTTTCTGCTTCAGCCTCTTGAGTAGCTGCAACTACAGGCAACCACCATTGCACCTGGCTAAATTTTCTATTTTTAACAGAGATAGGGTCTCAGCTGAACTCAAGTAATCCTGCTGCCTCAGCGTCCCATATCACTAGGATTACAGGTGTGAGCCACTGTACCCAGGCCTAGTCTTGAGTTTTCAAAGGCAATCACTGTTACCTTTGGAAAGCTAGCCTATATATATCCAAAAGAAAGGAGGGGAGAACATATGTGTGTATATTCTCAAGCAAGGTTTAAAAACAGTTACATCCTAAAACACACACACACACTCACAAAATAACAAAAATACCATAACCTTAAGTTATTAAATTAATAACTTGATAGTTTTTCAAAACACTTTCATCAGCTCATTGACCTTGGCAACAAACTTCAACTGCAAAGAATCATGTAATAAAATGATTACTACATCTCTCTCTTCCAACAAAACAATACTCAAATCAACCCAACTAAGAATTATGTACTTAAACAAAAAATTAGCACAATTCCAAGGAAATTTAATTATCTTCTCTGGTAGAATATTCTGTTCTCTGAGATCTACATGGTCAATAATTTATTACTGTTATTGTTATTTTTAAAATTTTAACTGGCATCACTATAATAAAAGCACTTCAGAATTATACATATTTCTAAATTAGTTTCTCTATTTTATCATTTTTCAATATACTTGAACAGGAAGGACATTCTCTATTCCTTATCTATTCCTACCACATCTGTAATGGACAAAATGTCATGTAACAGAAGAACATCATTAGTCTTCCTATTTTGGTTTGTACAATGCTGATGACACTGAGTATTCAAGTTCTAGAAAGCAGACTAACATGGGGAACCATGAGAACACTACTTGATTTATGCCTCCTAAAAGTGGGCTAATAAATATTAATAGAGACATATAACATTTAACTGCTATTAAATTATAAATGTAAAATACTGCATTTCTGAATTTGAAGTTAGTCAATGTCTAGAATAACTTAAAGAAAATTAAATGAAAAGAGTACAAAAAGAGATGTTGTATGTCTTTCCAGTATTTAAAGGATTTACTTACTACTGACTCACTACCTATGTTTTGGGTTGTTAATTACATGTAATACTATACTACCTTCACTATATCCACATTAGTGCTCATTTATTAACAGGGCTTAACATGCTTTAAAAAATATATAGTAAATATATAAAATATAAGCATAAAAGTTGTCATTTTAGTCATCAAAATATTTTTAAACACTCCTAATTAATCTATTCAAGATGGAAGTAAGAGATCCCTATTTTCTTTTTACTGATAAAAATATATTCACAACCCTAAGCAAGAGCAATACCCCGTCTCTTAAAAAAGAACAAAAACAAAACAAAACAAAAAAACCAACCAGAAAAATTAGCCCAGCATGGTGGTGCACACCTGTTGCTCCAGCTATTCAGGAAGCTGAGGCAGGAGGATCACTTAAGCCAAAGTATTTGAGGTTGCAGTGAGCTATGATGATGCTACTACACTCCATCCTGGGTGATAGAACAAGACCTCGTTTCCAAAACAAACAAATAAGCAAATTCATAAAACTACTGAGTCAGGTCATAAACCCAAAAGAAAACAGGTAGAAATTCAAAGGAAACCACCTTTGAAAAAATAGCAGGTTTTATTAAACATTCAAATTATGGTTAACATTTCTCTAATTTGTAATCTTTTTACTGAACTGATGCCAAATAATGGACGCTATGGACAAGGATTACATTTTTAGATGAAAATACTTTTAGATGTAACTGCTTTCTTAAGTTTGGAATAAATGACTTCAATAAATCAACAGCAAAATTGGGAACAGATCTCACAACTCCCCATTTCTCATTAATCTCTTCACAGGCCAACCCTAGACAGAGTGGGTATGATTTTTATTAATTTGCCATACCAAAAATTCAAATATAGTAAAAGAAAAGTCCTCAAATAGAATGGGAAAGAAATGTGGCAAGGTGGGTGGATTATCTGAGCTCAGCAGTTCAAGACCATGCATAAACCTTGTCTCTACTAAAAAATAGAAAAACTAGCTGTGAGTTGTAGTGGGCGTCTGTAGTCCCAGCTACTTGGGAAGGCTGAGACAAGAGGATTGCTTCAGTCCAAGAGTCTGTGGTTGCTGTGAGCTATGATGGCAAAGCACTTAACCCTAGGGCAACTCTGTCTCAAAAAAAGACAGCAACAACAAAGAAATGTGGTCTGACTGAAAAGGAATCAAGTCATCACTGATTTATTGTCATTTTAGTGATCTTTAATATAGAAGGTAGTATTGTCATTTTAATGATCTTTAATATAATTAAGGAACTATATGGTAAATATACTTTTTATATTTAAAAAGGTAAAAATAAATGTAAACTCCAAACTGAGCTAACTGTTCAGATCCACATCTGGAAAATTAAGAGTTCAAGCTATTGTCTTAGAACAACCTACACAGTGTTTATTTTTCATGTTAGAAAGATCAGAAAATAGATGTTCACATTTGCTTACATATGCACAAACAGTTGTTAGGATAAACAAGAAACTAGTTACCTATGGAGAAAGGGGTGTGAACTACATGAAATACCATGGCTGAAAGCAAGATTTCAGTTACATAATTTTGTATTTTTGAACTATGGAAATAATTACCATTCAAAATAAAATAAAAGGGCATAATATTTTACTGACATAATCTATCTTAAGAATTTTTCTCAAAGACTCTCCCACTTTTATCATACCTTCTAAAAAACCAAAGGTCCTAGAAAAGAAGGGAAAAACTGATTTTCTATTATCCATAAAAGATTAGGGAAAACTTCCTCTGGCTAAACACACAATGAGTCAGAGCAAGAAGGACTTTTTGAATGTCTAATCCATAGTATTTCATCCCTTAAACATTACTATAGAAACTCAAGAGTAAATTTTCTCCTTAAATTTCTTTAAAAGGCCGTGTGGTTTAAAGTTTCATGTAAATGCATTCTGTTAAACTTCAACTTACATTTAATTTCTTCACATTTAATATGGCTTTATTAAATCAACTATCTTATTCAAATCAATACTTCTTTGGCCAAAGAAAACTTTAATTATAGAAACACTTTAACAAGTTTGACTGATAAGTTCTAACCCTATCAGATACTTATTTCAGCTCTATGGGAAAGAGCTGCTCTAAAAAAGTTACCCAAGTTATTTACTATAGTTTTCTATAAGCTTAGACAACTATACAGAGAAACATCACAGACCACAATAGTGAGAATGATTAATGTATTAGAAATTTAAGGAGGCAGTTAGTGTGGGGAAATAGAATAGGTCTGGAGTTAAACCTAAGTTTGAACCTGACCTTCTGCTGATCTTGGGAAAATCATTGAGCTTCTCTAAAACGCTTTATCATTGAAAATAAAATGGATACCATCTAACTTAAGAATCATTGGGAAAATAATGAAATGTTCACACTGACAGGTTCTGAACTATTTTGGCTAGCTTACATTCACAGGAGACGTGGGGCTAGAAGAAAAAGCTTTCTTTAATGTATATTTTTGAAGTTATATGTAAAACATAAAGGAAGAAAATAATCACATAACTGTGATTTAGTCAAAGAGAACAAGTGAGCATCTTTCTTAAAATCTTAAGATCTTTACTTCACCTATAACTCATTTCCTCCTTTCTTCTTAATTCAGATGTGAAATGAACATCCGTTAGCCTAATCATTTGGGTAGTCAAGGAAAAATGACCAGTGTAAGTGCAGCGATCAAACTTTTTAAGTAAAAAAGATCTAAAGTAGATACCAGGTTTAAAATCACTATAAATATTTATGAATATTTTCTTTCAGAAAATTTCCAACAAAATTTAAAGATGATCACATCAGTACTTCTTTTTATTAAAGTAGGGAACTTCTCCTACAACTCTTGAGGTATTCTTACGACTATTTCTTACAAAAGATGGTTTCTTATTAACAATACTAAAGTTAGATCTATCTAAAATTGCTGCTATTCAACTGTTTTGAAACAATTGAAAAAGCAATTTTTCAACTGACAGTTGAAAAACCAATTTCATTTTAAGTGTTTAATGTGTGTCAAAAATATTATACACTGGGAGGATATAACAGGTCTTCTGCTTTCAGGTAACCTATGGATTTAGGTGAAAAGACAAATAGAGACAAAGTACGCTGCCGAGATTTTAAAAAAAAAACCCACTCATTGACATAACTATTTAGTTTCTCCTACATATATACCGACTGAAACAATAAAAAGTATTTTTTCAATTCATTACTGATCATTGATAGAAACCGATTTTCTTTAAATCTGGCCCCTAAACCACGTTAAAATAGGGAGAGCAATGTCAGAAAGAGGAATTTCGGGACATTATGTCTCCAAGAGTTTTTATGTATCTTTTTATTTCTTCATATTAAAGACAGGATGTCTCCCATGCTCCCCAAAGTATCCTTTTTGTAAATCATAATCGCACACAAGGTATAAAGTGAAAAGAGCAGTTACAGTTCAAAAAATAATTAGGAGGAAAGTATTGGTTGTAAAATATCTGGACTACAGTTTCTAATTGAAAACTTATCACCTGGTTCTCACCTGTCAGACACTCTAATGTAGGAAATGCCACTGCCCTGAGAATCTACATATCATGTTTTTAAAATTGGCTAAATATATGAAAATAAATGTAACAGAGGACATTGAAAGAGCAACAGAATTTTTTTTTTAATGACATAGGAGAAATGTGGGGCTTCCTACCCTCTCTGCCTGCCCACACACACCGTGTCAGGGAGGAAGGGAAATATACTTTAATACTCCTTAAAAAGCTCCTGTTAGGTTTGGGGGTCCAAGAAAAGACATGCAATTTGGCATAGGGACCAGGCCAGTGTTTTGCTCATTTCTGCTTCAGTGCACATGATCTACGCTGGAGTTAACTGTGAGGACCTAAAGGTGATCTTTTCTCTTAAGATTACAACACATTTCAGGATTTAACAATTCTGACTAACAGCCAAGAAAGTGAAGAATGCTTACTGATTTACTATATGTTTAAGCTTCTCTCTGCAGGGTATGAACTCTGACACAATTTAGCCACCAACTACATTTTTTAAATAAGAGTTTTTCAAGACCACGATGGGTCCGAACTCTTAACCACACCTTTTTCTACATTAATTTCTGTGCTAACAAAAGAGCTCAGTAACTAACTGGATCAAGGACTGGTGAGGGCCAAAGCTGATTTCATAAAATCAATATCCCCTCTTAAATGGGTGCTTTGTGTTTTTATTTTTTAAGTTTGGTTTTCTCGGGTTAAAAGAACTCTTCCCTAAAAGCTGCACCCACCAAAACTACTCTTCAATCAGAACTCTGTAAAAACTGTTTGGTGAGCTTCCTAGTAATTGCTTTTCACATACTTTTTCATTAAGCATGTGAGTTTCTCAATACAACCACTCATTTTAACATTTTCATACAGGCCTTATTTACTGAACTATTTTGTGGTAGTTTTTACCAGCTTAATCGTGAAATTTATATGAAAGTACTGATTTTATAGACCAAGAAGGCTTTCTCCTCTTGGTCCACAAACTGCCAGATGAATTCCTAATTCAATACACACTGTCAACCCACAATTATCTTTCTTTCTTACACACCCTTCTGGAAATTCTATCTTAGGCGCAAACTACAACTTCGCCCAAATTCAGATGACAGCTGCAGTTCTAAGGGAACACAATCTGGGGTTGCCGGGGCAGTCAGCCTTCAAGCTTTGTGTCTGTCAGATGAAAGAACAAAAGGCAGCGCTTTCTCCCCCAGCCCCTCCTTAGCGCTGGAGGTCAGCAGGCTTGACAGAGCAGTTCCAGAGAAAAAGGAACCATGCCGAAGCAAGTGAGAGTTTCCCCTCCGCAAACACACAAAACTCCCGACCCACCTTGGATAGCTGCCTCCTGAGGCTAAAGCGCTGAACCATGGTCACCCTGAGGATCTTCAGACAAAGCAATCCACAAAGGAAAGGTTTTTTAAATAACAGCTTGGGAAAGTCGGTGGCAGAACATTTTGAAGACTGTCGGAGAAGTCCAATGAATTTCCTTGGGAGTCTTAGCAAACTTGGAAGCCCTTCATTGTTCTATCTGGAGATAACTGCAAAGCATACATGGGAGAGGGCAGGCGGGCGGGGCGGAATCCTGGAGCCCAGTGCCAAGCTCTTCTAGCACTTCCTGTGAGTCAGCTGAGAGGGGTCCAGACACAAGGACCACCCCTTCCCTTTCCACAGAACCATTAGGTGAGGATACTGCTGTCGTGCCACCTGAGCCTCCAGGGGACAGAGCTGATGTTAGCGGCCAGGGTTAGAGAGCATCTGCCCCAAGTAGGAGACTAGCAACTGCTCTAATTCCTCCCCCAATACACACGCCAGCCTTCCTGGTAGGAGTGTCTGCTGCAGAAAGCAACACCCTCTGCTCTACCTCCATCTCAGGTAATCCACCGGGTGAAGCAGTGTAAAGAAAACGAGGTGGCAAAAAGCAAGCCCCTGGCTGTGCCAGCTCCCTACTCTAGAAGGAAACTCCTCCCAGCTAGGCTCACCAGCTGTGTGGCTTTGTCTAGCATAATTGGCCAAGCCCTTCCTCTTATTCACAGGGAGGGGTCCTGTCTCAGGAAGGAATGTCAGGTGCAGAGAGGCATACTCCGACGGTGACTTCAACTTCGTGCCCAACTTAAACACATTAAGGCAACCTCCTGAGATGACTGCCCTCTTTCGTTAGAACAAAGTAATTTTTAAAAATCTATATGCAAAACAAAAGGAACAGCTCAGAGTGAATCAATGCAGGTAAAGAGGTAAGAAAAATGACAACTGTGAGGGTAGTTCCAAAAACACAAAATATTTTGCCATCATTTGCCACTCTTCCTCTGTCTATTTGAGTCTATTTTCAGACAATCACTGTAAGGATAAAGGTTTGTTTTAATGAAGTGTTCCTGTCTATGTGCTCCTCTTTGAATTGTGCATTACTTTTGAATGAATTTAGTAACTGCTAGAGCAGAACTTGTTGGGATATATTATTTTTTCCCTTTTCAAATGCCTCTTAACTTCCTGTGTGCAAAATTATGTATTATGCTACACTTACAGGCTGTTAGAATGAACTTACTGTGTGCAGTCACTGTGTTAAACATTTCACATCTATTATCCCATTAATTTCTAAAAAGAATCTTATAATATTTCTATTACAATAGTTTCCCCTTCCCTGTGGTTTCAGTTACCCACAGTTAACCTAGGCCTGAAAGTATTAAACGCAAAATTCTAGAAATAAACACATAAATTTTAAATTTTGTGCCATTTTGAGTAGCACGATAAAATCTCAGCACCATCCTTCTCTGTCCTACCTGGGACACGAATCATCCCTTTGTGTGGTGTATCTATCCCTGCTCTGCTCCCCACCTGTTAGTCACTCAATAACCAAGTTATCAGATTGACTATTAGATCAACTGTCACAATATAGCACTGCTTGTGTTCAAGTAACATTATTTTACTCAAAAATAGTCCCATGCACAAGAGGAAAGAAGCTGACATATTAAGTGTTCTATTTTATTATCACTTACTGTAGTTAGTTTCTTAGTGTGACTATAAATTCGACTTTATCATAGGTTTGTGTAGATAGGAAAAAACATAGTATAATCACGAAGCGCGTAACATTTCAGTGAGACTGCACATGTGAAAGTGGCTCCATAAGATTTTAATACTGTATTTTTACTATCCCTTTTCTGTGTTCAGATGCTCAAATATTCAACCATTGTATTACCACTGCCTACGGAAGTTAACACATGCAAGAGGCTATCCCACATAACCAAGGTGTGGGTAGGCCATACCAGCTAAGTTGTGTACACTATGATGGTCACAAAACAACGTAACTGCCTAATAGCACATTCCTCAGAATATATCCTTGCTGTTAAGACATAGTACTACCAGCAGTCAGGCATCCATTGTGGTTCTTGAAACATATGTCTCCTACAGATAAAAGGGAATTAGTGTTCCAACTCCTCAAATAAGTAAAATTGTAATTCTCTAAAACCTCTACATAATTATGAGGAGACCATATAATGTTACTAATCTTCTTCTTTAGACAAGAAAAGTAAAAAAAATGAATCTGAAAAGATAGTTTTTCGGCTATGTTTTCATAGTGGTGCTTACAACTAATTGATCACAACCAGTTACAGATTCCTTTGTTCTTTTTCCATTCCCACTGCTTCACTTTTTCGTGCACTGATTATTCTCAACTATGTCCATATTACCAATTTCCAATTTTACCAGATATAATTTTCATCTAAAAAAATCACACACACATATTTCATAATACCTTAGGAAGACCAGAGGAGATGCACCAAATTCAAACAAATCACAGGATGCCAAGGCTCCAAAATACTCTAACCAAAATGTGTATATGAAACTTTTACTCTAAAAATCTTGAACAGAAAAGGACTGAACATATTTAACTATACTTTCTGTAAACTTCCAAAGCTAAAAACTTTTAGACCTACAACTATGACTGAAATAAAGGTTCCTTTATATCTAAGGTTAGCAGTATGCCATGTAGAGAAACGATTAGAATTTAGACAAAATGATTGCAATTAAATTCCAAATGGCTGACAGAGAACTAGAGTTGTGTATGTATATGGTTTTTATTGTTTGTTGTTTTTGTTGTTGTTTATCTTAGGGGTACCAGTACCTCCATTTTCTCCTACAGAGAATGAAACAGTAGTTTGAAATCATCTCCTGGGAATGCAAGAGAGATTCATGAGATACTGATGTAGAAATAATACAGAGCATTACAGATGCTTCTGATTGATATAAGCAACTGATATCTCGGATCACTGCTATAAGATTCTTTCCTCCCACCCACCCCACCAAAAAAAAAAAAAAAAAAGGAAAGAGAAAAGGCATCAGAAAGCAAGGTCAAATGACTACAGATTCTAGTACACATCAAATATCAATCATGAACTAAAAAGGGTATAAATCCTAAAAGCACTTATGTACTTTAATACAAAAAGCACTTACATATTAAAAGGATGGTGTCTTCATTTTATTAGGAATGTGCTCATTTTTAGTTTATTTAAAAAAAGATAAAAGTCTGTTTGAGATACTACAAATCCTATTACAATCATTTGAATTAAAAAAAAAAGCCATTTGAATGCATGACTACAGTCCTTGATTTAAAAAAAGACCCTCAATAAACTGAGCTACTAGGGAAAATATCAGGATCTCTAAATTTAGTCTATTTTGAGGAGTCTGGCAACTTTGGGGATGAAAATAATAGACTGCAACAAAGGGTTACAAAATAATAGCAGGAAAGACAAAAATGTATAACCTAGAGAAAAGTCAACAGCTCTGCAATTAATCTCTTATCACTCCAGGACCCTAATAACCAATGCCATTTTCAGTACTCTGTGATTGAAAATCCGCATCATCTTATATTTTGTGTGGAAGCAGGCAAAAACTGTTCATGGGTTTCTTAATCTTTTTTGAATTATGTAGTTTGTGAGTCAGTTAAAAGGTATGGACTCCATACCTGCAGTGACACACATGAGATGCACAAATGATACACACACAGTATAAGTGTATGTATGTGTGCATATATTACACACATACATATAAATTCACCAGGTACATATACAGAGCCACAAGCATAAACATCTGAAGATACAGAATACTTATGTCCATATCAAGATATAGCAGATTTGCAGCCCCAGAAGGCTCTTAATCTCCTCCTTGCTCTTCCTTCCCCACAGGTAACCATAACTTTGACTTCTACCATAACTCTGACCATACCTTAACTTTGCCTGTTCTTGAATCTTTGCGTCTGGTTTCTCTTGCTCATCATGTCTTAGTAATGTATCCATGTAGTTGTGACAGCTCTTTTTTATGGCTGTATAGTATCCCACTGAATGAAACAATGCCACAATTGAACCATTCTACTATAGATCAGTCTTATATTCTACTTCTTCTCTCATAAATCTGCTATAAAATTCTTGTAGATTCTTTCAGAGTTCATTCATGCACATTTCTCTTGAGTATATGTAACGTAGAAATGAAAATCCTAAACCAGTGAGTAAGGTTCCACAGGTATTTCTAAACAGTCTTTACTGTGGTCATACTAATTTACACTCTTACATTAACATATGGACATTCTAGTTGCTCTATACTCTTGGTATTTTGTTTTTGTTTTTCAATTTCATCCATGCTGGTGGAGGTGTCAGGGCACCTCTCTGTGGTTTTGCAAATCTTTTTAGAAGCAAATCTACTTAGAACTTTAGACAAAATTATTCTAAAATTTTCTTTAAGTTACTTCTGTTGATATTCTGATTTTCTCCGTATTCCCCCATGTACATCTTGATATAAGGCCACCCTCCTTGACTATGAACATTATTCTCCAAAGTAGACTGCTATTTAACCTTTCAGCATGACTCTCTAACTATTAATTCCTTTAGTGTTTATATTATGTGCCTGTGAGGTACCAGACAACTAATATGATTATTATTCACTATGTTACAAAGAACACCCAGCAGGATTATATATGCAAAATATTTAACCACTATAAAACAAAATACAATACATAACAAAACAGTTTACAAGATATTTCACATCCTGCTGCCCACTGTCCTTTTCCAAATATCTCATACTACTTTCAACTGAACTCTAAATCTTAGTTTAGACGTTTATTCTTTCTGGAAAGCCTTCTCTATCAATCCTCACCAACTCCTGTTCCCACCTTACTATTTCTTCCTTACTACATTGTATTGTAATTTGTCTGCATCTTCCTCAACAAAACTTAAGTTTTGAGTTCAAGAGCTTGAGGTTTCTGTGAGCTATGCTACTGCATTCTACTGAGGGCAACAAAATTAAGACTCTGTCTCAAAAATAAATTAATAAAATGAAATGAAAACTAAATTAAGCATATCCCACTTCACCCTTTATATTGTATTTATCTGTGAGTGCGCACACACAAACATGGGATAGACTGCTAGATTCTGGCCCATGCCTCATTTTTATCTGGGCACGTAGCCACCTATAATACACACTTACATTTTCCTGCTTTCATTGCAGCTAGGTGTGGCCATGTGACTATGACTAGTCAATGGACTGGAAAAGTCCTTAGAGGCTATAGTCATGCCCTCCTCTTCATTACTTGAAAAATAAACAGGCTGGTAAACAATCTTGGACCATGTTGATGATGGCAATACTGAAGCTATGGAGCTGTCATATCTGCCCTAGGCTGTATATGCTCAGAATGTTACATGAAAGAGAAATCAACCTCTATCTTCTATGAAGCCAGTTATCTGTGGTCTTTTCTTTTTTCAACCCTTTCCTCCAACCCTCAGTTATCTGTATCATATCCCTTCCTGCTTAGAATCAGTTTGGTGGTGTCTGTTATCTGCAACTGAACTCCGAGGATAAACTGCTTGACATAGGGTAGGTGTTACTAAATGTTTGTTGAATAAATGAATGAGTGATGATGGAATAAGCAAATGGAGACAGCCAAGATGTACAATGAGTTGGGAACACAAACCTGTTGGTCTCAGCCCAGTGGTAGAAAAATTGATGAACCATAAGTGGACAATGAAATCCATCTGGTGGATCCTAACCGGTGTATTTTTTGGGGGGTGGGGGGGACAGAGTCTGATTCTGTCACCCCAGGCTACAGACTCCTGGGCTCAGTTAATCCTCCTGCCTCAATCTCCCAGAGTGCTAAGATTATAGGTATTAGGCACTAGGCCTAGCTACATTTCCCCTACACCCCGCTAACTAGCATTTTTAAAAGATGAAATAGAATAGTAAATTTCAGAGAAGACCACATATGGTAGATGTAAGTATTATTTTATTAAACATTAGTTCCATACACACATACACACACTGTATATATATAACACGTACTCATAGTGGTAATAATAAAAATATTCAGCAACTGACACAGATACCAACTGATTGAAATGGATGACAATAATAAATACCAGTTGTCTGGGGAAAAAAAAGGAGTATATAGTCTTGTTTGATGGGATTAATATATAACTATTCTATAACCTTATTTCTATATTCTAATGTAAAAGACTGCACAAACTCTAAAGTGAGATCAATGATTTAGATTTCATTTTGTGTTTGTAGACATGAACTTCACAAAGGACAAAACCTACTACCTTACTCAAATCCAAAACATTAAATGTGTGATTTCTTTTTACTTATACATCTCGCAAAAGAAATAAATTATCTGGCAAAATATATACTTCCAAAAGCAATACTAGTGGCTTGGCACCTATAGCTCAGCAGCTAGGTTACCAGCCACATACACTGGAGCTGTGGGTTTGAACCCAGCCCGGGCCTGCCAAAACAATGACAACTACAACCAAAAAATAGCTGAGCATTGTGATGGGCACTTGTAGTCCCAGCTACTTGGGAGGCTGAGGCAAGAGAATCACATAAGCCCAAGAGTTTGAGGTTGCTGTGAGCTGTGACGCCAGACTCCACCGAGGGCAACATAGTTGAAACTCGTCTCAAAAAAAAAAAAAAAGCAATACTGGTGAGAGTGACGTCGAGATGACAAACTAGTAAGCAACAGGCCTTCCTTCCTGGGACCACAGAAATATTGAGTTTAAATAATATGTGCACTATAATACCACTGTAAGAATTCTAGAGATCAGTTGTGAATCAATGGCACCTGAGCCATTCTAAAACCAGGGTGTACTCCTATGAAAGGAGAAGGAAAATTCACAGCATTTGGCACGCTTCTTCACATTCCTCCCCATGCACAGCACAGCATAAAGCAACCAAGAGGAAACTCTCTGATGAGATTCAGGAAAAGCATGCCGTGTTGGCACTTAAGAAAACAATAGAAGAAGGAAGTCTCTCTAGCCTTCTACTTTAGCCTGTGTTGTATTACTGTAACAATTCCATACACTAAGTAATTTATGAAGAAAGGAAATTTATTTCCTACAGTTCTGGAGGCTGAGAAATCCAATGTTGAGAGGCCTGCACTAATAATGACTTTCTTGCTGCTTCATCCCACGGAGAAAGTGAAAGGGCAAGAAAGCATGCATGCAAGTAAGAGAAAGGAAGCCAAACTCATTTTATTTTTCTTAAGACAAAGTTTTGCTCTGTTGCCCTAGCTTGAGCACAGTGGCATCATCATAGCTCACAGCAACCTCAATTCTCTTGGCTCAAGTGATCTTCCTGCCTCAGTCACCCAAGTAGCTGGGAGTACAGGCAAGTGCCACCACACCTGGTTAATTTTTCTTTCTTGTTTTAGTCTTGCTCTTGTTTAGGATGGTCTCAATCTCCTGACTTCACAAGATCCTTCCACCTCAGGCTTTCAGATAGCCAGAATTATTATAGGGGTGAGCCACCAAGCCAGGCCCAAACTCTTTATCAGGAACCCACTACTCCTTCAATAATAATTAACTCACCTTGTGATAACTGCCATTAATCTATTCATGAGGGTTGAACCCTTATGACCTAATCCCCTCTTAAGGTCCCACCTCTTAATACTGTTACACTGGAGATTAAATGCCTAACACATGAACTTTGGAGACACATCCAAACCATAATATGTTCTCTTATTCTTCTTCCCTTCAGCAAGTCATAAAATCTAAAAAAGAGTTTCCAATCTTCCCCTGAAGCAGGTCATATGACAACCTTCACCCAAGAGGTGCTCTCCCTCTACCCCAGGAGGGAACATCCTTATCACTGAAGATAAAGGATGACAAAGAAGAATCTAAGCAAACCCATCTTCCTAATATCTTCCAATTTACTACCATTAGGTTATACACTTTGTCTAATCTTTTTTTTTCCATGACTATCTACTTCTTCATCAAACCTAGCACAAACATACACAAGTTTAGGCATTTCTTTGGGTCTTCATTTCCTTCTGAAAGCCTCCATGTCACATATAACTTATGTTAAATAAGTGCATATACTTTTCTCTTGTTTTATTATAGGAGACTCAGGACTTAGCCATGAACCAAACATATGTAAAGAAAAAGAAAATTTTCTCCCCTATATCACCATACTAGGACTCTTCCCTTGGGACGTAAACAAAAAAGTAGACCATGATTTCAACATTATGGCTTGTAGGGAGGCTGCCTGAGGTACTAGTTTCTGTGTCACCTTACTTGAACCACTGACAGGATAGGCACCTGAGTTTGAAAGCCACTGAAAAAAGAGGTAAGTAACATGTTAGAGCTACAGTTCTGCAAGCAGATGGGAGGGGCACTAAGAGATCAGAAAAGATTTGAGAAATCCTAAAGTCTTCAGCCAGGCTGATCAGTATAAAGACAGTAAGCAAAGACTGGGAGTGTGGTTGTTTTTTTCAAATGGCTAAATCCCAGCAAAAATTTACAAGGCATACAAAGAAACAGGGAGACATCACCCAATTAAAGAAACAATACAAAACTCCAGACACCAACCCAAAGGCAATGCAGATCAAAGGCACTGCCCAACAAAAAATCAAAATAACTGTCCAAAAATGTTCGATGAGCTAAAAAAGAGACAACTAAACAAAATCAGGAAACTACATAAACAAAATTAAAATGTCAACAAAAAGAAACTATAAAGACAGAGCCAAATTCTAGAGCAGAAAAGACAATCACTGAACTAAAAAATTAATTTAAAGTTCAGCATTAGATTGTATCAGGCAGAAGAAAGAATGAGGGAACCTGAAAACAAGTCATTTGAAATCACTGAGCTAGAGGAAGAATGGTTAATAAAGAATGAATATGAAAAGAGCCTAAGGGACTTAGGGGATACCAACAGACCGCTGTGTTTATTATGCAAATTGAAGTAGAAGAGAGAAAGGGACAGAGACTTTTACTGAAGAAATAATGGCTGGAAACCTCCAAAATCTGAACAAAGAAATGGACATACACACTCAAGAAGCTCAAAGCACTCCAACTATGACAAATCCAAAAAAAACCCCACAATGGCTGAGCATGGTGGCTCACACCTGTAATCCTAGCATGTTGAAAGATCAAGGTGGGAGGATCACTTGAGGCCAAGAGTTTGAAACTAGACTGGGCAATAGCAAGATGCCATCTCTACCAAAAATAAAATAAAATCTAATAAAATAAAAAGGAGCCAGGCATGCTATATGTCCATTGTCCCAGCTACTAGAGAGGCTGAGGCAGGAATATCACTTTGGCCCAGGAGTTAGAGGGTGCAGCGAGCTGATGATGCCACTGCACTCCAGCCTGGATGACAATGAGATTCTGTTTAAAGAAAGAGAGAGAGAGACACACCAAAACACATTATAATCAAACTGTCAAAAAGTCAAAGACAATGAAAGAATCCTAAAAGCAGTAGGAAAAAAAGCTATTCATCACAGATAAGTGAGTTTCCATAACATTATCAATAGATATCTCAGTGGAAATTTTTACAGGCCATAAAGGAGTAGAATCAAATATTCAAAGTGCCAAAAAACAAACAAAAAAATCTTGTCAAACAAGAATACTGTATCTGACAAGTATCCCTCAAAAAAAAAAAAAAAAAAAAAAAGAAAGAGAGAGGTAGGTTTTAATTCTCATAAAGGGGAAGGAGGCTTTGAAGAGATAAAAAAGACTTTTTCCAGGCCATTTTCTCTGCTACAGAGCCAAGAGATGTGTGTCAGTGCAGTTTAGGAGATGTAGAACCAAATATGACTCCTTCAAGAGTGCTCCAAAATGGCCAACTAGAGGCATTTTCCCACCAGCCTCCTCCAGGAAGTTGGAGAAAAGAGATACTAGCCACCACTATCTGGATCATCCCACTCAGAAACAGCACTGTTAAAGCGCAGAGTGACAGCATAGGACATCAGAGCAGAAAAAGACAGTAAGGGAGGGAAGACAACACAGGAGGAGCAGGTGAGGGGAAGTCAGATGACCCAAGGGCAGAGGCCTCACATGGAATTGGTAGGGGAATAGGGACACCAAAATCCTCCACTATTACTCTCTCTGCTGATCCTGGAGTGCTATCCTCATAGTGTTCTCACTAAAAACAATTCTTTTAACTCTCCCAGATAACTGAGAAGGTAATATGTCACTGTAACCCCAAAGCCCAGAGCTAAAGAAGAACAAAGAAAGGAGGAAAAGAGAGAAAGAAGTAGGGGAAGGAAATAAAGAAGAAACAACACATGAGGAGAAACCAGAAAAAAAGTCTGGCTACATAAAGAACCAGAATAGATCAACTTCTGCAGAAATCACAGCGGAGCTACTATAGAAGACATCAACTATAAAGAATTCTGGGAAATGGATCAACGGTAACAACCGGGTGCCATTAAACCTGACAGAGAAGACAACCTCCCAAAAGCACTGAGACTTCGTGGCAGAGACCGTGGAGGAAAAGCTAGGGGGGAGCTTAGCTGGGATTGGTGAAGTCCTGGGCAAGAAGCTGGAGGAAAGGGGCTTTGACATGGCATATGTGGTCCTTGGCCAGTTCCCAGTGCTAAAGAAAGATGAAGACCTCTTTTGGAAATGGCTGAAGGACACATGTGGCATCAATGCTAAGCAATCCCAAGATTGCTTCGGATGCCTCCAAGAGTGGTGTGACATCTTCTTGTGACGCTCTCTGGGGATCCCTCAATTTCCCAACCTCAGCATTCAATCTCCAGAATTTGTGGCTGAATGGGGACTCCTTCCTTATCCTTCACAAAGGAAATGACTGCTGTTGTTGTGGTCACCTCCAAGGTACTCCAGGGTCTTTTGGGATTTTTCTCCCCTCAACAGTTCAACTTTTTTGGAATTCTTGCTCTTGCATGCATCTAGCTTTCCCTTCCCCTACCAGTTCCATGTTAGCAGTTACTAGTTTTCCTGATGGATGGATTCCTGGTCCCTTCCCTCACCACCCCCTTTAACCTCTGGTCTGTTTGATGTCATTTGGTTCTACTTGGGGCAGAACAGTCCCTGTCCTTGTAAAGTTTTTTAGATCAATAAAGTCAGTAGTCTTTAAAAAAAAACAAAACAAAGAATTTTTGGAAATGACAGAAATAGAATTCATATTATGGAAGGCATTTAAGGGAATTGAAGGGAAAGTGGAAAACCAGCAAAAAAGAAGTCCAAAATATGTCCTAACAGCTCAGTGACTGTGGCTCAGTGGTTAGGGCACTGGCCACATACACCAAGGTTCGAACCTGGCCCAGGCCTGCTAAACAACAATGACAACTGCAACAACAAAAAAAATAGCCAGGCATTGTGACAGGCACCTGTAGTCCCAGCTACTTGGGAGGCTGAGGCAAGAGAATTGTTTAAGCCCAAGAGTTTGAGGTTGCTGTGAGCTGTGATGCCATAGCACTCTACTGAGGGTGACATAATGAGACTCTGTCTCAAAAAAAAAAAAAAAGTCACAAGAAATTAATAAAATGAAAAGACAATCTCTAAGGATCTGGAAAAAATCAGAAAGGATATAAATGAGCTTAAAGTATTGAAGGAAGAATTCATGGAGTTTCAAAATGTAGTAGAATGTTTCAACAACAGATTAAACTATGGAGAAGAATGAATCTCAGAGCTTCAAGACAAGGCTCTCCTCAGTCATAAGAGGCAGAAAAGCAGAGCAATCTGTTAAAAGAGTTATGGGACTACATGAAACGAATAAGCATATGAATTATAACTAACTATCCCTGAAGGAGAAGAGAATCTCAAAAGCTCTAGTTCATGATATTCTAGTAGAAAATTTTTCCGCAGCACTGCTAAAGATTAAGACATACACCTGCAAGATGAATATCAAACACTAGGATGATTCAATTTAAACAGAGCTTCTCCTAGACCCATTGTAATTACCTAGGTCAAAGTCAAAATAAAAGAGAAGTTTCTGTAAGCAGCCAGGAGTAAGCAGCAGCTGACCTACAGGGGCAAACACATCAGGTTAGCAGCTGACTTCTCAGGGGGAACTTTACAAGCCAGAAGAGAATGTGCTCATACCTTCAATATTCTTAAACAAAACAACTGCTAACCCAGGATTCTGTATACTATAAAACTAAATTTCATATTTGATGAAGAAATCAAATATTTTACTAACAAGCAAACATGGAGGAAATTTGCCAATACAAGACCTGCTCTGCAGGAAGTACTCAGATCTGTACTGTCCACAGATCAACACAGTAGTCTCCCAGGAAAACAGTGACACCTGGAAACCAAAGGACAAAGCCTAGCTACTACAATGGCCCATGAGATAAAACAAGACAGAGCCCCACACAACATGAACCAAATCCCACCCCACTTACCAACATTCTCAATAAATGTGAATGGGCTTGAATTCCCCACTAAAAAGACAGACACAAGCTGGTTGACTGGATAAAAAGGTTTGGTAGAATTGACACAAGCCAAGTATATGCTGTCTTCAGAAGACATATCTAAACCCCAAGGACAAATGAAGACTCAGGATGAAGAGCTAGAAAACAACACTACACGCAGAGACCAACAGAAACCAAGCATTGCAATTCTTATTGCAGATGCCAATTGACTTTAAAGCAATAAAAGTAAAAAAAGACAAAGATGGATACTACACATTCCTCAAAGGAAAAATCCAACAAAAGGACATTTCAATCCTGAATATTTATGTAACCAACTTAAACACTCCCAGAGTTATAAAGCAAACCCTACTTGGTCTGAACAATATGATAAACAAAAATAACATACCAGCCAGGGACTTATAAATACCCCATGGACAGAACTGGACAGATCCTCAACGCAGAAACTAAGAAGAGAAACAATGGACTTAAATATGACTCTAGAACAAATGGGCCTAACAGACATAGACATTTCACCCCAGTACTACTGAATATATGTTTTTCTCATCAGTTCATAGATCATTCTCCAATATCAAGATCTTAGGTCACAAATAAAACATCAAGAAATTTTTTAAAATAGACATTATATGTTGTATAATATATAATGGAATTAAAAGTATTACTCCATAGACCATAATGGAATTAAAGTAGTACTCAATTCCAACAGAAAGATTCATCTCCTGGAAAGTCATGGAAACTAAACAACCTATTGCTGAATGATAGCTGGGAGGACATAAAGAAGGAAATCATTAGATTTCCTGAACAAAATGACAATGAGGCCACAAGCAATCAAAACCTGTGGGATACTGCAAAAGCAGTCCTACAAAGAAAATTCATCACATTAAGTGCCAACATCCAGAAAGGAGAAGACTCTAAATCAACAATCTAATGAATCATCTCAAAGAACTGGAAAAGGAAGAGCAATCCAATTCCAAACCCAGCAAAAGAAAAGAAACCAAAATCTGATCAGAACTGAATGAAACTGAGAACAAAAGAACAATTCAGAAGGTTAATGAAACAAAAAGTTGGCTCTTTTAAAAGTTAAATAAAAACCATTAACCCTTGGCTAGATTAACCAGAAACAGAAAAGCAAGATCACTAATAAACACTATCATTAAAAGAAAGGGGGAAATAACAATAGATACCACTGAAATACAAAATACCATAACCAAATACTACAAAAATGTCTATGCTCAGAAATTTGAAAACTCGGAAGAAATGGTCCAATACCTGGAATCACATTACCTCGCTAGACTCAACAAGGAAGAAGCAGAACTCTTGAACAGACCAATATTGAGCAATAGAATTGAAAACAATAAAAAAACTTCCAAAAGCAAAAAGTCCCAGACCAGATGGTTTCGCACCAGAATTCTACCAAACCTTCTAAGAAGAATTTGTACCAGTATTGCAGAATATATTCCAAAACACTGAGAAGGACAGAAGCCTCCTCAACTCCTTCTATGAAACAAGTATCATTCTGATACCAAAACCAGGAAAGGACACAACAAAAAAACTATAGACAATTGATGTAAAAAATACTCAATAAAATTATAGCAAATAGAATTCAGCTACATATCAAAAAAATAATTCCACATGACCAGGTGAGCTTCATCCCAGGAATGCAAAGCTGGTTCAATATATCTGAATCTAGAAACATAATTCAACCACATAAACAGAACAACAAAAACAATATGATCCTCTCAACAGATGCAGAAGCATTCAACAGAAACGATATGATCCTCTCAACAGATGCAGAAGCATTTGACAAAAGTCAGCATCCTTTTTTTGGTAAGAAACTTAAGAAAATTGGCATAGACAGGACATTCCTCAAATTGACAGAAACTATTTATGACAAACCCACAGCCAACATCATTATTAAATGGAAAAAAACTGAAAGTACATCACTTAGAAATGGAACCAGACAAGAAAATCCACACGTCCACTATCACCACTATACCAACATAGTGCTAGAAGTCCTAGCTAATGCGATCTGGCAAGAGAAGAAAATCAAGGGTATCAAGGATAAGAAAATCAAAGGTGTCAAACTATGGCTCTTTGCTGATGATAAGATCTTATACCCAGAAAACCCAGAGGACTCAACCATAAGATTCCTGGAATTAATAAAGAAATAAAGCAATGTCTCAGGCTATAAAACCAATGTACACAAATCAGTAGCCTTCATATATATTAATAATAGTCAAGCTGAGGATCAAATAAAAGATACAATGCCCTATACAATAGTATCAAAGAAAATGAAATACCTCAGAATATATTTAACAAAGAATCTCTACAAGGAGAACTGTGAAACACTGAGAAAAGAAATTGCAGAGGATGTTAACAGATGGAGAAACCTATCATGCTCATGGCTGGAAAGAGAGGTTCTTTGTTAAATATATTGGTAAAATGTCTATATATACTACCCAAAAGTAATCTACAGATTTGATGCAATACCCATTAATCAATATCACACTTTAAAAATATTGAAAATACAGTTCTACTTTTTATATAAAACCAGAAAAAAACCCGAAAAGCCAAAGCAATTCTTCAAAATATTAACACTCTTGAGGCATAACTTTGCCGGGCTTCAGGCTATACTTCAAGTCTATAGTGATCAAAACACCATGGTAATGGCATAAAAATAGAGGCACAGAGCTATAAAACAGAACAGAGAATCTAGAGATGAAAACAGCCTCATACTGCCACCTGATCTTTGACAAAGCAAACCAAAGTATACGCTATGGGAAAGAATCCCTGTTCAGTAAGTAATGCTGGAGAACTGGTTAGAGATAAAAGATTGAAACTGAATCCCTACCTCTCACCACTTACAAAAGTTAACTCATAATAGATAAAAGATTTAAACCTAACGCATGAAACTATAAAAACCCTAGAAGAAACTCTTAATCTTGTCAGCTTAGGGAAAGAATTTATGAAGAAGACCCACTGGCAATTGTCGCAAAAACAAAGACACATAAATGGGAGCTGATTAAGTTAAAAAAACTTTTGCATAGCTAAAGACGCAGTCAACAAAGCAGAGAGAGAGAGGATATTTGCATGCTATGAATCTGACAAAGGGCTGATAACTAGAATCTACAAAGAACTCAAGCAAATCAATAAGAAAACATCAACCAACCCCATTAAAACTTAGGCAAGAGACATGAACAGAATCCTTTCTCATGAGGACAGATGAATGACCAACAAACACATGAAAAAGTGCTCATCATCCCTAATCATCAGAGAAATGCAAATTAAACCACTTTGTGATATCGCCTAACTTCTGAGAATGGCCCACATCACAAGGTTCCAAAGCAATAGATGCTGGTGTAGATGTGGAGAGAAGGGAACATTCATGCAAACTAATACAGCCTCTACAGAAAGGCATTAAAAGAACTTAAAGTAGACCTACTGTTTGATCTGGCAATCCCAATACTGGGATTGGGTAAATTATTACCCAGCAGGTACATGGCACAGGTATAGTACATACTTCCTGGGTAAAGGGCATAACTCCACAACCAGACCTTAACCTTTAAAGCAAACTATATAACCCAACTGTATGTACCCCTACATTAATCTAAATTTTTTTCTTTCTTGAGACAGAGACTCACTCAGTTGCCCTGGGGTTGAGTGCCATGCTGTTATTGCTCACAGCAACCTCTAACTCTTGGGACTCAAATGATCCTCTTGCCTCAGCCCTCAGAGTAGCTGGCACTACAGGTGCCCACCACAATGCCCAACTATTTTTGTAGGATCTTACTCTTGCTCAGGCTGGTCTCAAACTGGAGAGCTCAAATGATCCACCCTCCTTGGCCTCCCAGAGTGCTAGGATTACAGGCATGAGCCACCATGCTCAGCCAATCTAAGTTTTTTTTAAATGAAGGAGAAATGCAGGCTTTTCCAGATAATTAAAAGCTAAGTGCATAAATCACTTCTAGACCTGTTCTATAAGAAATGCTAAAGGGAGTTCTTCAAGTTGAAATGAAATATAATAAGAACAATACAAAGGCAGTTCTGTAGATAAGTAAATGGACAAATATAATAATCTCAAAAAACAAGGAAAAGAAAAGACAAAAAAGAAAGAAAACAAACAAATGTTGGAGAAGATACTGAGAAATAAAAAGATTTGTATATTGTTGATGGGATTACAAAATGGCATGAAAACTATGAAAACAGTATGGTCATTACTCAAAAAATTAAAAACTGAGTTACCATATAATTAAGCTATCCCACTTTCAGATATATATTCAAAGAACTGAAGCTGGGCACAGTGGCTCATGCCTGTAATCCTAGCAACTCTGGGAGGCCAAGATGGATAGACTGCCTGAGCTCAGGAGTTTGAGACCAGCCTGAGCAAGAGCGAGACCCCCTAAAAATAGAAAAATTAGCTGGGTGTTGCGGCACATGCCTATAGTCCCAGCTGCTTGGGAGGCTGAGGCAAGAGAATCAGCAAGTTTGAGGCTACTGTGAGATATGACTCCACAGCATTCTGCCCAAGGCGACAGAGTAAGACTTTGTCTCAAAAAAAAAAAAAAAAAATTGAAAATAAGGCTTCAAAAACATATCTGAACAACCATGTTCATAGAAGCAATATTCACAAGAGCCATGAGGTGAATGTAACCCAAATATTCATTGATAGATGAAACAATAAACAAAATGTGGAATATATACCAACACATAAAATGAATAAATGAATAAAACGAATCTTAAAAAGGTAGGGAATCCTGTCATACATAACAAAATTAATAAACATTGAAAACATTATCCTAAGTGAAACAACCCAGTTACAAAAAGACAAATATTACATGATTCTATTTACATGAAGTTATGTAGAGTACTGAAATTCATAGAATGAACAGCTGGAGGGAAAGGAAAAGAAGAGTTTAAGAGTTTCAGATTTGTAGGTGGTGCCTGTGGCTCAGTGGGTAAGACGCCAGCTCCATAGACGGCAGGTGCCGGGTTTGAACCTGGCCCTGGCCACATTTCAACAAAAAAATAGCCGAGCGTTCTGGTGGGCGCCTGTAGTCCCAGCTATAGGCAAGACAATCACCTAAGCTCAGGAGTTGAAGGTTACTATGAGCTGTGATGCTATGGCACTCTACTGAGGGCAATAAAGTGAGGCTCTGTCTCTATAAAAAAAAAAGTTTCAGATTTGTAAAACTATAAAAGCTCTGAAGATTTATTTCACAATATGAATATAGTTAACACTTCAGCACTGTACACTTAAATGTAAGACAGTACATTTTATGTCTTTTTTTACAATAAAAATGTTATACTAATTTAATTTCTGTCTATTTTCAGATATGCACCTTAATTTGTCACTTTTAATTTTATTTCCTTTTTTTAAAGAGACAAAGTTTCACTTTATTGTCCTTGGTAGAGTGCTGTGGCATCACAGCTCACAGCAACCTCCAGCTCCTGGGCTTAGGCAATTCTCTTGCCTCAGCCTCCCGAGTAGCTGGGATTACAGGCACCTGCCACAACGCCTGGCTATTTTTCTGTTACAGTTTGGCCAGGGTCACGCTTGAACCCATCACCCTGGGTATATGGGGCCGGTGCCCTACCCACTGAGCCACAGGCGCCCCCCAATTTTATTTCCTTAAAGCTATCTTTCTTTCTCTTGCATTTAATCATGGAGTTCAACAACAGATGGTCTTTTTCCAGAAAAACAGAATTTTCTCTGAATACCAGGGTATTCTCTCCACATGGAAGAGCTCTGACAATGACCCATCAATACAGAAATTTAAAGACCCAGAACCAAAAACAAAACAAAACAAAAAGCTAATTGTCAAGAACCTTATAAATGAATAAACACCTACTCTTTTCTTATTTTTTCTTTCTTTCTTTTTTTTTTTTTTTTTTGAGACAGAGCCGTCACAGCAACCTCCAACTCCTGGTCTCAAGCGAGTCTCCTACCTCCGCCTCCCAAGTAGCTGGACCACAGGCACCTGCCACAATACCCAGCTATTTTTTGGTTGCAGCCATCATTGTTGTTTGGCGGGACCAGGCTGGATTCAAACCTGCCACCTTAGGTGTATGTGGCTGGCACCTTAGCCACTTGAGGCACAGGTGCCAAGCCGTCCTTATTTTTTCTTTATCATACCTTATTGCTCATAATTATACAACGTTAAGAAATAACAATTCAAAAAATAATCAACTTCTTAATTTTCATCTAAATTCCATTTCTCAAATCTGGTCATTTTTTAAAAGAACAATAATTACATTAAAAATAAATACAATGATAAATAAGTAATTATACATCTAAAATTTCGTTCTCTCAAGTGGGCTCCTTGCAGCTGTTGTCAATACTCTGGAAAGGGTGGGGAACCTGCAGCCATAAAGGCACACGTGTCCTTCTAAGTCCTTAAGTGCAGCCTTTTGACTAAATTCAAATTTTACAGAACAAATCTTATTATGAAAAGGGGTGCAACAGAGCTATACGAAGGTTTCTTGCCTCATTCTGTGTTTAGAAAATAATAATCGGCGGCACCTGTGGCTCAAAAGTGTAGAGCACTGGCCCCATATGCCAGAGATGGAGGGTTCAAACCCAGTCCCAGCCCTCCCCCCCAAAAGAAAATAATCATCTTTTTTTTTCATTTCAAAATAGTATTTTTATTATATAAAAACGTAAAAATCCTGCAAAACCAGAAATACGAATACATTTTCCTGGGCTTTCACATTTGTTGATTTTTATTCTCAATCTCTTTTTCAATACAATTTACAACCTTATCCCCATTTCCGGTCTGATTATGCAAGTGCTAAGTGGCAGAAAGGTTTGGAATAAATACAAAAAAGGCAAAGCTGTGAAACTAAGTTGCATGCAAAAGATTCTATGAGGGTGGGAGAAATGTCTGAGAAGTGAAAGAGCAAAACAATGCAATTGGAAGGTTTTGGCTAGAGTTCTTTCAGTCGTCTTTGTCTTTTGCTCCGTGTTTAAGGATGTGAGTAAACTCAATGTAATTGAAATTCCCCTTTTTGCCAATAGGTGCTTCTCTGTACAGCTCGTCCACTTCTTCATCTGTAAACCAATCTCCCATGGTTGTCAGCAGCTCTCTCAGGTAATCTTCCTGAATGGTTCCTGTTGCTTCTTCATCAAAGCAAGCAAAAGCATTTCTGATGACATCTGAATCTATGCCATTTAACTTCTCACCAAACATGGTGAGGAACATGGTAAAATTGATGGGGCCTGGAGCCTCATTCATCATGGCTTCAAGGTATGCATCAGTGGGATTCTTCCCTAGGGAGGCAAGTATATCATGCAAATCTTCCTTGTCAATGAAACCATCTCTGTTCTGGTCAATTATGTTGAAGGCCTCTTTGAACTCCTGAATCTGTGACTGGTCAAACACGGCAAACATGTTGGATGTTGCATGCTGAGGGCGCTTCTTGGAGGTCTTGGTCTTTGCCTTTTTGCTTGACATGGTGGCTATTTAATTTAGGTGCCAAACACCACACCGGACTGCCCTGAGAGGTATGACTAGCGACGAGAGCGCTGGGCTGTGCGAAAATAATAATCTTGAAACCAGAATGTAAAACATGACCTTAGAACAGTGATTTTCAACCAGTGTGCCGCGAGAGGTTCTTAGGTGTGCCACACAAAATTTAAAGATTAAATTATTTTCAAAAGTAGTTCAAAGCATAGTAAGTATATTCTTTTTTGCACTCTTCTTTTTCTGATCAACATAATTTAAAGAAGCTTAATTATAGGTTCAAGTGTGCTGTGAAATTAAAAAGGTTGAGAAACACCACCTTAGAGAAACAAACAACTCTTCCTCATGGACTATGAAACATCTCTAGCTAGCAATGAAAAATGAGAACAATGGTTAAAAAAGAAGCCCTAAGACCATATATGAATGATTAACAAACGAAGCCATGTAAAATTGTTATGTTTTCCTATTAAAAGGATCATTTTAGCACTATGGTTATATAGAATTGTTATGTTTTCCTATTAAAAGGATCATTTTAGCACTATGAAATGTCACTTTTTATCATTAATAATACTTCTTGCCCTAACGTCTAACTTACCTGATATTGACAGTTATATCATCTTTCTTTTTGTTCGTATTTGCCAATGTATTAGACCTGCCTATCTTTTTACTTCCATTTTGCTTTTGTTTTATATTTATCCCATCTATGCTTTGTTACTTTATTCTTCTTTTCTTGCTTTTCTATTAGTAGTTTTTATTATCCCATTTTATCCCTCTATTAATTTGTTGGACATTTTTGTGTTAGTCTTTGAGTGGTTAACCTGCAAATTACAATATATATTCTTAACTTACAGTCTGCCTTAACCGCATCACAAACAATGTAAGACCTTTACAGTAGTGCCCAGTGCTGTGGCTCATGCCTGTAATCTCAGCATTCTGGGAGAACAAAGCCAGTGGACTGCCTGAGCTCAAAGTTCGAGACGAGCCTGAGCAGGAGTGAGACCCTGTCTCTAAAAAACAGCTGAGTGTTGTGTTGGGCGACTATAGTCCCAGCTATTTGGGAAGTTGAGGCAAGAGGATCTCTTGAGCTCAAGAATGAGTTGTGATGCCCTGGCACTCTACCAGGAGAAAGAAAGTGAGACTTTGTCTCAAAAACCAGAAAGACCTTTACAACAATTTAACTCCTCTAACCCTTCTTCATCCCTTTTTTTCTATTATTCTAGCATATTTCTACAATGCTTTAAACCTTATGACAGTCACATCATTTTAAAGCTCAACTATTAATCCAAGGAAATAAGCATGAAAACCACATACAGAGTAAATGAAATAAAGTAACACTATTTTGGCTAAATTGATATTTGCCAAAATCCTATATAGATCCATAGCTTGTCAGCCAGTATTCAGGGGTTTTGTAGCAGTGTCCAAATTCACAGGTACTGTGTATCTAATTGGCACTCCAAGAAATTTATAGCCTCCAGCCTCAGAAGTGTGGAGCATATAGAGGATCATAAGATCCCTAATGCAGCTCTAGGACCTAGCAGTACTCAGTGGGGAACTTAGTGGGGATCCCAACTCTTCCCCTTGCTCAGCATGAAGAATCCCCATTTCATCTTAACCTTTCTTCTTACCAGAACTGTCAGAAAAATTTTCAAGAAGGTTACAGAATAAATTCCTACATTAGACATGTCTTTTTTAGAGGAATTAACTCAATTTTATTGAAATTTAATGTATACACAGAAATGCAGCCATTCTAAGTGTATAATCTGATGAGTTTTGACAAATGTATATACAATCTATGATCTCCACAAAACCCAATATACAGAACATTTCCTTCATTCAAAAATCACCCTGTAGCCCTTGACAGTCCATACTGCTTCTTCCCCCAGGCCCCAAACACACACTGATCTGCTTTCCATTACTACAGATTGATTTGCTATTCCCATTTTCATATAAGTGGAGCCATACAGTATATAGTCATTTGTATCTGGTTTCATTTCACTGTATCATGTTTCTGAGATTCATCCACATCCTTGCCTGTACCTATGGTTGGTTCTGTTTGTTGAATATTATTTCATTTTATGACTGAGTTACAATTCATTTACCCAACAACACACTAGATGTACATGTAAAAGTCTTTCTGTAAACATACGTTATTAATTCTCTTGAGTAAATACAGGCAGAGCCTAGTTACAAATGAGATAGGTTCTGTAGGCTTTTTTTTTTTTGAGACAGAGCCTCAAGCTCTCCCCCTGGGTAGAGTGCCGTGGCATCACAGCTCACAGCAACCTCCAACTCCTGGGCTCAAGTGAGTCTCTTGCCTCAGCCTCCCAAGTAGCTGGGACCACAGGCGCCCGCCACAACGCCCAGCTATTTTTTGGTTGCAGCCGTCATTGTTGTTTTGGCGGGCCCAGGCTGGATTCGAACCCGCCACCTTAGGTGTATATGGCTGGCACCTTAGCCACTTGAGCCATAGGCACTGAGCCTGTAGGCTTTTTCTTGAGTTGAATTTGTATGTAGGTGGAAACAGGTGTATTTACCAATTACATGTAATAGCGTCTATTCTTAAGTGGGAGTGGTACTTTGGTTGGATGTTTGTAACTCAGTGACTTACTATAATTGCCTCCATTTGTTAGGGTTAGTTGTATGTAAGTTGGATGTTTGTAACTCGAAGACTGCTGTATTTAAAATGAAATGACTGCTTCAAACGTTAAGTGCATGTTTCACTTTATAAGGAAGTCCAAAATGTCTTCCAAATGGTGGCAGAACTGTCTATTTCTACCAATAATGTAGCAGAGTTTCCACTGTTTTTGCCAACATTTCAAATTGTCAGACTTTTTAATTTTAGCAATCTTTTTTTCTATTGAAACAAATGAAAAATTTTATTATATGAATTAATTTTTATGTCCAAGCACCAGGATAATGAAATGTATTTTCCATGCAAAATATTATATACATTAAATAACATATAGTGATAACAATGCAGTGTAGGTTTCCTGGGAAGGGGACTCTGTTATAGAAATGTACGTGCAGGAAGTGTATTTATTGGGCAGTGCTGTCTAGATGAGGACCAGTGAGAGTGGAGAATAAAGCAGGATAGACAGAGCAAGAAGGTGAACTCTATTGAAGTCCCAACAAATGTCTCAGTTGATCCCTTGAGGAACCTCTAAAGTTGGGGAAAGCCCCTCAAAGATGTCTTGAATTGAAGTAATGGCCAATCTTTGGATATCTGCCACACCACAAACATGAACCTTGAATAAGACAACTCTCTTTAGCCAGGGACAATTTCCAGAGAAGAACTCGGCAGAGAGCACCCAACTACCAATAGTCCCAGTAGCTGAGGGCAGGAGTGCTTCAGTCTCTTCAGTCTCGAAAGGGTTGGGTGATTTGTGAGAATCTGGGAAGCACATTATAGCACTGACTATGGATGATCAAAAAGAACAATATGTATTTCATAATTTACAGCCAAGTTCTGCCACAATCCAGATACAAGTAAACTTGAAATTATGAAAAGGTAAAATTCTAGCAAGAAAACAAAGAAACCACATAAAATGCCAACTACTGGAAACATTTAATGGTAAGAGAGAAAAAAACAAACCCAAATAAAAGGCCTCTAAATAGTGAGAAGAATTATTTCCAGGAATGTTCATTTTATTTTTTTTCAAAGTCTCAAAAAAGACAACTAATATTTGTAAATAAAAACAGAAGATAATTTCAAAAAAACAGATCTTCCCAAATCTTATAGATGATAGAAAAAGAAGAAATCCTTCAAACTCATTCTACTACTTCTGGATACCTGATATTAAAATTGGCAAAATATATTATAAAGGGAAATTACAGACATATTTCACTTATAAATGTAGATGCAATATCCTAAACACATATGAACAAGTTGAATTAAAAGTTATTGTTCAAATAATGTACTTTGGTCAAAATTATATCCAACTTATGTGAGAATTAGTCACTATATTCCTATTTTTTTTTTTTTTTGTAGAGACAGAGTCTTTCACTTTGTCACCCTCAGTAGAGTGGTGTGGCATCACAGCTCACAGCAACCTCCAACTCTCGGGCTTACGCGATTCTCTTGCCTCAGCCTTCCGAGTAGCTGGGACTACAGACACCTGCCAGAATGCCCAGCTACTGGTTTGCTGCAGTTTGGCTGGGGCCGGGTTTGAACCCATCACCCTCGGTATATGGGGCCAGCACCCTACTCATTGAGCCAAAGGCGCCACCCCACTATTTTCCTTTTTGTTTCCTTTCCCCCTCCCTCCTTCTCCCTCTCGGCTCTCCCCTTCCCCCACTGTGTCATTAATTGTCATTAACTGTCCTCATATCAAAATTGAATACACAGGATTCATGCTTCTCCATTCCTATGATGCTTCACTAAGAATAATGTGTTCCACCCACCTCTATCCAGATTAATACAAATACTTCAAAGTCTCCACTTTTTTAATGGCTAAATAATATTCCATGGTATACATATACCACAGCTTCCCAATCCATTCCTGGGTTGGAGGGCATTTAGGCTATTTCCACATTTTGGCGACTGTAAACCAAGCTGCGATAAACCATCTAGTGCAAGTGTCCTTATAATAGATGTTTTTTTTTCCCTTTTGGATAGATGCCCAGTAATGGGATTGCTATTGGGAGGTCTAGCTTGAGTTCTTTGAGGGTTCTCCATACTTCCTTCCAAAAAGGTTGTATTAGTTTGCAGTCCCAACAGCAGTATAAAAGTGATCCTTTCTCACCACATGTGTGCCAGCATCTGCAGTTTTGAGTTTTTGTGATGTGGGTCATTGTCTCTGGGGTTAGATGGTATCTTGGGGTGATTTTGATTTGCATTTCTCTAATAATTAGAGATGATGAGCATTTTTTCATATGTTTGCTAGCCATTCATCTGCCTGCTTTTTTTTTTTTTTGTGACAGAGCCTCAAGCTATCCCCCTGGGTAGAGTGCCATGGCATCACGCTCACAGCAACCTCCAACTCCTGGGCTCAAGTGATTCTCCTGCCTCAGCCTCCCAAGTAGCTGGGACTACAGGCGCCCGCCACAACGCCTGGCCATTTTTTGGTTGCAGCCATCATTGTTATTTGGCGGGCCCAGGCTGGGGATTCGAACCCGCCACCTTAGGTGTATGTGGCTGGGGCCTTAGCCACTTGAGCCACAGGCGCCGAGCCCATCTGCCTTCTTTAGAGAAGGTTCTGTGCATCTCTCTTCCCCATTGATATATGGGATTGTTGGCTTTTTTCATGTGGATTCATTTGAGTTCTCTATAGATCCTAGTTATTAAGCTTTTGTCTGATTCAAGATATGCAAATATCCCTTCCCCTTGTGTAGGCTATTTGCTTTGGTTGCTGTCTCCTTACCTGTACAGAAGCTTTTTAATTAAGTCCCATTTGTTTATTTTGTTGTTATTTCAAGTGCCATGGCAGTCTTCTTCATGAAGTCTTTCCCCAGGCCAATATCTTCCAGTGTTTTTCCTATGCTTTGAGGATTTTTATCATTTCATGCCTTAAATTTAAGTTCTTTATCCATTTTGAATCAATTTTTTTCAGTTTCAGTTTTTTACGTGTGGACATCCAATTCTCCCAGCACCATTTATTGAATAGGAAGTCTTTCCCCCAGTGTATGTTCTTATTTGGTTTATCAAAGATTAGGTGGTTATAAAGTTGTTGGTTTTATTTCCTGGTTTTCAATTCGATTCCAAATGTCTATGTCTCTATTTTTGCGCTAGTACCATGCTGTCTTGACCACTATGGCCATGTAGTACAGACTAAACTCTGGTAAGGTGATGCCCTCAGCTTTGTATTTATTACTAAGAACTGCCTTAGGTATATGAGTCTTTTTCTGGTTCCATACAAAATGCAGAATCATTTTTTCCAAGTCTTGAAAGTACAGTGTTGGTATTTTAATAGGAATGGCGCTCAATCTGTAGATTGCTTTGGGAAGTATAGACAGTTTAACAATATTGATTCTTCCTAGCCATAAGCATGGTATGTTCTTCCACTTGTTAATATCCTCTGCTATTTCCTTTCTTAGGGTTTCAAAATTTTCTTTCTAGAGGTCCTTCACCTCTTTTGTTAGGTATATTCCTAGGTATTTCATTTTTTTTGGAGCTATAGTAAACAGAGTTATGCCCTTAATTAGCCTCTCAACTTGGCTGTTATTGGCGTATATAAAGGCTACTACTGACTTGTGGACATTGATTTTATATCCTGAGACAATACTGTATTTTTTTGATGACTTCCAGGAGTCTTGTGGTTGAGTCTTTGGGGTTCTCTCAGTATAAGATCATATCGTCAGTAAAGAGGGAGAGTTTAACCTCCTCCACTCCCATTTGGATGTCCTTTATTTCCTCGTCTTGCCTAACTGTATTGGCTAGAACTTCCAGCACTATGTTGAATAGTAATGGTGACAGAGAACAACCTTGTCTGGTTCCAGTTCTAAGTGGAAAAGCTTTCAGTTTAACTCCATTCAGTAAGATATTACCTGTGGGTGTCATAGATAGCTTCGATCAGTTTAAGAATTGTGCCACCTATGCCTAAACTCTTCAGTGTTCTAACTCTTCAGCGTTCTAATTAGAAAAGGATGCTGGGCTCGGCGCCTGTGGCTCAACCGGCTAAGGCGCCAGCCACGTACACCTAGGGTGGCAGGTTCGAATCCCCAGCCCGGACCCGCCAAACAACAATGACGGCTGCAACCAAAAAATGGCCGGGCGTTGTGGCGGGCGCCTGTGGT
>NW_003852496.1:5680258-5733779 GCF_000181295.1 Otolemur garnettii | reverse complement strand
GGCTCAAGTGGCTAAGGCGCCAGCCACATACACCCAAGGTGGCAGGTTCGTATCCAGCCCAGGCCACCAAACAACGACGGCTGCAACCAAAAAGAAAAATAGCCAGGTGTTGTGGCAGGCACCTGTGGTCCCAGCTACTTGGGAGGCTGAGGCAGGAGACTCCCTTGAGCCCAGGAGCTGGAGGTTGCTGTGAGCTGTGGTGCCACGGCACTCTACCCAGGGGGATAGCTTGAGGCTCTGTCTCAAAAAAAGAAAAGGATGCTGGATTTTATTGAATGCTTTTTCTGCATCTATTGACAGGATCATATGTTCTTTGTTTTTGCTTCTGTTGATATGGTGAATAATGTTTATGGACTTGCATTTATTAAACCAGCCTTGCATCCCTGGGATGAAACCTATTTGATCATTATGTATGACTTTTTTGATGATAAGCTGTATCTATTGCTAGGCTTTTGTTGAGAATTTTTGCATCTATATTCATTAGTGAAATTGGTCTGAAGTTCTCCTTTTTAGTTAGGTCTTTTCCTGGTTTTGGTATCAGGGTGATGTTTGCTTCATAAAACGTGTTGGGGAAGATTCCTTCCTCCTCAATTTTTCGGAATAATTTCTGCCAAATGGGAATAAGCTCTTCTATGAACATTTGATAGAATTCTGGTGTGAAGCCATCTAGACCAGGATATTTGGGGGGGGGTGGTGGGGGTGGTGGTTAGATTTTGTTTCTTTGATCTCAGTGCTTGAAATCGGTATGTTCAGGAGATCTATTTCTTCTGGGCTAAGTCTAGGGAAACGATGTGATTCCAAATATTGATCCATTTCCTTCACATTGTCAAATTTCTGGGCATAGCGTTTCTGGTAGTCTTCAGAGATAACCTCTTTTATTTCTGGGGCATCAGTTGTTATTTCCCCTTTATCATTTCTGATTGAGATTGCTAGAGATTTTACTTTTTTATTTCTAGTTAATTTGGCCAGAGGTTTATCTATTTTTTATTTTTTTCAAAAAACCAACTCCTTGTTTCATTAATTTTCTCAATGATTCTTTTATTTTCAATTTCATTGATCTCTGATTTAATTTGGGTATTTCTTTTCTTCTGCTGGGTTTAGACCTAGATTGTTCTTCTTTTTCCAATTCTATAAGATGGCTTGTGAGTTTGCTGATGTGCTCTCTTTCTGTTTTTCAAATGTAGGTTTCTAAAGCGATATATTTTCCTCTTGGGACTGCTTTTGCTGTATCCCACAGGTTTTGGTAGTTTGTGTCTTCATTGTTGTTATGCTCAAGGAAGTTAATGATTTCCTTTTTTATTTCTTCCTGCACCCAACTGTCACTCAGCATAAGGTTGTTTAATTTCCATGCCTTTGTGTAAGGTTGAATGTTTTTGTTGGAGTTGATTTCCACTTTTAGTGCCTTGTGATCTGAGAAAGGTAAAATTTCAATTCTTTTGATTCTGTTGAGGGTTTTTTTGTGTCCTAGAATATGATCAATTTTGGAGAATGTTCCATGGGGCCATGAGAAGAATGTATATTCTTTATCTTTAGGATGAAGTGTTCTATATACATCTATCAAGCATAGTTGTTCTAGGGTCTCATTTAAGTCTCATATCTTTGTTTATTTTCTGTTTAAAGGATCTGCCCAGCTCGGTAAGAGGAATGTTAAAGTCCCCTGTTATCATGATGTTATAGGGTATCATATTGCTCAGACTAAGTAAGGTCTGTTTCAACAATAGGAGCATTTAAATTGGGTGCATAAATATTTAGAATTGAAATGTCTTCTTGTTGTATTTTTCCCTTGACCAGTATTAAATGACCATCTTTGTCTTAACTTTAGTTGCTTTAAATCCACATGTATCTGAGAATAAGATTCCAACCCCTCTTTCTTCTGAATTCCGTTTGCCTGAAAAATTGTCTTCCAACCTTTAACTCTGAGTTTTCGTTTGTCTTTTGAGGCTAGGTGTGTTTCCTGCAGACAGCAAATACATGGCTTGTGTCTTTTAATCCAATCAGCCAATCTATGCCTCTTCAGTGGGGAATTTAAGCCCTTAACATTTATTGAGATAATTGATAAGAACAGTAGCACTGTATTCATCTGATTTGGTGAGAGTCCCTTGCTTAGTTTTATCTTTTGCATCACTGTAGAAGTTAGGTTCTGTCCTTTAATTTCTGGGTGTTTACTTTGCTGATGGACCATTGTGATGGTCAATGTGTAGAACAGGTTAAAGCATTTCCCATGGAACTGGTCTTCTTATGGCAAATTTCCTCAATGTTTGCATATCAGTAAAAGATTTGGTTTCTCTGCAAATTTTAAAGCTTAACGTAGTGGAATATAGAATTCTGGGCTGGAAATTGTTCTGTTTAAATACATTAACTTGGCTTGGTGCCTGTGGCTCAAGCGGCTAAGGCGCCAGCCACATACACGTAAGGTGGCAGGTTCGAATCCAGCCTTGGCCTGCCAAACAACAACGATGGCAGCAACCAAAAAATAGCCAGGCGTTGTGGCAGGCGCCTGTGGTCCCAGCTACTTGGGAGACAGAGGCAAAAGACTCGCTTGAGCCCAGGAGTTGGAGGTTGCTGTGAGCTGTGATGCCGCAGCACTATACCCAGGGCGACAGCTTGAGGCTCTGTCTCAAAAGAAAATAATAAATAAATAAATTTTGATGACCACTGTCTTCTGGCTTGAAATTTTCATTAGAGAAGTCTGCAATCACCCTGATGGATCTGCCCCTGTAGGTCAATTGGCATTTACTCCTGGCAGCTTGCAAGATCTTTTCTTTTGTCTTGACTTTAGACAGGTTCATCACAATGTGTCTTGGAGAAACTTTATTTGAGTTGAGGTGACCAGGAGTCAGATATCCCTCTGAAAGGTGTGTGTCAGAATCTTTGGTGATATTTGGGAAATTTTCATTTGTAATATTCTCTAGAATGGCTTCCATTCCCCTGGGGCATTCTTCTTCCCCTTCTGGGATACCTGTAACTAGTATGTTTGAATGCTTCATAAAGTCCCATAATTCTGTCAGTGAACGTTCTGCTTTCTCTCTCTTTTATTCTGCTTCTTTAACTAACTGGGTTTATCTCAAGAGCTTTGTTCTATACCTCTGAGATTCTTTCTTCTGCATGATCTAATCTGTTGTTGATACTTTCTATTGCATCTTTAAGTTCCCTAATTGACTGCTTCAGTTCCTTCAGCTCTGCTATATCTTCTCTATATTCTTCATATCATTCATCTCTTATTTGATTCTGTTTTTGGATTTCCTTTTGGTTATTTTCCACTTTATCAGCAGTTTCCTTCATTGTTTCTTGGTTGTTTTCCACTTTCTCAGCAATTTCCTTCATTGTTTTCATCATCCGTATTTTAAATTCTCCTTCTGTCATTTCTATCACTTTATGAAGCATGATCTTTACAGGTGGAATCCTCTGCAGTAGCTACCTCATGGTCCCTAGAATGGGTTGCTCTAAACTGGTGCTTCATGTTACTGGAATTTTTCTGCTGATTCTTCCTCATGAGTGTTTTCTTTTATCTGTTTACTTGCCCTAATTTTCCTTTCACTTCCTCTTGCTCTTTGAGTTACTGTGCCTCTGGCCTAAGATTTTGATGGTCCTATTGATACTCAACCAGAAGGATGAGAAGATTGAAGAGCAAGAAGGGAAAAAAGATTTAAAAAAAGAAAGAAAGAAAAACAAAAAGAGAGAAAAGAGAGGGCGTGAGTAAAAGGTAATATTGACAAAAAGAAGAGAGGTGCAGAAAGAGAGAGACAGGAGTAATATAGGCATATAGTAGGGTACTTTGACCCAAACTTAAAGACCCCCCAACCTCTGGGGGTGCTAGGTTGGGTGGTTCCCTTGAGGTCAGCAGCTCTTTGCCAGCCTGTTCAGACACAGTACCCCACCTTCAGCAAGTAGAGAGGAAAGACAAAAATACTGTAAGTCAAACCAAAACAAACAAACAAAAACTCTTACGGGATAAATTGGGGGAGAAAACAAATAATAGGGGCAGAAACACTAGCAAAGATAAAGTTCTAATTGTTAAAGAAGGCAACAATGGAAAAATGTATTTAAACTAGGAAAATGAAGGAAAAAAAATCTAGAGGAAAAATCTTAAAGAAAAAAAAAGCCAAAAAATTGAACAGTATATATATCTTGCTAAATATTGTGTGGGCAACAGGTGATCTTCTGAGGTATGAGATGTTAATCACAATGCTGATACAGCTATACAAGATGGAGACTGGAGGCTACTGCTGATTTCTCAGATCCTGCTGGCTTGAGAGCCTAAATGTCTCCTTAGCCCACTTAAAAGACACTTTAAACTGTTAACCTTGGCTAAGCAGAAGCTTTCCCAGGAAAGCACTTATAGCTGAGATCTCTCCTGAAATGGCTGCCCGCTTATCCTGTGTGCCAAAATTGGTCTCACTCTATGCCCTTGAGGGCCAAGGCTGTGATCTGCCAAACACTGAGATCTTCACTCTTCCCCAGCATCTCAGTCCACGCCTTTGGGCTGTTCAGTCACTAGATTACTCCTCCAAGGTCTCCCGGCTGATCCAGGCACTGTAACCCTGAGGGCGAAGCCTGCAGGGGCAGCTCTCCCTCAGCTCTCCCACAGCTGCTGTGCAGGCGGCCCACAGCTGAACAATGTTAGCTCAGTGGCTGAGTCTGGGGCCCTAAACAACACCCAAAGTCATCTGCACTCTCGCCCAAAATCTCCCAAGGCAGTTCAATTGAGTGCTCAAGTTCAAAAAACCAAAACAGCCCAAAGGTAAGGACTTTCATCATGCTTACAGTTTTGCTGTTGCTATAGTTAGAGCTGCAGGTGGCCTCCGACCAAATAAACACAACCTACCACTTGCCAGTTCTCCAGTGCTTTTGTCCTCCTTGTGGGGTCCAGAAGTCTCTTATTATCTCCTTGTGTCCCCAGTGGGATGTTTCTGGACAGATTCCACCAGCCAGAGAAGCCTGGAGTCTTCTCTCTCCAATCTCACCGTGCCCAGTTGCACAGAAGCTGTTACTCGGCCGCCACCTTGCTCCCCTCCCAGAATGACCCTAGACATGTTTTTTAACTAATTGTTAAGATATTTTGTGTTGAATCATCTAAAATTACCATCTTTGTAGTCAAAACTTCTCAAATATTGGCAATTTCATATGTTTTGAAGTAAGAAATTTAAGTAGAAGACCTACCAAAATCCTAGCCTCAATTATATACCCTATTTTTAGGTAAATCTCACTAAAACAGTCCACATATGACAAAGTAAGCTGCTCATCCAAATGAGGGAACAAAACTGATTTTATCAGTTTTATTTAGTGAAAGACTGGAGCTACAAATCTTCATAATGATGAAAACAAGATGTAAAAGTCAAATTTATCTTAGATTTCTGTACTAATCCATAAATCTCTGCACCCTAATACAACAAAAGATCTCAGAACTCTGAACAAAAAATAAGAAACACATATCACAACTAGTATGTACATCCAAAGTAGATAATTTATACTCTGGCCTAAATTCTCCTGAGCTATAATCAGATCACGAAAGCTTTATTCCCATTCTCACAAAGCTAAACTTCTGACAATTGGAAATAGCCTGCATTCCATCTTTAGGCAGAGATACTTATGCAAGTTTATCTTTATTACCTTAAGGCTCTCTGGACAAACATTCCTAAGAATACATTAATCACACACTGCTTAAACTGAATTTGATTCTGTTTGGTCAAACTCACTATAAATTGGGCAGCGCCTGTGGCTCAAAAGGGTAGGCGTGGGCCCCATATGCCGGAGGTGGTGAGTTCAAACCCAGCCCCAGCCAAAAAAAAAAAAAACCTCACTATAAATTATGTAGATAATGCATGATACCCAAGGAATATGGAACATGGAGGAAAGCTTATTAAAGAAATGCTTCAAATCATAAGCAATCACATTTACAACACAATTGGGTAGATATTCTCATTCAGCTTTTTGTATCCTTACAGAAGAAGTAATTCAAAAAGTAAAATACCTGGATATTATTGTTTGGCCTAGAAGAATGTATGGTAGCTGTATCCTGAACATCTACAACTGTTGAAAACAAATTTAATATTGTTGTAAAGTCCTGTGTGAGCTTAGAAAGGACACAAAATTTAATGTATTCTAGTTCTACCCTGTGGTAAGAGGTGTATTACACAGCTGCTTAACATGTTTATGAGATTTTTATTAATAAACCAAGAGTATGCATCCTAAGATTGTATGCATTCTAACAAGCTCCCATTTCACTACACTACAGTTCTAGAAAACATTTTCCTCAGCATCCACAGAGGGGAGGTTATACCCATCTTCAGTTACTCTGATCAACTATTATTGCATTGTCAAGCTTATAAAGACACATTAAGAAATAAACAGATCAGAATTAGGACTCTTATTGCCAAGGCCATTCATTTTGCATACTACATAGTTTTAAAAGAACAGTGTTGCTGGGCGGCGCCCACTGTGGCTCAGTAGGTAGAGCACCAGCCCCATATACCGAGGGTGGCAGGTTCAAACCCAGCCCTGGCCAAACTGCAACAAAAAAATAGCTGGGCATTCTGGCGAGTGCCTGTAGTCCCAGCTACTCAGGAGGCAAGAGAATCACCTAAGCCCAGGAGTTGAAGGTTGCTGTGAGCTGTGACACCACGGCACTATACCAAGGGCAATAAAATTAGACTCTGTCTCAAAAAAAAAACAGTGTTGCTGACACAAAAACCTTCTCAACAAATCTCAATATGTAAATGAGGGCTACCCATTTTTATAAAAATCTCAAGTTTTGGTGATTTCTACTATTTGATACTCATTGGTACAGTAGGGCTTTTGTCTCTGTGCTAATACTAAGAAAGAAAGAGGTATTATGTGAACAAGAAAAGATGAAAACCACCACCACAAGAGAAACTTTAGCCGGTCTGTAGTATGGCAATCACATCAGCAATACTCAAACCAATTCCCTGGTGGTGAGATTTCAATTTTAATAGCCCAATTTTGGATATTTACACTGAAGAGACTATATGTTTAATGCTGGTTTCTCTTGGCTTACTGGATTTCACAATACCATTACCACCAACCCAAATAAAGGAAGTGAATGAACATTAGGCCTTTGTTTTTAAGGTAATACAGTTTTGAGCTTAAAAAGACAAAGCTGCTCAATAAATTATTCCTAATGAATAATACTTAGTACAATGGAGGAAATTTAATGAATTAAAAATGTATTTTCTAAATCATCTGTAGTAACGAACACTTTAAAATAATTGTCTGTCCATTTTTAACTTGCTTATAAGTTCTTTTTTCTTGTTTTGGTATAAAGAAACAGGGTAAGTGATAAAGTCCACTGCTGGATTACTTACTACTTATATATTTAATCTACCATCAAGTGAGGCTATAAGCTTGCAAGAGGCCTTAAAATTTTTTCTTATGTTGAGATGGGTTGAGAATCAGAAAACAGTTATTATTTTTGGTGTTGCTGCGATTGCTAGGGGGGTCTTCCTCATAAAGTTTTTTCCTAGGTCAAAGGATTTTTCCCTACATTTTCTTCTAGAATTTTTATTGTTTTGTGTCTTAAATTTAAATCTTTTATCCAATAATAATCAATTTTTGTCCATGTTGAGAGATACAGGACCAGCTTCAGTCTTCTGCATGTGGATAACTAGTTCTCCCAGTACCATTTGTTAAATAAGGATTCTTTTCTCCATTGCATGTTTTTGTGTTATTAAAGATTAAATGACAATATGTGGCTGGGTTCACCTCTAGATTCTCTGTTATCCTAAGAGTACCACAGAGTAAACAGACAGCCCTCAGAATGGGAGAAGATTTTTGCATGTTATGAATCTGACAAAGGCCTGGTACCTAGAATCTATAGAGTACTCAAATTAAACAGTAAGAAAAGTACAAATAACCCTCTCTGTAAGTGGGCAAGAGATTTGAACAGAAACTTCTCCAAGGATGATAGACAAATGGCTGACAAACACATGAAAAAATGCTCATTGTCTTTAATAATCAGAGAAATGTAAATCAAAACCACTCTAAGATATCACCTAACCCCAGCAAAATTAATCCACATCACAAAGTTCCAAAACACCAGATACTGGAGTGGATGTGGAGAGAAGGGAACACTTTTACTACACTGCTGGTGGGATTGCAAACTAATACAGCCCTTTTGGAGAGAAGCATGGAGAATCCTCAAAGATCTCAAGTAGACCTTCCATTTGACCCTGCAATAGGTATCTACCCAGAACTAAATCATTTTACCACCAAGACATTTGCACTAGAATGTTTATGGTGGCTCAATTCATAATTAGCAAGTTGTGGAAGCAACCTAAGTGCCCATCAACTCATGAATGGATCAACAAACTGTGGTATATGTAATACTATGGAATATTATTCAACCATTACAAAAGATGGAGACGTTACATCTTTCACATTTACCTGGATAGAGTTGAAATACATTCTTCTTAAGAAAGTATCGCAAGAATGGAAAAATAAATATCCAATGTATTCCATGGTAATATGAAATCAATATAGAAACAATTACATGTTCCTAAGAATAATAAAACACTATTATACTCCAGTTGGGAGGTAGAGGGAAGCGGGAGGCGGAGGGGGAGGGTGAAGGACGCATGGCAGAAGGAGGGAGGGCAAGAGGCAGGTGAGGAGTTCTTCTACAAATGGAACTTTACCCTGGAAGTGAGAACAATGTAACCCAGAGGTGCTCAAACTTTTTAAGCAGGGGGCCAGTTCACTGTCCCTCAGACTGTTGGAGGACTGGACTGTGGGACCCGGGACAAGTCAGCTGCTAAGCAGGACAGGCAGCGGCAGCAAAAACACCCAGTGGGCCGGATAAATGTCCTAGGCGGGCTGCATGTGGCCCGCGAGCCGTAGTTTGAGGATGCCTGATGTAACCTAAATATTGTACCCTCGTATTAATTTGAATAACGTTAAAAAAAAACTATAAAAAAAAGAGAATCAGAAAACATAAATTTTCTAAAGACAGCAGGAGTTCTGCACATAAGGTTTGAATGAAGAAGCCAAACAATTTTAGTGTGCTCCTGAGCCAGATCTCATAGCCTAACTTTCCTACAGTGTTTTAAGTATTCATCCAGTGAAGTCCTATCTAAAGGGGCAGGCTCTCAGAAGGAATCTGAGATTGTTTAGTCCAACTCTCTACGGGAGTCGTGGATGTTTCCTACAAAATGCATGATATATGGTTCTCCAGCTTTTGTCTGAGAATCTCTGGGGTAGGAAACTATGCCAAGGCAGCAGCGTACCTCAAAGCTAGACAGTTCTTTTGTAAAATTTGTTCTTACACTGTGGCAGTTTCACATCCTAAGTCAATTATAAATGATTTTCAAGTTATCGAAAAGTTTCTTAAAGGTGGCTCAGTGCCTGTAGCTCAGCAGCTATGGCACCAGCCACATACACCAGAGCTGGCGGGTTCGAACCCAGTTCAGGCCTGCGAAACAATGACAACTACACACACACACACACACACACACACACACAAAATTAGCTGGGTGTTCTGGCAGGTGCCTGTAGTCCCAGTTACTTGGGAAGCTGAGCCGAAGAGTTTAAGGTTGCTGTGAGCTGTAACACTACAGTATTCTACTGAGGGTGACATAATGAGACTCTGCCTCAAAAAAAAAAAAAAAAAAAAAAAAGTTCTTAAAAGAAAATTATTCTTTCCTTTATTGTTTTTAAAGTATTAGGCCACAGGGGCCTACCTACATCAATATGAATCCTCAGAGATTTAAATCAGGCATTATGGCCCACACCTATAATACCAGCACATTGGAAAGCTGAGGCAGGAAAAACGTATGGGGCCAGGAGTTTAAGACCAGACTAAACAACATAGAGAGACCCTGTCTCTACCCGCCCCCCCAAAAAAAGGAGGGGGAGAGAGAGAAAGAGAAATGGGCAAAAGCAGGAGGATCACTCAAGCCCAGAAGTTTGGGACTGCAGTAAATTAGGATGATGCCACTGTACTCTATCCCAGGCAACAGAGTGAGATTCTGTCTCAAAAAACAAAAAAATAATAATAATAATTATATATATGTGTGTGTATATACACACACACACACACACACATATATATATATAAAGAGAGAGAGAGAAACCAAATACTCATAATCAGTGTACAATCAACCATGTATAAATAAATGTTTAACATAAGACCTTAATGGTACCCAATCTTTTAAAATATCAGAATACTGTTATTTTCTTGGTAAGAGTTCAACATTAGTGGATAATTCTGCACTTACTCAAGCTTAAACTAAGCACAGACTTTTAGTAATCTACACTCATGTGTATATATATATACACACACACATGCACACGCTAACAAAACTTATGAGGAGACCTTTCATAATCCCTCCAAATGAAATCTAAAATGTAAACCTAACCTGACTAAGTATCTACCTAATACATTTAAAGGCTTTAGTTAAATTCCTCAGAATACTAACGTTGGAAGTGACTACAAAGTGATGAGAGTCCACATCAATTAATATTTAAAATATAATATTCTTATCCCAAAATTGTTTTTCCAAGTATATTACTATTTAGATCATCATTCTGTCAAAGAATACTTTAATAAGGCTGGGTGTGGTGGCTCACACCTATAATCTTAGCACTCTGGCAGGCCGAGGAGGTGGATTGCTTAAGCTCATGAGGTCGAGATCAGCCTGAGCAAGAGCAAGACCTCGTCTCTAAAAATACCTGGGTGCTGTGGCCTATGCCTGTATTCCCAGCTACTCAGGAGACCAAGGCAAGAAAATCACTTGAGCCTAAAATTTTGAGGTTGTGAGCTGTGAAGCCATGGCACTCTACCCGGGGTGACAAAGTGAGACTCTATCTCAATAATAAAAAACCATACTTTAACAAAGTCTGATATAAGGTTTTAAGTTTTTTTAATGAAAATATTCATGTTATCATAAGTTAATATTCTAAAAACAAGGCAAGGCAATGATTAATGAGGCTTTAGAAAGCTGCCGTATCTGGGATTGTTAAAAAGGCAAGCACAGGAGACTTTCAGTTCTAAAACAGTGATGCAGAATCACACTGGCTTCACTTTTCCCAATGGAAAACCAAAAACAAATTTATAGCACTGAGACTATCACTAGAAATATCCCAGAACTCAAATATGAGGATGAGATGCGACATAGGGCCACAGTGAAGTAAAAACCTCTAAGCCAGTGGTTCTCAACCTTCCTAATCCTGCAAACCCTTTAATACAGTTCCTGTGGGTCGTGACGGCTGCTCTAAGCAAACATTAAGAAAAATGAACTTCTGTATTTTTCTACCCGCTTGGTGCTAGGCAGATGTTTGATCAAAGTGGATGATCAAAGTGGACAACTAGCCCCCCATCAACTTAGGTTTCCTGGCGGGAGACCTGTCCCTTGCTGAACCCACAGAAAATATCAGGAGTACCTAAAGGGAGGTATTCCTGAGGATAACCAGAGACGAAAGAGGGCAGCACTACTATCCGCAGGTCCTGGAAATTCTGCTTTCTGTAACTCAGCCAAAGAAGATGCCAATCAAAGTGGCTATTCAAAAGGTTCATTCCTCAGGTCACCTGCATATGAACACCCCAGCCAGGATTCCCATGCTACTGGGATATCTTCTTTGGCATCTCTCCAATCAGGATGAATAACACTCTGTAAACTATAATTGAAGCAAATCTGGACTTAAAGGAAATATTTTGTACCAAAAAGGGGCTAGTGACCCAGTGGGTTTAAAAGATACACACACACACACACACACAAAAACAACAAACAGAAAGGCTCAGCACCCACAGCTCAATGAGTAGGGCACCAGCCACATAACACCGAGGGTGGCGGGTTCTACCCCAGCCCAGACCTGCTAAAACAACAATGACAACTCCAACCAAAAAATAGCCTGATGTTGCGGCAGGGGCCTGCAGTCCTGGCTACTCAGGAGGCTGAGGCAAGAGAATCGCTTAAACCCAAGAGCTGGACGTTGCTGTGAGCTGTGACGCCATGGCATTCTCCTGGGCAACATCATGAGACTGTGTCTCAAATAAATAAATATATAACAGAAAGAAAAAAAATCAACAGGTAAATTACTAAAAACCTCAAGAACCCCTATGAAAACATGTCCAATAAAAAAAAAAACAAAAAAAAACAGCGAAGACTGGAATAAATAATCCTTTAATTCAAAGAAATAAATGTACAACCACAAGAGCCAAGAGCAAACCATGACCTCCTCAAACCAATAAAGGACGGACAAATGAGTGATGAAACCTAAAGAGACAACAATGTGAATTCTCTGACCAAGAATTCAAAATAGCAGCTTTAACTCAGTGATTTCCAAGATAACACAAAAATGTCAACTCAGAAATTTATATAAAGAGATTAAAATAATCCCCCTACCCAAAATCAAACAGAAATCCTGGAACTGACAAATACATTTGTTAAAATGAAAACATCGTTTCAGTCAAGGCTCTCAAAGGCAGAATGATCAAATAAGCTCAAAGACAGGTTATTTGAAAATACAAAGGTAGGCAAGGCATGGTGGTTCATGCCAATAATCCCACCATTGTGGGAGGCTGAGGCAGGAGGATCACTTGAGGTCAGGAGTTCAAGATCTACCCAAACAACAACAAGGCCCCATCTAAAGAGATAAATTAGCCAGACATTGTGGCTTTGTAGACGATACCTGTAGTCCCAGCTACTAGGGAGGGTGAGAGGCAGGAGGATCTCTCGAATCCAAGAGTTTGAGGTTGCTGTGAGCTAGGCTGACTGCCTCTAGCCTGGGGCCATGGAGTGAGATGTGAGAGAGAGACAAATTGATTTTCTGTTGAGATAGAATGAGAGAGAGAAATACATAGAGAAGAAAAAAGAATGAGAAGAAATGAAGACTCCCTACGAGATACAAATTTTCTTAAAATTATTATACAAGAGGGATTTGAGCAAGAGATAGAGGTAGAAAGCTTATTAAATAACTGAAAACTTTCCAAAACTTGCAAAAGAGATAAACAGATATAGAAAGGTCAGAAAACACAAATAGATTTGACCCAAGAAAAACTGCCCCAAGGAATTTAATAATCAAACTCTCAAAAGTCAAGGACAAAGAAAGGAATCTAAAAACATCAAGCGAAAAGAAGTAAATAATATATACTGAAGCTTCTATTCATCTGGCAATAAACTCCTCAATGGAAACCACACAGGTAAGGAGGGAGTAAAATGACATTTTCAAAAAGCCAAAATTGGGGGGTGGTGGTGGATGTCATCCAGGAATACTATATCCAGCAATTCTATCCTTCAAATACATAAAAAGGAAAGATTTAAAAAGTCTTCCCAGGCAGCGCCTATGGCTCAATAGGTATGGCACCAGCCCCATATACCAAGGGTGGCAGGTTCAAACCTGGCCCTGGTCAAACTGCAACAAAAAAATAGCCAGCCATTGTGGCTGGTAGTCCCAGCTACTCAGGAGGCTGAGGCAAGAAGCTGGAGGTTGCTGTGAGCTGTGAGCTGTGTGCTGTGTGACACCACAGCACTCTACCAAGGGCGATAAAGTGAAACTCTGTCTCTACCAAAAAAAAGAAAAAAGTCTTCCCAAGGCAAATAAAAGCTGAGAGAATTCACCACCACCAAATCCACCTAACATGCAAAAAGAAAACATGTGAAGTACAGAACCCAGAATATCAAAATATTCTAATACTATAATTGTGGTATACGAGTTATAACTCTAGTATGAAGCCAAAATCTATCAAAAACAATAACTACAGCAACCAGAAACCTTTTAAAAGATAGGCAATATACAAATTGACACAACATAAAGTAAAATGTTGACTTTGAGGGAGGAGCATGGAGTTAAAGGGGGGGTTCTAGTTTTTTCTTTGTTTCTCTTCATTTCTTTGTAATCTAAGTACAAAAAGTTATTTCTTAAAAATAACTTGTTATGGCTCGGCGCCTATAGCTCAGCCGGCTAAGGCGCCAGCCACGTACACCTAAGGTGGCGGGTTTGAATCCCCAGCCCGGACCCGCCAAACAACAATGACGGCTGCAACCAAAAAATAGCCAGGCGTTATGGCGGGCGCCTGTGGTCCCAGCTACTTGGGAGGCGGAGGCAGGAGACTCGCTTGAGCCCAGGAGTTGGAGGTTGCTGTGAGCTGTAATGCCTCGGCACTCTGCCCAGGGGGACAGCTTGAGGCTCTGTCTCAAAAAAAAAAAAAAAAAACTTGTTATTATCTAATGTTTGTTGTAAGCCTCATAGTAACCAAATACAAAAACCTATAACATCTTCACTAATCTTCACTAAAAGTAAAAAGCTACCATACTGAAACCTCCCTTACAAATTAATAATGGGGCGCAAGGTGAGAACTGGGGTAAAGCCCTATAGCTAAAAATAAGGCATAGGCCCAGTTAAAAATGGTAGTAATTAGCCACTGTCCCCCTATCTGCTACTCTGTACCTGATGATGGTCATAAGAAATTTTAACTTTCTCCAGAGATAGCATCATCTATTTGAAAACTAGGGGTATTGGGCAGTGCCTGTGGTTCAGTGGGTAGGGTGCCAGCCCCATATACCTAGGCTGTCGGGTTCAAACCCAGCCCTAGCCAAACTGCAACAAAAAAAAAAAAAAGAAGAAGAAGGCAGGCGCCTTCCACCTACTTGGGAGGCTGAGGCAAGAGAACTGCCTAAGCCCAGGAGTTGGAGGTTGCTATGAGCTGTGTGATGCTACAGCACTCTACCGAAGGCAATAAAGTGAGACTCTGTCTCTATTAAAAAAAAAAAAGAAAGAAAGAAAGAAAGAAAAGAAAAGAAAATTAGGGGTAGATTTTGAGTTATCTTCCAGGTCTTTCATTCTATTTGACCGGCTAATCCACATAGACCAAGGAACTGATTCAACTGGTTTTGTGACCCCACCCACCCAAGAGGCTAACCAACCTAGTCAGTGGCCCATCCCAAGGAATTTGATGGTTTCTCCCTGAACCCAGCCAATTAACAGACCCCAAATGCCTAATCTTCTGCCCAGCAAACTATCTTTAAAAACCTTGTCTCTCAAATTCTGAGAGTGGTGGATTTGAGAAATTCCCCCTTCTCCCTGATTAGCATTATGTAGAATAAACTCTTCTCTGCAGTAAAACCTGCTGTTTCTGCGTATTGGCTTTCTCCTGGGCAGAGGGAAGATGAACTTGGATGGGCAACAACAACGCCACCAGAGAAAAATCACTAAACCACAAGGAAGACAGGAAGGAGTTACAAAACAAGCAACAAAACGGCAGTAGTGAGGACTTACCAATTATAAAACTGAATGTAGATGGACTCAATTTTCCAATGACTAAAAGAACACCATGCAACTATATGCTACCAACAAGAAACCCACTTCCACTCTATAAATACACACACAGACTAAACGTAAAAGAGTAGAAAAAGATATTCCAGACTGGGACCCAGGGCTCACTTTTGTAATCCTAGCATTTTGGGAGGTCAAGCAAGAAGATCATTGAGCCCAGGAGTTCTAGACCAGCCTGAGCAAGACCAAGACTCCGTCTCTACTAAAAATAGAAAAATTGGCCACCTGTGTCTCCCCTACTCAGGAGGCTGAGATAGGAGGATCAGTTGAACCTAGGAGTTTGAGGTTGCTATGAACCAGGCTGAGGCCATGGCTAGTCTGGGGGAACAAAGTAAGACTTTCTTTTGAAAAAAAAAGAATACTAAAAAAACATTAAGTAAAATGCAACATTTCTTTGCAATAAAAAGCCCTCAACAGAGTATAGAAGGAACACATCTCAAATCAATAAATGCCAAACATGACCGCTAACATCTTATTGAAAGAGGAAAACCAAAATCCTTCCCTTTAAGCTGAAGAGAAAGACAAGGATGGCCACTTTCACCACTTCTATTCAACATAATACTGGAAGTCCTGGTCATAGCAATTTAGACCAGAGAAAGAAATAAAGGGTATCCAAACTGAAATTGAAATTGAAGAAGTCTCATTAGCTTTGTTTGCAGACAACACGATCTTATACTTAGAAAAACTGAAAGCTTCTACCAAAAATCTGTCAGAACTGTCAAATATATCCCATAAAGTTGCAGGACACAAAAGCCAACATATAAAAATCAGTAGCATTTATATAGGCCAATAGTGAACAATCAGAAAAAGAAATAAAAAAGAAATTCCAAGTTTTTTTGAGACAGAGTCTCAAGCTGTCACTCTAGGGAGAGTGTCATGGGATCATAGCTCAAAGCAACTTCCAACTCTTGGTCTCAAGAGATCTCTTGCCTCAGATTTTTTAGCAGAGACCGGGGGTGGGGGGTTCTGCTTTTGCTCAGACTGGTCTCGAACTCATGAACTCAAGCAATCCACCCACCTCGGCCTCCCAGAGTGCTAGGATCATAGGCGTGAGCCACTGAAGAAATCCCATTTATGACAGCTTTACATAATATAAAATAGCTAGAAATCAGTTTAACCAAAGAAGTGAAAGATCTATAGAGGGAAAACCATACTATGCTGATGAAAGAAACTGAAGAGGACACACACACACACACACAACCAAAAAAAAAAAAAAAACCCAAAAACTGGAAAGATAGTTTATGCTCATGGACTGAAAGAATTAATATCATTAAAGTAACAGTTCTACCTAAGGCAACTTACAGATTCAATGCAATCCCTATCAAAATACTTGCAGCATTCTTCACAGAAATAGAAAAAACCTTAAAACTTATATGGAACCACAAAAAAACCCCAAATAGCCAAAGCCATCTGGACCAAAAAGAAGAAAACCAGAGGAATCACATTACTTGACTTCAAAATATACTACAAAGTACAGTACCCACATCAGCATGATACTGGCATAAAAACAGACACATAGACTAATGGAAGAGAATAGAAAACCAAGATATAAATCCATACAATTAGAGCCAACTCATTTTTGACAAAGGAACCAAGAATATACAATGAGAAAAGACAGTCTCTCTAATAAATGGACAACTACAGGCAGAATCTAACTAGGCCCCTATCTCTCACCAAACACAAAAATAAAATAAAATGATTAAAGACTTACATCTAAGACCTGAAACTAAGAATCTGCTAGGAAAAAACATTGGGAACTCCCTGCCCAGGACATTGGTCTGGGCAAGTATTTTTTTGTGTAAGACCTCAAAATCACAACCAAAACAAAAATAGACAAAGAGGATTAACAGGAACTAAAGATAAAAGCTTTTGCATAGCAAAGGAAAACAATCAACAAAGTAAAGAGACAACCTACAGAATGGGAGAATATATTTGCAAAATACCCATCTAACAAGGGATTGATAACCTGAACTGATAACCAGACTCAAACAACTCAATAGCAAAGAAAAAAAATTCCGATTTAAAAATGGGCAAAAGACCTACATAGTAATTTTTCCAAAGAAGTCATACAAATGGCCAACAAATATATGAAAAATGGTCAACATCACTAATCATCTGAGAAATGCAAATCAAAACTGCAAGCTCCCACCTAAGGTGCAATGGAAGGGTACATGGCATACCTCCTGGGTAAAGGACTCAACTATAACTGGGATGCTACCTAACAAATGCAAACAATGCAACCCAATTATATGTACCCTTATATTAATCTGAAATGGGAAAAAACCCACAAACTACAATGAGATATCGTATCACCATGGTTAAATATGGCTTTTATTAAAAGACAGGTAAAAACAGATGCTGGTAAGGATGCAGAGAAAAGGGAACCCTCGTACCCTGGTTTTGGAAATGTAAATTAGCATACAACCACTATGAAAAACTGTACAGAGGTTCCTCAAAACACTAAAAATAGAACTACCATATGACCTAGCAATTACACTAATGGGTAAATAGCCCCCTAAAAGGTAATCAATATATGCACTCATACATTTACTCAGAACTATTTGTAACAGATATAATATGGAATTAATCTAAGTATTCATCAACAGATAAATGAGTTAAGAAAATACAGTGTATGCAAAGTATGACAATTAAGTTCACAAATTTATCCTAGAGAAAGTGCTACATACCTCATTAGTGAATATCATCTATGGATTGATGCCAGCACCTAGTCTACCTTTCAAAGTAATTTTGGAATACTTTTTCTGGAATGACCATCATAGCTGTTGTTAGATGGCCTGACAATTAAGTTCACGAACTTGCCACCCACCCTTACATTGTCAGGGAAAAAAGAAAAATAAATCTTATACTTCCTGGTGGTCCTGATAATGTAAAACTCAGCTTCCAAAGATAAAAAAGAACCTCAAGAGATACACTAAACATAAATAACCTTGAAAGAAACCACATAACAAATAATATCACTCTGGTTTCTTGAGAAATATAAACATTAACTTTCTATGACTTTTTTTGCCTGCTAACTAAAATTCTCCCAGGACCTGACATTTATAACTGTAACTCTGTATATGTCTTTCAAGAGTATAAAAGAGTTTTGTGAGAATGACTGGAGGTAGGGAGCTGTCAGTGTTTTAAGGCTGATGGCCTACTGAGTTTCCCCACTGGCTATTAAAATTCTTTTCCCTATAATCTTTGGTAAGAGTCTATTGGTTTTGATTCAACAGTCCTGCAACAGCAGCACTGTACAAACAACTCAGTAAGGTTTCATAACCTCGGTATATCAGTGTCTCACAGCCGTGTTCATGTTTGTTACTGCTGCATGTTTTTGTGTGTTGTATAGTCACAGCTGATGATCATTCCAAAATTGCTTTCAAGGGTGGACTAGACAGTGGCATCAATGCATAGCTTGCCAAGGGAAGTACTTCGAGGGTGACTAGTGATATTCAGCAGTAAAATATGTAGCACTTCTTCTAGGATTGAGTTATCAAATTTAATTGACAGACTTCACATACACAATAGAATATTATTCAGCCATAAAAATGGATGAAATCCTGTCATTTGCACAACATGGATGGAATTGAGATCATTGTAAGTAAAATAAGCACAAAGAGACAAATACTCTATGTTTTAACTCATATATGGCAGCTAAAAATAGTAGATGTCATGAAGATAGAGAGTAGACTGGTGGTTACCAGAGGGTAAGAAGGGGTGGTGGTGAAGAGAGATTGATTAATGGATATAAATATACCGTCTGATAGAAAAAATAAGACCTAGTGTTTTAGAGATCAATAGAGTGACTATAGTTTACAATAATCTATCATTTTGAATCTATCATTTCAAAATACTTGGAAGAGAATAATTTGAATGTTTCTAGCATAAAGAAAAGACAAATATTTAAGGGGATGGATATCCCAATTATACTGATTTGATGGTCTTTATAAAATATACAAATGCATTAAATTATCACATGCACCCTTAAAATATGTACATTATATATCAATAAAAATTCAAAAAGTCAAGGACATTTAAATCGGATTTCCAAGGTATACTGTCAATTTTCTGCTACTTAAAATCTAAACAATTATATTGACCAAAGTAAAAATCCTTGTTATTTTACCAATCACAAGAGTCTCTGCAAAGTTCAGAATTCACATTTAAGAACTGGTTCCAGGCTCAACGCCTATAGCTCAAGCAGCTAAGGTGCCAGCCACATACACCAGAGCTGGCAGGTTCGAATCCAGCCTGGGCCTGCCAAAGGACAATGACAACTACAGCCAAGAAATAGCCAGGCGTTGTGGCAGGCGCCTGTAGTCCCAGCTACTTGGGAGGCTGAGGCAAGCGAATCACTTAAGCCCAAGAGTTTGAGGGTCCTGTGAGCTGTGACACCATGGCACTCTACCAAGGGCGACATAGTGAGACTCTGGGGTGGGGGTGGGGGGGAGAGTTAGTTCCCATCCTGGTTGGCAATTAAAATAAGGCTTTGAGGTGAGGCTCGGTGCCTGTAGCTGAAGTGGCTAAGGTGCCAGCCACACACACAGAGCTGGCAGGTTTGAATTCAGCCCAGGTCTGCCAAACAACATTGACAACTACAACTAAAAAAAAGCCGGGCGTTGTGGCAGGCGCCTGTAGTCCCAGCTACTTGGGAGGCTGAGGCTAGACAATCACCTAAGCCCAGCAGGAATTGGAGGTTGCTGTGAGCTGTGATACCATAGCACTCTACCCAGGGCTCTGTAACTTTGAGACAATATTAGGATTAACACTGCAGGCAATAAAAATCATTTATACAATGCAGAAAAATCAGCAACTGCATCAAAGAACATTCTCAGTAATACCAAAAATTATCAGCAGAGTCTAATAGTCATGATTAACTAATTCTTCATCTTTCCCAAATAATCCAGGGAATGTATTAAATATTGTACACTGATATTCACTAAAAAGAAGTTTTGAATTAAAATAAACCAAACCTGGGAATCTCTCTACAACAAAAAATTCACCCCCAAGACATTCAAACGTCAAATACTGCTTTTGAGATTACAATTTTATACTGCAAGATGAAATTTTTCTAATAGCTTCAAACTCTTTAGATAACAACTTAAAAAAAAAGTCTGTGTGAACTTTAAGATCATGAAACCAACAGGCCAAAATATGATGGAGAAGCAACAATTTACTATCTTACTATCCCAAAGGAAATAAATTGCTAAAACAATTTCTTCCTCATAAACCCCTAAAGACCCACATTCTGATTTCCTGTGTAACTCAAGTTTCTATTATATCGAGCCAGGAATTATTTTTTGAAAAGAAGAAAACTTCTTTGATTTCTGACATCACTAAAAGCTCAGAAAAGTTTGTACAAAAAAAAAAATTAAACACAGATTAAAAAGCAAAAGTAGCTGAAGAGCTAAGTATAATAAATGACTGGATCCTTAAACATGCTACAACTCTTCATGATTATTCTAAAGAATATGGCTATATATTAAATAATAACAAATAAAAAGAAAAATTAGGTGTGAAGCGCATGGTGCCAGGGGTGGGAAATAATGTGACATTTTACTTCATCTCTAACACACATTTACAAGAAGGCAGAAGTTGAAAGATTCTTACTTTTTTTTTTTTTTTTAATTGTTGGGGATTTGTTGAGGGTACAAGGAACCAGGTTACACTGATTGCATTTGTTAGGTAAAGTCCTCCTTACAATTGTGTGTCACACGCCAAGACCCCACCCTTGTCTTCCCTCTCTCTGCTCTTCCTTTCCCTCCCCCCTCCCCCTCATTCTTTCTCTCTCTGCAGAAGATTCTTACTCTTAAAAGTGAATTATTTTAGAAATGAGATAAACTCTCTAGAAAAGTCTTTTTTTCTAACATTCTCAAATTACTAAGCATCTATATTATCTTTTCTTTTCCTTTTTTTTCTTTTTTGAGACAAAGTCTCACTTTGTCACCCTTAGCAGAGTGTGGTGCCATCATAGCTCACAGTCTTGGGCTCAAACAATTCTCTTGTCTCAGCCTCCTAAGTGGCTGGGACTACAGGTACCCACCACAACACCTGGCTATTTTCAGAGACACGGTCTCCCTCTGACTAAGGCTGGTCTCAAACCCATGAGCTCAGACAATCCACCCATCTTGGCCTCCCAAGTGCTAGGATTACAGGCGTGAGCCATCATGCCCAGCCCTAAGCATATATATTATCAAAGAACTACTTTCAATTCTTTCTGAATTAAATTCTATGACTTTTACCAAATGAAAATTAAAGATATGAAAAACAAATCAGATCATAAAAAGGAAAAACAATTTCACAATGGAGCTGTGTATACTAAAAGAAGCGTATAGTACCTGAGGATTAGGAAAGCTCTATTCACTCCCAAAACTAGACCCAGACATTGTGTTCTGTTCTGGAGACTGAAATTTAAAAGGAATACTGAAGAACTGGAACAGTCAGAGTTAACAGACTAGTATTATTAAGTATTCAAAATTATGATGTGAATGAATACTCCAGTGCTTGCTTTAGCAGCCCATGTACTTAGAATACAAAGAAGGTGAGCATGGCCTCTACAAAAGGATAACAAAAATTTTATAAAATCAGTAGTGATAAAATCAGTCTTTGTTAATCACTTAAGCCCAAGAGTTTGAGGTTGCTGTGAGCTGTGACACCACAGCAGTCTACTGAGAGCTACATAGTGAGACTCTGTCACACACACACACACACAAAAAAAAATCAGTCTTTGTCACTGTTCTTAAGATTTCTGTCTTCAAATAAGCTGATCTAGTAACCAATATTTTTAAAAAGGAAAAATTTTCGGCCAGGCAGTGGCTCATACATGTAATCCTAGTACTCTGGGAGGCTGAGACAGATAGCTTGAGCCCACAAGTGTGAGACCAGCCTGAACAAAAGCAAGATCCTGTCTCTACTAAAAATAGAAAAAGTGAGGCAAGAGGATCACTTGAACCCAAGAGTTGGAGGTTGCTATAAGCTATGATCCCATGGCACTCTACCCAGCATGACAGCTTAAGACTGTCTCCCAAAAAAAAAAAAAAGGGAAAATTTTTCCCCTTTTCTTGTCCCCTACTTGAAAGAACCAGTGTTTTTCAATGCTCTGACATACGCTCAACTGGGTAAAGAGGCAAAAATGCTGAATACAGAATCAGAGTGAACCCAGGGATCTGGTCCTGGCATCACTCATAATTAGCTGTATAATTTCAGGCTGGTTTTAACATTTCTGAACCTATAAAATAAGGAGTCTGATTAAAATTATTTCAAGACTTAATAGTCTATGAGTCATTGCTAGTCATTTGGCAACAGATAGTGATCTACTGACAGAAAATGAAAATCATTTGTGTTTCAAAAGTCTTATTTTGCAACTCTAGGATTTCAAATTCTTAGCTTCTTCATATTACAATTTTGCAATCTAAGTCAGAACTTCTTATCTCAGTAGGATGTTACTATGATAAAATAAAATGACAGTTTTTAATAAATATTTGACTTGATATTTCGCTGAAGATATAAATATTTTTGCAGTATATAAACCAACAAATCCTAGCTAATTCTGTTAGGTAGGTAGGTAGGTTAGAACAGCTTTCCTAGGAAGGAGGGCAAGGTGGGGCCCTCAGGGTGCCTCCCATCTTAATTCTGTCCCAAGTGATTGCTCACACCTGCCACCCTACCAAATCTACCAATCAGAACATTAAGTATACCAACTGCTTTTGCTTGGCCCTTGAAAATAAGACCTCTATCAGGGCTCTGGTACAGTAGTGGACTTTAGATGCCAAACTTTCTCCTTTCATGCCTAAGATTCAAAGCTATTGATAAAGTACCCAAATCCCTTGTGAATAAAAGGAAAAAGCAGACCTTATGTCACTTACTATATTCCTTTAGGGGTCTGATTGCCCTAAGGCCTGTTGCTATTTTGTATAATGGTATAAAAGGAAAGGAGGCTAAATTTAACATAAAGAGTAAACTCATTTCGTTGAGTCTTCATCATAAACACTGCTCCTTCTAAACAGAAGGAATATGATTCACTTAAGAAAAAAACAAAAACCAAAAAACTCTGAGAAGCATTCCTATGATGTTGAAAGCACACACAGTGAGAATAAGATGGAGTCAGTTAGGCTAGGGCTGAGATGACACAGCTGGTCTACTCAGCTTAGGTCCTACGTGACCTTCGATTCATGTCTCCCATTCTTGCTGTTTTGTACATTCAGCTTTAACCTAAAAGTATAAATCTTCAGTAGTTTACAGCAATTGGTTTACAAGATTAACTTTTGAATTGCAATGCTATTTTGGGTCATGGGTTATGTCAACTGTTGTTTATTATGGGTCATAGGTTATGCTGATTATTGTTGTTTCAAGTAAGGGTTAACACGGTTTTTACTTTGAACTTTCATATATAAAACTATGATTTTGGAAATGGAAGAAAAGAACAATCTTGGAGAGGCTACTCTAACTGTTCTCCAGAATGGCCAGCCTTCTGACAAGTAATGTTTGGTGGACCTATCCCTGTCTCTGCGTATTGACTGACAGTGACAGGCAGCCCAGGCAGCAGGACCCTCTTTGTCCGGTAACAATGTTACACCTTGAATAACAAATTTATCAAGGTCAAGAACAGTTAGTTTATCTATAGCTTCAGTTTCACCCTTAGAAAAACCATATTTAATGTTAACATAAGATCATTAAGGATAATGAAAATATCTTTGAGGCCACTAAATACATATTTGTACTAAAGGAAACAAAGTGGGGGGTAAGGAGAACAGAACATAGCTATACAGATTCTGCCTGTCACAGCTAGGGTCAATAAAAGATAGTTGCTTTGGTAATCAAATTTTGCTCAGTAAAATACCTTTAACAGAGAACAACTAAAAGCCAAAATACATCTTCATCTCTAACTTATGCCCATTTTTCCAGTCCCATATTATTAACTGTCTATAGGACAATCCTTTGACAGTAAATGTCATCTACCCAACTGACACTACTATATAGAGATCTCTATATAGAAAATCAAGATCTCCATCGATTTTCCTTAAAAATATGATTTTTTTAACTATTCAGTGGGAAAATGGACACTATGTTCTTATTGGTTCTCCCAAGCAAATCTTTGGATTAACTTTTTTTTATTCTCATCCTTCAAAATCCTACATCTTTTCTATTCTATTTCCATAATTACCACTTTTCAGTTCAATATTTATAAGAGCTCAGACTAGTACATTACATGGTCACTGGGCTTAATCTGGCCCATATCCTGATGATGTACTTACTGTACTAGTTACTTCTCAAATTATCATCCTGGATTAATCAATGGCTTGTCAGTAAGACAGTTATCCCCTCACTTCCACCTATGGTCCTGGTCTAAGGCACCCTCTGGTGGTCAGCAACAGGAATTATCCTCCCCCAAATCCTCCCGATTCTCTCCCTTGGAATAAAACACCTAGCTTACTGGTTTTGGTCACAGTTCAACTAATTCAATCTTAGAAATACATGTTCCTCAAACTTCTTCTTCTAAGATTTCTCTATCTTCCTTCCTGTTATAGCCAGGTATTACAATAAATTCTCTTTCTCTCTAATCATATTGTAGGTGATGTAAAAAACTTCCCTAATTGCAGCCTAATATACATAGCTTTTCCTAAATTTGCCTAAAAACAGGAAAATCATACAGTGAGCTTTGAAGAGATATTGGCCTTAATGGAGAACCATGATCAGTAACATCAAACTTGCCATTCAGAAGCTCCAAAGTTTGCATCTACCCTCTGATTTCCCTGTAATTAAGCTTATTCTTTCTCAGTATTTATGGCAAAAAATTTCAATCACTATTACTGTTTTATAATAAATAAGGGGTGTTTAAATAGCATTGATTTGTATTAATTCACTACACAGTTACCCTTATAACAGTACAACAGCACACAATAATATGCAGGGTATTCCTAAAGTCACTACACAAAGGAAAAATGGGAAGTTGTAGCTAAATGTACCTTTATTTACAGAATATTCATCACAAAATTTTAAACAGAGGTGGTCAACACATACAGAATATTTTGTAAATATTTTGTACAATTCTGTATTGTATTTTGAGGGATGGACTTTGTAGGCTAGACTGGGAATCTCCAAACCACTTCTAACACTGGAACTCAAAATGACTTCTCTCACAGAAATTAGCAATTAAATGTTGTTCTGTTTTCTCAGACGCATGGTCCTAGCTCTCCAGAGGTTCACAATTGGGTCCCCCTCCCCTTCTTTATAAAAGCACATCTCAATTATTTTAAAGCTTGGTATTTGCATATACTGTGTTGTCTTACGATGGAAAAGATATATATTGACTGGGCCTCATATTCCTAAAACATCCTGCAAGAAGCATATTCTCCATAAAGCCCCTGCTGCAGTGGTTACTGAGCTAGCCACATACACTGAGGCTGGAGAGTTTCAAACCAGCCCAGGCCAGCTAAACAACAATGACAACTGCAACAGAAAAATAGCCTGACGTTGTGGCAGGCACACAGTCCCAGCTACGCAAGAGAATCGCGTAAGCCCAAGACTTTGAGGTTGCTGTGAGCTGTGATGCCACTGCACTCTACTGAGGGTGACAAAGTAAGACTGTCTCAAAAAAAAAAAAAGCCCCTATAACTTGACCCTAATACTTAGCTCTCCCTTCTCTGAACTTGTCATCACTTTCAGAAACATTTAATTATAAAGAGGGTGCCAAAAATATAAATATAAATTTTTAAAAACGTATCTATGTATTACTTTTCAAAGCTGAACTGAAGGTATTGTTACTGGTCAATTGTACCTGGACATGCTATGCACGTCCATTTTACCTGCAATCCATGTGCTTTTTGGAAATGACAGAGTTTATTTCCAAGAGATCACTTAAAATGTGTATACATTTTTTTGGCACCCCAATATATTGTTCTCTATTAAAGCTTTTGAAAAGCTGAGAGTAGATTATATGTATGCTGCAGATATTGATCACCTCACCCCTCCAGGTAGTCTGGCAGGGCCTAGGGTGGCCTCAGGTGTGAACTCATCAGTTTAGCCGGATGTGTTGTATATATAGTCTAATTTTCTATGTGTGCCTTGCTGCTTTTAAAAAATGAATTGAAGGTGGGCAAAACAGTTCAAGAAGGTATTAAAATTTAAAGTTCTGGCCATGCACAGTGGCTCATAGGTATATGCCTAGTACTTTGGAAGGTCAAGGCAAGGGGATCGTTTGAGGCCAAGAGTTTGAGACAAGCCTGGGCAGCAAAATAAAAATCCATCTCTACAAAAATTTAAAAATTAGCTAGTGTGGCACATGCCTGAGGCAGGAAGATCATTTGAGCCCAGGAGATAGATGTCACAGTGACCCATGATAGTACCACTGCATTCCAGCTTGGGCAACAAAGCAAGATCCAGTCTCAAAAAAAAAAACTGAGAGAACTAAGATTCTGCCCCAGCGTTAGGTTACCACTCCATTTCTAAAAAGTAAAACAAGAGATTATAATTTATGCAACAGAAGTGCAATTTATCCAAGAAAGATGCATAAGTCTAATAGGGAGATACAAAAATGTTAAGGCCTTGGTTTTAAATTAAAATAAAATATTCAAAGTATACATTTATCTTTTTTGATAATGACTTTTTTTTTTTTTAAGACAGAGTCTTATTATGTCGCCCTCAGTAGAGTCACAGCTCACAGCAACCTCAAACTCTTGGGCTTAAGTGATTACCTTGCCTCAGCCTCCCAAGTAGCTGGGACTACAGGCGCCTGGCTACGTTTTTTGTTGTAGTTGTCATTGTTGTTCAAACCTGCCAGCCCCAGTGCATGTGGTTGGCACCCTAGCCCCCTGAGCTATAGGTGCCAAGTCAATTAAATGACTTTCGATTAACGACAAACTATTTGATCCCAATTATGCTTTCTAAGAAGAAATAGTACTTAAGTTCTAGCAATTTGTTTACAAAGAGAATATAATCTTGACTTTAAAGAAGCAAACCAAAACCTAACATATTCTATACCCAGAGTGTCAATTTCTATAAATCAGAACTGATGTTACTGCACTCTGATTTTACAATTGAATGACATGAACTTTCTCCCAGACTGGTGGTTATTATAAAAAGAAAAAATTCACATCAATCCTTAGACATAATTGCTTTTTCAAAGTTGCATTAAAAATACTATCAATCTTTTTATGTCACTAATCATTAGAGAAATGCAAATTATTAATAAAAACTTCAATGCAATACTTTTACATGCACTAACGACTAAAATTTAAAATGGTAACACTAAATATTGACAAGGATACAAAAAAACTGAAATCTTTACGCACCACTGGTAGAAATGCAGAAGATATTGCCATCTTATAAGTTAAACATACCTGTGCCACATAACTCACAGAAATGAAAACATGGGCCCACACAAAGATTTATATACAAAAGTTCATAGTAGTTTAATTCATAACAGCCAAAAAGTGAAAACAAACCCAGTTTCTATCAACTGATGAACACATATACAATGCAATACTATTCAGCAATAAGAAGGAACTATCAATACATGCAACAATTTAACTGAACCTCAAAAGCATTATGCTAAATGAAAAGAGTCAAACACAAAGGACCAGATACGGTATGATTTCGTTTTTTAGCAAACTCTAGAAAAGGCAAAACTATACTGATAAAAAGCAGATCAGTGGTTGTCAGAAGCTACAGGTTGGACAAGACAGAACTGACTGCAGAAAAGAGGCAAGAAAAATCATTTTAGGGTGATGGCAATGTTATACATCATGACAGTGTTATTACAGGACTATATATTTTTCAAAACCAATCAAGTTATACACTTAAAACTAGTGGATTTTATCATAATATATGTCAATAAAGATGACAAAAGACATTAACAGAAAGAAGTCCTGGGGAAAAGTTCTCACTTTACTCTCTAAGTTTTCAATACGATATGCTTTACTTACACTTTTTTCTTTTTAACATAAAAGTCTATAATCCCAGAATCACCATGATAAATTTCTTGATGTTCTCTGATAAATACTGAAGATTAAGACAAATTTTATATACTGTCATTGTCAATCTAGGGCCATCTAAGTTGAGAAATCGATAACCAAATGTTCTTTTTATGTCAAAGATAACTACTATTCACGTAAATACACGTATATGCTGCTTTCCTCATTTAAACTTTACTACTTCTTCTTTTTTTTTTTTTTTTGGAGACAGGAACCTCAAGCTGTCCCCCTTGGTAGAGTGCTGTGGCATCTCAGCTCACAGCAACCTCCAACTCTGGGCTCAAGCGAGTTTCCTGCCTCAGCCTCCCAAGTAGCTGGGACCACAGGCACCCGCTACAACGCCCGGCTATTTTTTGGTTGCAGCCGTCATTGTTGTTTGGCAGACCCAGGCTGGATTCCAACCGGCCACCTTCCAACCGGTGTACGTGGCTGGCACCTTAGCCACTTGAGCCACAGGCGCCGAGCCAAACTTTGCTTCTTTTTAAGACAGAGTCTCACTCTGTCACCCAGGCTACAGTGCTATGTCCTCAGCCTACCTCACAGCAACCTCAAACTCCTAGGCTCAAGCAATCCTCCCACCTCTACCTCCTGAGTAGCTGGGACTATAGGCACCTGCTATAATGCCAGGCTAATTTTTTTATTTTCAGGAGAGACAGGGGTCTCATTCTTGCTCAGGCTGGTCTTGAATTCCTGAGCTAGGTGTAAACCACCAACCCAGCCTCATTTAAACTTTAAAAATTTTAATTAACATTATTTTGACAAGTTTAATTAATTAAAATGCTTTATTCTCCATTACCTATTTGTTTCTTCCTAAAACCATATTTAGACAGGAGAGGTTTAAAGGTACTAGATTTAATGTTTAGTTTTTAGGTAACTTAATATCCAACAAAATAAACTTAACTGTGCCAGAAGCAGATACAGAATGAAAATGATCAACCATCATAAAAGTCTGAGGAAAATACATAAAAGTAATGCCAAAAGATAGCTCACTGGTGACTTACAGGGGCAGGCTCATCCAGATTTTCAGTTCCTCTTGAAAAAAAAAAATTCAAAAGCTCTAGCTAGAGAGGGCCCACAGAACTAAATTACTACTATCAGCTAAAGCTAAGATGACATTATCCCTTTAGAGATGGCAAGAACTCTTCAATTTGTTCAGGTTCCATGACACTTAAATTCACTCACTGTCACTACCTTCATAGCTACATGTACCTGAGTTTTCAAACCCTAGCAGGTCTATTTCTTTTAGTGCCTCAACTCAACATAATTGAGACTTATACTGACGTTTCCCCTAGATTTGCTATGACCAGTTGGGGCAGACTTAAAAAATCTGTTTATTGGGCGGCGCCTGTGGCTCAAGAACGGTGCCAGCCCCATATGCCGGAGGTGGAGGGTTCAAACCCAGCCCTGGCCAAAGACTGCAAAAAAAAAAAAGATCTGTTTATTAATAGTAAATTATAATAACATATACACTCTACTATGAACTAGAAAATATATAAAGAATGCTGATGATACAATACCAAATGTATAAAAATTATTAGCAATTTAGTATATTTGCAACCCAGATAGACAAACCCAGATAACCTTACTTACTACATTCATTAATATAAGAAAACCATTTCCATGTAGAAAATCAAAACAAGAAACAAAACATCTTTGTTCCTCCAACATGAAAAGTGACCCTCTTAAATACACATAAAGGGCACATTAAGTATAAATAAGGTTTTAACAAAATGCTAAAATAAAATACAATAAAATGTTAGGAAAGAAATAGGAATATAATTCTAAGCATTTACTCATTAGCTAGAATTATTGTTTACCTCATTTAATGAAAAGGGAAACTTTTTTTATCACAACTTTGAGGTAACTGCTGAGATAACTCTTTTTAGTTACCAAAGAAAAATCTACACAGTTCTAGATACAAAAAGCCGTGAGTTAATAAAAAAAGAAAATCTAACAGACTTACCCGCTCTGTGGCTCCTTCCTCCCCTGGTAGACATGCAGCAGCAGCACAAGCTATTTCCATTATAGCAGAGCTAGTAGGAGCATCAGTCGTTGATGAAGACCTGGGTCGGCCTGACTGCATGACAGCTGTCATCTCCTGGCCAGATTTCCTGTTGATTTGGGGACTTCCTTTTGGGGCCTCTGGCTTGCCCCGCCTACTATGCAAGCTTGTCCCTCTCTTCATCTTGGGTGGCACTCGAATCTGCTGCAGGACACGATTCAGAGCTGTAGGGTGGGTGGGGACACCATCAATCTCAGCACATGCGTTCTGGCTTTCCAGATCCATCTCAGGTTCTGGATCTGTCTGAATCTGCTGCACATCATGTGGAGACACTGATGACCTCCTGCGCTGGTGCTGGAAGAGATGCTTCAAGCCTTGGCCAATCACATTAATGTTCTCCAAAGCATTGTGGGTCATTTTAGACAACTTTTGTTCTGATTCTGTCTGCTTTCTGGCCTCTGCATCTTGGGATTTGCCTCCAGGATCAGGATCCTCATATAACTGTTCACTGCCCGAAGGCTCCATCAGTAGACTTAATATGCTTATTTGCAAACTTAAAAATTTTTAAACATACCAAGACTGTCAAATTAGGTAGGCATTTGCTTCAACAGTGACTACGCATGCAGCTGTGAGACGGAGGCTTCATGCCTATCTAATGTTAAAAAAAAAAAAAAAAAAGAACCTTATATTATAAATCCATGCAGAAACTCCAGTGTTAGAAAAACATGCTGCTAGCCAAACAAATAGGCACATTCATTAAGCAATCTTTAATCAGAAGATTAAAAGATGTTATTTAAATAGTGGGCAATAATTATTTTCTAGAAAAGAAGAAAAACCCCAGAGCAAGTACACAGGAAATGAAAACAGCAATAATTGTTTTTAATCCCTACAAGTTTCAATATATGAAGAAATATATCCATATATGAAGTATATGGATACTAGAAGAGCCATCTTAAAATAGACACCATAATAGTAGTTGATAGAACAGCCATTACTTAGGAAATCAAGAGAACAGACCACCCAACAGGTTCATTCTAGCCGAAGCAATTTAATTCCCTTTCATGCATAACTACAGTTAATTATCCACATGCTAAAACTCAGTAAATTCAAAGAACAGTAATGAGAAGTAGCTATCCCAATCTAATTGCATGTGGATTTTAACGGAAAACAGGGACCCGTCAACCATTCATGTTCATTAAGTTCATTAATAACTACACATGACAGGAAGAAAATGGTAATAAAAATTATTGTAATTTGAATTCCTTGCTAAAGTACACATGACTTTTCTGGCACCAGAAAAGTCCAGACAGAGTAAGTCTTCAGAGAGACTAGAGCTTTGCTCCATACCAACTTTAGAGAAAGGAGATTCAAAGAAATCCCTTTCTCTATAGCGTCATCCCTGACAGCTTCCCATATATCCACACAAGCTGTAAAGCAAAGAAGTAACAAAATAACTGGGTATGATGGAAGAGTAAATGAAAGATTTCAAATAGCACCCATACACCAGTATTAAATATTAAATGCAAGAAATTCAAAGGAAGCTGAAACTAAGATATGTAAAGTCAGCACAACTGCCACGGCTACTGAGATCACATGCAACAAATAAATAAATAAATGGGGGGATGGCAGAGGATGAGATTTTTCCTAACAGAAATTTGTTTTTGTATTTTGTGCAAACATACAGAAGGTACCCAAACATTGTACACACACTCTTATGCACATTTTAAGAAAGGAAAAAACAATTAATATTGTAATATTCAATATATACTAATAACAAAAGATGAATACAAGTCACGTCTGAGTTCCGCAATTACAAGAGATATTCAAAGTATACATATATTATATAATACATAGATAATATCTCTTATAATGTGTATACATTTTTGGCACCCCTAGTATAAAACAAAACTGTATAAATGCACAGAAGTTGCTAGAGAGAACTTCTTTCTAAGGTTCCATATTTCCATATTTTCCCTTGATTTTGTGTTTAAAGGACTTTAAAACTCCCTGTACTACCAAGTACTATGAACAATCTAAGCCACTATCAATGAAGCCATACAATGCTCGTGTCCTATGGATATACAAACTCAAGCCATAAATTAGCTGGTTACTAGAATTCAGAGGAACAGGAATACAAACCCACTGAAGCTTCCTTCCTGGTTACTACTCTCAGAAGACTTTCTTACTATATTATATGAAAATGTCAGTATGGCTCCATTGTCCATATTTTTTCCTGCCTGTTCCCCCATCTCCTAACCTCTTCATGACTCAGGAGCAGAAACAGGGAAACGGGTTAAAGATATTTTTCTCTCACCAGTACCTTCCTACTTTCTAAGTACCACAAAATTGTTCTAACTTAGGCAAAGAAATAGCAACCATGAGAATATAAAGTTTCACTGCTTTTCACCCAAATTCTTGTGGCCCTACTGAAATCATGCTGCCCTGCTGTGGCCTCCTATCCATTTCCTGATTGTGCTTTTGTTTGTATCTTTCCATTTGAGAGAGCTACCCAAAGAAACTTTTAACTCTCACTAGATTAATGACTGTTGGGGTCTCTGAGACTTACTGTTGACATAAATTTAGCCAGTAATGGCTATTTTTCAATTATTCTCACCCTTCCTCATGAGTTTGTCTGGTAGACTAACTAATTATTGAATTATTTCTAACCTGTAAAGCCTTGAACTCCTCAGATAAAACGGGCTATGTAAACAAAATCATCCAGTAATACTGGAAATCAACTCATCTCTTCTTGTACTGGGCTACTTAGATCCTGTGAAAGCAAGACACTTCTTCCCTACTTGCACTGCATTAACTGAATAATACAACTTTTTTGTTGTTATAAGTGAAATACATAATGTTTATCCCATGAGATTAAAAGATACTTGAATAAAGGAATGGTGTCAAGGTTAGCTGAGAAACCAAACGAATTCAAATGCACAGGCATTAAGAATTTATTACTCGGTAAATCTATTTCTTTACAAATTAATGGCAGCATTATAGACTATCAGGTGGCATCTATTTGCTTCATATGTAAAAAAAGAAGACTGTGGTACATTTTAAATGTAACTTCATTTAACATTTGACTAGCATTTGTGCATCATTCATTTTCAAACAATTCAAAATGATAGTTGATGGCAAAGAAATACTAGCATTCCCTAAGAAAAGCTAGAAACAAACTAATTTCCCAGCCAAAGCTATCTTCACAGCTGCAAAGATTAGGAAATAAAATAGTAGTGAATTCTAGGATTTCCAAAGACAAAACTTACCTTAATCTAGCACAGAATCACCTGGCATGGAACCCTAAAGAAACTTACATTGAGCTTTAAACATCAAGTTTTAAAATAAGAATTTTGAAAAACAATCTACTGCATTAATTATAAAATGTAATCCGGTACTTACACTTGTAGCTATCATCGGCATTACTGCTGTGACAGCAGCACCAAGAAGCATGGTCAAGGTTTTGAAGGTTACTAAAATTTCCTATAGGCCAGTAGAAAATCTTTAAGGCCTCCTTTCAAAATATGCCAAATATTAAGGAAGACCAAATGCTATGCCAAAAATACCAAAGATGTAACGTTGTAATAATTAACTCTTTAAAGTTGCTGACAGTAAGAACACATTTAAGGATTTTAATAATCTCAAAGTTGTATAAGACTCATCTACTTTCTTTTGTATGTCAGTAAAGCTCAAATGAATAAATAACTGCCCAGTTTATAAAATTCTCCAGTTAACTAATATTAAGATCCCTGATTTAACACAAGTTCAGCTGCAAAGCCAAGTATGTTTGGTAAAAAGGAAATGTTGGCTTTTCTTTTATTCACTCAATTTCTCTGAAAAGTAAAGTTCTTACTAATGAAAGTAAACCAGAGGGAAAGAGAAAAGCAAGCAGAAGGAAATGGGAAAAAGAAAAGAGGTGGAAGGAGAGAAAAGCGGGAAAAGAGGGGAAAATAAAAGCCAACCTGTATAGATAGGGCATTTACAATAATTTTGTTAAATTCTTAGAATTTTCAAAAATTAATCTCTCTGCCACAGTTTGCTAAAAAGACATAATATGCCTTTAAGCTCACACTAAGGAAGCAAGTTATTCTAAATTAATATCAGAAATAACTGAAAAAAATTATATTTTTAAACTCCATCAAACATTTAGGAGAGTACTTTATACCAAATTATATACACATTGTTTTTTCTCCCTTTATGTTTTTCTTTCCAATTCTTGAGTTTTTTGATAGATGTGGTAACCAAAGGTTTTGGTTTGGCCATAAACCAAGTTAATTTCATTAACAATGAAGAGTTAGATACTTGCCTTCATCACTCTTCCTCAAGCACTTCTAAGGTGTATAAGAATCCTTTTAGGAAAAACTGAAAAACAAACAATAAGAATTGTAACGTGAAAAATTTAGAAGGGGAAACTTATCATAGATGTACAGAAAAGACTGAAAATGTAATCAAAGTGTCAATAGTCCTTACTGCTCACTGATAGAGTATGATAATTTTTTCTAGTATCTTTTAATGTTTTCTAATTTTTCTGAAATGTAATTAAGAAGAATTATCAAGAAAGAAGATATTCTGGGAAAAAAGAATATTAACTTATCAGCATTTAAAGAGAAAAGTGGAGGCTGGGAATCGTGGCAGAAGCCTGTAATCTCAGCACTTTGGGGGGCCAAGGGGAGTGGATTGCCTGAGTTCAGGAGTTCAAGACCAGCATGAGCAAGAGCAAGACCCCATCTCTAAACAATAGCTTGGCACTATGGCAGGCGCCTGAAGTCTCAGCTACATGGGAGGCTGAGGCAAGAGGATCACTTGAGCCCAAGAGCTTGAGGTTGCTGTGAGATACGATGCCACGGCACTCTACTGAGGGTGATAAAGTAAGACTCTGTCTCCAAGAAAAAAAAAGAGAGAAAGCAGAAAATGTCCAAGATAACAATAAATATTTTTAACACTATCATACTGAGTAAGGAACAGGCATTCCATTAATTCTAATCTTAATGTTAACACGCAATATAAAACAAACACATGAAAGCATCACAATTTTTATGAGTAAATATTTTTTAAAGTAGCTTTCAAATCTGTATCTGCAATTTTATATTCAAAGGCTACTCTAAAAACCGTATCTACCATGTACAATTGAGAAGTGAAGAAGCAAAGCCAGGCTCAGGCACTCAGACCTGTAATCTTAGCACTCTCAGAGGCCAAGGCAGGTGGATTACCTGAGCTTACAGGTTCGAAACCAGCCTGAGTAAGTGTGAGCCCCCATCTCTAAAAAACAGCTGAGCATTGTGGCAGGCACCTGTATTCCCAGCTACTCGGGAGGCTGAGATAAGAGTACCGCTTGAGCCCACGAGATTGAGGTTGATGTGAGCTATGATACCATGCTTTTACCAAGGGTGACAAATTAAGACTCTGTCTCAAAATAAATAAATAAATAAAATAAAAATAAATTTTAAAAATGTGAGACGCCCGAAAATTAGTATTTCCCTGGAAAACGAGCTTTTAACAGCCATTACCAAAGAAGCAATTTAATTAAACAAGTAGTTTGGAGACATCTGCTATAGACCCACCATTATATAGATCTGCCTTCATGGAAGTCATAATCTAGGATACAAAGTAAGATTTACTTACTTCAAACACTGGAAAACGGATAATTAACTGCTAAAGTATGTAAGGATGACTGTAATTACCATTAAAAGTAAGGAAGATCAGTCAGGATTGGATTTGTTTGGGAAACACATGAAAAAGTGCTCACCTTCCCAAATCATCACAGAAAGATAAATCAAAACCACTTTAAAATATCACCTAACCCCACTGAGAATAGCCCACATCACAAGGTGCCAAAACTGCAGATGCTGGTATGGGTGCAGAGAGAGGGGTACACTTATGTACTGCTGGTGGGATTGCAAACTAGCTCAGCCTATTTGGAAAGAAGTATGGAGATTCCTCAAAAGAACTTAAAAGTAGACCTCCCATTTGACCCCACAATCAAACTAGGTATCTATCCAGATGAAAAAAATTCATTTTACTACAATGTGCACTCATGTTTATAGCAGTTCAACTCACAACTGCAAAAATGCCTATCAACCCATAAATAGATTAATAAATTGTGGTATATTTATACCTTTAAATACTATTCAGCACCCACAAAAGGAGATGGAGACATTGCATCTTTTGTATTTACCTGGATGGATTTAGAGAACACTCTCTTAAGTACCTCAATAATGGAAAAGCAGGGATCCCATGTCAACTACATGCCCACACAAGAGAAAACCACAATTAAATTCAAGAATGTTCAGTGGGTCGTGTGCCAGCCACATACACCCGGGCTGGCAGGTTCGAACACAGCCCAGGCCTGCTAAAGACAACAATGACAACTACAACAAAAAAACACCCAGGCGTTGTGGTGGGCGCTTATAGTTCCAGCTACCTGGGAGGCTGAGGCAAGAGAATTATTTAAGCCCAAGAGTTTGAGGTTGCTGTGAGCTATGATGCCATAGCACTCTACTGAGAGCAACATAGTGAGATACTCTGTCTCAAAAAAGTAAAAAAATAAAATAAAATACAAATAAATTCAAGAAGAGGGGAAAGGAAGGAGTAGGCTGGTAAGTTTCCACCTAACGGGTACAATGTAGGGGTATTTAGCACACTTCTGGGTGAAGGACTCAACTGCAACTTGTGAACTAATCATGAATACCCACATACGAACCTGAAATTAAATATATGTGTGTGTGTATATTTTTTTTTAATTTTTTTTAACTAGGCTTTTACTGAGCTCTGAAGGACAAGATGGATGGACATGCAGAAAGATACAGGCCAAATTTCCAGCCAAAAAGCAGTAAATGCAGTTCAGTCTGGGGTCCAGTAAAGAGTCCTGATGGACCATACTGGTAGATATACATTTCTGAGTAGAAGAAATATAACACTGAATAGACAAGGCTGGGAAGCTAAAGAGGGCTTCAAATGTTGGGTAATTATTTATTGAATGCTTATATATGTTAGGTATTAAACTAAACTGAGGTGATTTATATATACTATCTCTAATCCTTATAATAACCCCGCAAGAAAGGGTTAAGTTACTCCCAATTTATATTTGAAAAGCTAAGGCCAAAAAAGGTCTAGTGACTAAAATTTTGGCTTGATATAGTAGACAAGAGCCATTTTAGGATTTTAGAATATATAGGATGTTTCGGGACTAATAATCTAGAGGTATGTAAAATGCATTAGAAGAGTAAAAGACTGTAAGGAGAGAAATTTGGTAAGCAACTTGTAATAATTTAGAAAAAAGTGGTAAGAAAGAGCTGAGCCCATAGGTATGGCTGGGAATGGGTCATAAGAAACTAAATGGAAAGGAGTGAGCACACAAAAAAGTACTAAAGAGTCAACAGAAATTCCTCATATTATCATAATAAATCTTGAAAAAGCATCTAATAAAACTGATACTTATAGTTATTAGCTGGAAATTTACTTAAACATACAATCATCCAATTCATTCTTATTTCAACAATAAAACATCATGCATGTTTTATTTAGCTCAAAAGACCTTTGTTGCCTTTCTTTTAAAAAAAAAAAAAAAGAGGCTTGAAATTTTATTTATTTATTTATTTAGTTTGCAGTTTTTGGCTGGGGCCAGGTTTGAACCTGCCACCTCAGGTATATAGGGCTGGGACCCTACTCCTTAAGTCACAGGTGCCACCTCCTTTTTGTTGCCTTTTAACAAATCTCATTGGCTCTCTCTAGTCTGTGTGAGAGTTATTTTCTTGTATCCAACATTGGTAAAATGTCCTTTATTGCTCTGGACCTAAAAGAGCTCAGTTGGTCATATTGTTTTTGTTTATTTTCTTAAATATTTCTCAAGTCTGGAGTTCTGTAAAGAGGCCCGATGGACCATTCAAGATTTTACAACTATAAAATTTCATTTTTCTTGGGCAGCACCTGTGGCTCAGTAGGTAGGGCGACAGCCCCATATACTGAAGGTGGTGGGGTCAAACCCGGCCCCAACCAAACTGCAACAAAAAATAGCTGGGCATTGTGGCGGACGCCTGTAGTCCCAGCTACTTGGGAGGCTGAGGCAAGAGAATCGCCTAAGCCCAGGAGTTGGAGGTTGCTGTGAGGTGTGACGCCACAGCACTCTACCGAGAGTGATAAAGTGAGACTATCTCTTTAAAAAAAAATTCATTTTTCCTTCCTCTCACACATCATTTACAACACAGTAAAGTAGAAAATTTTTAACTACCCAAGAAAGCTTACCTATCTTTCCATGGATTCTTTGGAAATCTCTTTTTCTACAGTCTTCAGTAAAGAGCTTATTATGACCAGTGTTTGCTATTCAAGGCTATTTTCATGCTGTCAACAAGTTTTTCCTTTTCAGACATTTAAAAATAAATAAATAAATCCCTCACAGTTTCTCTTACTTTTTCTTTTTTTTTCTGGATGACAGAGGCTTTTTCCATCTGTTACCATATGCTTAGTTTTCCCTAAATAATTATCTAGCTGAACCAGTCCCACCCTACAACCCACCAACAGGGAGATACTCTCTGTTTCAATTTATGAGAGATATAGCAAAATTATTATAGGAATAATGTGTTGTGGATTTCAAATGTATAAAGAATGCAAATATTTCAGAGCATACAGAGTTAGAGTTTCAAGAGTCTTATATCGTCCAAAAAGAGTATAAAAACAAAATAAAACCTGCAATGATTTTTTTTAATTATACTGATTTATATAAAAATTTGAAGTATACAACCATGTATATAGTATGTTATTTGTCCCTTTCTTGAGAGTCTCACTTCATTGCCCAGGCTAGAATGCCATGGCCTTAGCATAGTTCACGGCAACCTCAAACTTCTGGGCTACAGCGATCCTCCTCCCTCAGCTTTCTGAGTAGCAGGCATGCACTACCATGCCTGGCTAATTTTTCTGTTTTAGAAGAGTCAGGGTCTCACTTTTTTCTTTTCTTTTCTTTCTTTTTTTTTTTTGAGACATAGTCTCACTATGTCGCCCTCAGTAGAGTGTTATGGCATCACAGCTCACAGCAACCTCAAACTCTTGGGCTTAAACAATTCTCTTGCCTCAGCCTCTCAAGTAGCTAGGACTACAGGCATCTGCCACAATGCCTGGCTATTTTTTTTGTTGTAGTTGTCACTGTTGTTTGGCGGGCCCCGGGTGGGTTCAACCCCACCAGCCCCAGTGTATGTGGCTGGTACCCTAGCCACTGAGCTATAGGTCCTGTAGTCCTAGCTACTTGGGAGGCTGAGGCACCAAGCCCAGGGTCTCTTTTGCTCGGGCTGATTTCAAACTCCTGAACTCAAGGGATCCTCTGGCCTCAGCCTCCCAGAGTACCAGAATTAAAAGCCAAAGCTACCCCACCCAGCCATATATTATGCTATTATTTTTAAAAGAATGAGTACATACTGTACAGGGCATAGACTATTTCATTCTGGAATGGCAAACAGGTAATTGGTAACTACGTTACTCTAGGGGAAGAACTATACTAACAGAAAAACATTAAAATATTCAAATCCAGGCTTGGCGCCTATAGCTTAAGCAGCTAAGGTGCCAGCCACATACACCAGAGCTGAAGGGTTCGAATCTAACCCGGGTCTGCCAAACAATGACAACTACACCAAAAAATAGCCAGGCATTGTGGTGGGTGCCTGTAGTCCCAGCCCCTTGGGAGGCTAAGGCAAGAGAATTGCTTAAGCCCAGAAGTTGAAGGTTGCTGTGAACTGTGATGCCATGGCACTCTACCCAGGGTGACAGCTTGAGGCTCTGTCTCAAAAAAAATACACTACAATACAATACAATAAAATATTCAACTCCAAAAAAAGATGAGAAAACAAGATCAATGGAACAAGTAAAATACATAAAAATCAATACGTTAAGATGTCAGGCCAAGTGAGGTGGCTCATGCCTGCAATCTTAGCACTCTAGCAGGCTAAGGTCGGAAGATCACTTGAGCTCAAGAATTCAAGATCAGCCTGAGCAAGAGTGAAACGCCATCTCTTCTAAAATTAGAGAAATTAGCTGGGCATTGTAACAGGTATCTGTAGTCCCAGCTACTAGGGAGGCTGAGGCAGGATGATCACTTGAACCCAAGAGTTTGATGTTGCTGTGAGCTAAACTGAAGCCTTGGCACTCTACCCTGGACAACAGAACGAGACTTTGTCTCAAAAAATAAGAAAACATTTAAAAAGTTAAAAAATTAATAACCAGTAATTGTGGTATTTACAAGAATCACACTTAAAAGTAGAGAAAATAGTTAAAAGTATGGGAAAGTCATACCAACACAAACTAACAGAAAGCTGCTCTGGGTATGTTACTGAGGACAGATACCTGGAAAAAGTAAGGCCTAGGGAAAGAGGTCTTCTCTAGAAGACCCCAAGGATACTCCTACAAGGTCTTCCCCATGGTGACTCAGCTTTTAGGAATTTGTAGAAACTTAACTTCTCGGGACCTGGAAACTAACACTTGCTTTCACTTCTGTAAAAGTCTGTAATTCTGTAAAAGCTGGAACCAACTTCTCCAGCTTGATTCAAACCGATCAATGAGAAAGGTACTCGTGGGCGGGAACTTTTTGACTGGAGATTAAAGAAGACTGAGCCAGTCGGGGAGCGCAGCCATTTTGAATTCTTCTGTGCCGTTGTTCTGCTCACATAAAGCCCTTCCTCTTTTAAACACAGCGTTTGGTTGTTCATTCTCTCCACTGAGCCTCATCTTCCACCAATATTTCTAGTATTCAAACTAGACTTTAATGCAAAAACACTGGCTTGGCACGTGTGGCTCAAGTGGCTAAGGCACTAGGCATGTACACCTAAGGTGGGGGGTTGGAATCCAGCCCGGACCCGCCAAACAACAATGATGGCTGCAACCATAGCCTGGCCTTGTGGCGGGCACCTGTGGTCCCAGTTACTTGGGAGGCGTAGGCAGGAGACTTGCTTGAGCCCAGGAGTTGGAGGTTGCTGTGAGCTGTGATGCCACAGCACTCTACCCAGGGGGACAGCTTGAGGCTCTGTCTCAAAAAAAAGTGCAAAAAAATTAATAAAAGAATGATTTATAGAATTAATTATAATTTACCAGAAGATATAATAATTTTAAATTTGTATGCATGTAATAACATAGCCTCCAAATATATAAAGTGAAACTTAGCAGAATTACAAAGAGAAACCAAAAACTCCATAATCATAATAAGGAAATTTTTAATACCTTTTTCAGTAGTTGACAGTACAAATGACCAAAAAGCAGATGTTAGAAATACAGATTTGAATACCATGATTAACAAATTGGACCTAAATAGATATTAATATACCACCGTCACCCAACAAATACAAAATAAATATTCTTTCAAGAAGAAAAAGATCACTTATAAAAACTAACAATATGTTAAGTCCTAAGGCAACTCTCACAAATATTAAAAAGGCTGAAATATACAGAGTAGACTCTCCAGCCACAATGTGGATTCCAAAGGTTAGCACAAAGTAGAAAGAATCACTTTTTTTTTTTCCCTGCAACTAAGATTTCTCCTATTCCAACAGAGTTGGAAAAACAGCTGAGGCTGCACAGGTACCTACAAGCCTCTCTGACCAAAGAAAATAGTACTAACAGCATGGAAGAATCCCACTGAAGGTAGGAAGGTAGAATGTAGAAAGGACGTGGCAGAGCTTAAGAAATTGAGTCAGAGAACTTGAAGATCCAGTAGGAAATATCAATAACAGATGGGACCATGGAGAAGAAAGAATCTCAGAGCTAGACAGTAAAGCTCTTGAGCTAACCCAGGCAATTAAACAGGCAGAAAAGAAAAGAATGAAAGCAGAATATTCACTCAGAGAATTATGAGACTTCACAAAGCATTCAAACACACAAATTATAGGGATCCCTCAAGGAGAAGAATGTCCCAAAGGAATGGAAGCCACACTGGAAAATATCACAAATGAAAACTTCCCACATATCACTAAAAATTCCAAACACTGCTTTTAGAGTAATATCAAACTCCCATTCATCTCAACATAAAACAGAGCATCTCCAACATACCTTATAATGAATCTGTCCAAAGTCAACATGAAAGAGAAAATCCTGCAAGCAGCAAAGATTAATTCCTCATTAACCTCCAGGGGCAGATCCATTAGGGTAACAGAAGATTTTTCAGCTAAAACTTTCCAAGCCAAAAGACAATGGTTATCTACCTTTAATCTTCTTAAACAACATAATTTTCAGCCAAGAATTCTGTATCTTGTTAAACTAAGCTTCAAAATTGATGGGAGAAATCAAATCTTTTACTGATATGCAAACAGTGAGGAAATTCGTAAGATGAGCTCTACAAGAAATACTTAGACCTACTGCCCATGAAATGGTAAAAATTCTAGAAGAAAGTATGGAGAAAATTCTTGAGAATGTCAGCCTGGGGAAAGAGTTTATGTAGACGATTTCTGTAGCACATGCAACAACAATAAAAATAAACAAACAGACAACCTTCAGAATGGGAAAAGATATTTGCATGTTACAAATATGACAAAGGCTTGATATCTAGGCTCTTTTTTTTTTTTTTCTTGAGACAGAGCCTCAAGCAGTCACCCTGGATAGAGTGCCCTGGTGTCACAGCTCACAGCAACCTCGAACTCTTGGGCTAAAGCGATTTTCCTGCCTCAGCCTCCCAAGTAGCTGGGACTATAGGCACCTGCCACAACGTCCAGCTATTTGGGGGTTGTAGTTGTCATTGCTGTTTGGCAGGCCCAGGCTGGATTCAAACCCGGCCACTCCTGTGCATGTGGCTGGTGCCTTAGCTGCTAGAGCTACAGGCTCTTTAGAGAATTTAAACTAATCAAGAAAAAAAGACACATCAATCCCATCTATTACTGGGCAAGAAATATGAATAAAACCTCTGAGGAAGACAGATAAATGGCTATCAAACATAAGAAAAAATGCTCATTGTTCCTGATCATCAGAGAATGCAAATCAAAACCACCCTGAGTTATCTCTTAATCCCAGTCAGAACAGCCCATATCACAGAGTCTCAAAGTTGCATATGTTGGCACAGATGTGGAGAGAGGGAAACATTTTTACAGTTGGTGGGACTGCAAACTAATACAACCTCTATGGAAAGAAGTATGGAGAATCCTCAAAGAACTCAAAGTAGACCTCCCAGTTGGTCCTGCAATCCCACTACTAGGCATGTACCCAGAAGAAAAAATCATTTTATCATAAAGACATTTGCACTAGATTACTTATTGCAATTTACAATCACCAAGATTTTAAGTGGAAGCAACCTAAATTCCCATCCACCCAGGAATGGATCAACAAGCTGCAGTATACGTATACCATAGAATACTAGTCAGCCATAAAAAAGATGGAGTCTTTACATCTTTTATATTAACCTGGATGGAGTTGAAACACATTTTTCTTAGTAAAGTATCACAAGAATAGAAAGCAAATATCCAATTTACTCAATACTAATATAAAGTCAGCAGACAATCTAATGCATGCCCACATAGAAGAAAAACTCTTCTGATATTGAATTTTGATCACTGAAAAAAAAAAAAGAAAGAAAGAAAAACTCAATTCAAGTTGGGGGGAAGGGATAACAGAGAGTGAGGAGAGGGAAGGGGACTGGTGTGTTCTCACTTAATGGGTACAATATAAAGGTATTTGGCATATCTCTTGGATGTGAGACACAACTACAAGAGAGACTCTACCTAACAAATGCAAATATTGTAGTTTAGTTTGTACCCACACATTAACTTGAAATTTAAAAATATATATATAAATGATGGCTAGGTCTGGTAGCTCACACCTGTAATCCTAGCACTTTGGGAGACCAAGGTCAGGAGGATTCCTTGAAGCCAGGCATTCAAGACCAGCCAAAGCAAGAGCAAAACCCTATCTCTAGAAATAATAGAAAAATTAGTCAGATATAATGACATATGCCCATAGTCCCAGCTACTCGGTGGGCTGAGGCAGGAGGATCACCTGAGCCCAGAAGTCTGAGGTTGCAGTGAGCTGTAATGATGCCACTGCACTCTAACCCTAGCAACAGAGCAAAACCCTATCTCCGAAAAAAAAAAAAAAAAAAAAGAATACACATGATAAGTCAATAGAGTAAATAAAAGAGGATTATAAAAGCAAGCACAATTTATCAAAGAAGGCCTTAGGAAAAAAAAGAAGTAACAAATGCAACAAACAGAAAACAGCAAGATGGTAAGTTTTAATCTATCCATAATAATGATCAGTATAAATGTGAACATACCACTTAAAAAAGTGTCAAATTGGATAATAAAAGCTTCTACAAGAAGCACATTTAATATAAAGATTCAGATAGGAAAAAAATTAAGCAATGGGGTAGTGCCTGTGGCTCAGTGAGTAGGGCACCGGCCCCATATACCAGCAGTGGCGGGTTCAAACCCAGCCCTGGTCAAACTACAACAACAATAAAAATAGCTGGGTGTTGTGGCAGGCAAGAGAATTGTTTAAGTCCCAGAGTTTGAGGTTGCTGTGAGGTGTGATGCCATAGCATTCTACTGAAAGTGACAAAGTGAGACTCTGTCTCTTAAAAAAAAAAAAATTAAGCAATGAAGAAAACATATCATACAAACACTAATCAAAAGAAAATTAGTATAGCCAAGTGAATTGCAAAGTAGGCTTTAGGGCAGCGCCTGAGGCTTAGTAGGTAGGGCACTGGCCCCAAATACCGAGGGTGGTGGGTTCGAACCTGACCCCGGCCAAATTGCAACAGAAAAATAGCCGGGTGTTTGTGGTGGGTGCCTCTGGTCTCAGTTACTTGGGAGGCTGAGCCAAAAGAATCACCTAAGCCCAGGAGATGGAGGTTTCTGTGAGTTGTGATGCCACGGCACTCTACTGAAGGCAATAAAGTGAGATTCTGTCTCTTAAAAAAAAAAAGCCTGCCAAGGATAAAGGGAGGAATTACATAATGATAACAGTCAATAACAGAGAATGATAGAGTCAATTCTCTAAGGCGACATAACAGTCCTAAATATGTATGGACCTAAATCAAAGTTTCAAAGTGCACAAGGCAAAGACTGAGAGAGGTAAGAGGGGAAACAGACAAACACACAATTATAGTAGTAGATTTTGAATACTCATCTGTCAGTTACTGATAAAACAAGTAGGCAGAAAATCAGAAAGGATATAGGTGACCTGAACAATTGAACACTATTCAATTGTGTTAACTTGACCTAGGTGACATCTGTAGCACACTTCACCCAACAACAGATGAATATACATGCTTTTCAAGTACATATTCAAGTATATATTCACAAAGATATACCATATTCTGGGCCATAAAACAAATCTTAAAAACTACAAAAACTAAATAAAAATACAAAGTACATTCTCAGACCATAAAGGAATAACTAAAATCAGTAACAAAGGATATGAGCAAAATCTCTGAAAACACTGGAATAATAAACAATGTGCTTCTTTTAATCTATGGCTAAAAGAGAGGCGAATGATAGTTTAAAAAATATTTTCAAGTAAATAAAAATTAAAATATACCATTATCAGAATTTATGGGATACAACTAAAATAGTGATTAAAAAATTATTCTTAAATACATCTGATATCAGAAAAGATGATCTAGGCTGGGAATAGTGGCTGGATACCTGCAATCCTAGCACTCTGAAAGAAAAGGTGGGAGGATCCTTAGAGCTCAGGAGTTCAAGTACCCTGAGCAAGAACAACATCCTGTCTCTACTAAAAATAGAAAAATTAGTTGGATGTTGTGGCAATCACCTGTAATCCTAGCTACTTGGGAGGCTGTGGCAGGCAGATTGCTTGAGCCAAGGAATTTGAGGTTGCTGTGAGCTAGACTGATGCCAAGGCTCTCTGACCTGACACAAAAGACTGAAAGACCATCTCAAAAAACAAAAAAAGAAGAAAAAAGAAAAGATGACCTAAAACCAATAACCTAAGCTTTTAATTTAGGAAACTAAAAAGAAATCAGAGCAAATCAAACCTAAGTTAAACACAAGGAAGGAAGTACAGTAGAACGAACCTCTATAAGTTGACCACCCATGGGACTGTAGCAAACTGGCCAACATACAGAGGTGGTCAATATAAGGAACTAGGCCTACTATACCGATATACATACATGTGGTGCATGTCTAATCTATGCAAATTAGGTCAATTTACGGAAATGTTCAATGTATGGAGATAATCAACTATGTTTTTTTTTTTTTTGAGAGCCTCAAGCTGTCCCCCTGGGTAGAGTGCTATGGCATCACAGCTCACAGCAACCTCCAACTCCTGGGCTCAAGCGAGTCTCCTGCCTCCGCCTCCCAAGTAGCTGGGACCACAGGCACCCACCACAACACCTGGCTATTTTTTTTTTTTTTTGGTTGCAGCCATCATTGTTGTTTGGTGGGCCCGGGCTGGATTCGAACCCGCCACCTTAGGTGTATATGGCTGGTACCTTAGCCACTTGAGCCACAGGCGCCGAGCTGAGATAATCAGCTATGAAGGCACTACTGTAATTAATAAACATTGAGTAGAAATCAATGAAACTCACAACAGACTCACAATAGAAACACAAAAGAGAAAAACCAATGTAAGCAAAATATTACTAAAATTGATAAGAATTTTAGCCAGACTAATGAAAAATTAAAGGACACAAATTACTAATTTTAGGAACGACAGAGAGGAGATGTCAACACTGATACAACAGATATTAAAAGGATAATTAAAGACACCATGAACACCTCTATGACACTAAATTCGATAGCTTAGATAAACCAATTCTCAGAAAGATGACAAACTATTAGTACAAGAACTATACAAGGAGAAACATATTTAAATAATTCTATATATTTTTTTAATTTGTATTTAAACTTTCCAGCAAGAAAAACTCCACATTCAGATGGTTTTACTGGTTAACTCCATCAACCATTTTAAAAAAGGGTAAGATGATTCTACACAATCTCTTGCAGAAAAGAGAAGGGAACATTTCTCAACTCATTTTATGAGGCCAACATTACTCTAATACCAAAACAAGATAAAGACACTACAAAAAAACTACAGACTAATATCTCTAATGAACATATATGCAAAAACTTAAAATAGTATTAGTAAATCAAATACAGTGTTCCATTAATACTAAAGGACACTACATTAATCAAAACTATGTAAGGTTTATCCCAGGGATCCTGGGCTTATTCCAACATTTAAAAATCAATGAAATTCATCATATTAACAAACTAAATAAGAGCGCGGTGCCTGTGGCTCAGTGAGTAGGATGCCAGCCCCATATACTGAGGGTGGCAGGTTCAAACCTGGCCCTGGCCAAACTGCAACAAAAAATAGCCGGGTGTTGTGGTGGACACCTGTAGTCCTAGCTACTGGGAAGGCTGAGGCAGAAGAATCGCCTAAACCCAGGAGTTGGAGGTTGCTGTGAGCTGTGACTCCACAGCACTCTACCAAGGGCAACAAAGTGAGACTCTGCCTCTAAAAAAAAAAGAAAGAAAAACCAAAAAACAAACTAAATAAGAAAACTGTATGATCACAATAAATGCAGAAAAAGTATTCGCCTAAATCCAATATTTATGGTAAATACACTAAGAATAGAAAGAACCATTTAGCCTAATAAAAGGCATCCATGAGAAATCTACAAAATCTAGTAGAAAAGAATATTATAGGTGGAAAAGCATTGCCATGATTTTAGGAGTGAAAGGAGATACAGAGGGTGGGCCGCTCTTCATCTGGCATTCACTCAGACAAGGTTTACACTGATAAACCTGGAAAAAATAATTAAAATGTTTAAAACCTATGAATCCTATTACTATGTATATGATAAGACATGTAGGAATAAATTCCAAAAATACCCAAAAATTAGGGTTTTTTTAAAAATCTCATTTACAAGAAGCTACAAACTAAATCCAGGGTTTGCTTTGGCAGTTTTTGCCTATCTCCCCTGCCTCTCTCCTCTCACCATTCCTGAAAGGTAACACCAAGAAAGAAGCTAGCTTATTCTGCGTTGATTCTAATACTTATTGTCTACACCTTTGGCTGGCACTCAAAATCTGATATAAGAAGGCAGCTGAAAGTAAATGAATGAATGAATGAATAAATAAATAAATAAATAAAGGCAGCTGACAGAGAACTGAATCATTTAATTTTCCAACTTACCTCAAACTAGCAAGAATGAAAGTTCTTAGCTAAGGCAACAACACCCAAAGCAAATAGACAACCATCAGAATGGGAAAAGGTATTTGCATATTACGAATCACACAGAAGCTTGATAATGGGCAGCACCTGTGGCTCAAAATAGTAGGGCACTGGCCCCATATATGGGAGGTGGTGAGTTCAAACCCACACCTGGAAAAAAAAAAAAAAAAAAAAAAGCTTGCTAACTAGGATCTATGGAGAACTCACATTACTCAACAAAAAAAGACCAATCTCTTATATCAATGGGCAAGAGACATGAATAGAACCTTCTCTAAGAGAGAAGACAGACAAATGAATGGCTAACAAACATATGAAAAAATGCTCATCAACCCTAATCATCAGAGAAATGCAGATCAAAACCACCCTGAGATATCACCTAACCCCAGTGAGAATGGCCTACATCACAAAGAGTCAATGCTGCAGCTAGTGTGGATGTGGAGAGAAGGGAACACTTTTACACTGCTGGTGGGACTACAAACTAGTACAACCCATTTGGAAGGAAGTATGGAGAACCCTCAAAGAACTCAAATTAGACCTCCCATTTGATCCTGCAATCCCATTACTGAGCATCTACTCTGAAGAAAAAAAAATCATTTTATCATAAGGACATTTACACTAGTCTGTTTATTGCAGCTCAGTTTACAATTGCCAAATTATGAAAACAACCTAAATGCCCACCAATCCAGGAATTGGATTAATTAAGCTGTGGTATATGTATACCACAGAATACTATACAGCCGCTAAAAAGGATGGTGACTTTACATCTTTTGTATTAATCTGGATGAAGTTGAAATACATTCTTCTTAGTATCACAAGAATGGAGAAGCAAGAATCCAAAATGTACTGGCTTGGCATCAGTAGCACAGTGGTTACAGTGCTAGCCTCATACACCAAGAGTGGCAGGTTCGAACCAGGCCCAGGCCAGCTAAACAACTGCAAAAAAAAAAAAAATAGCTGGGCATTGTGTTGGGCACCTGTAGTCCCAGCTACTTGGAAGGCTGAGGCAAGAGAACTGCTTAGCCCCCAAGAGTTTGAGATTACTGTGAGCTGTGATGCCTCAGCACTCTACCAAGGGTGACACAGTGAAACTATGTCTCCAAAAAAAAAAAAAAAAAAGAATCCAATGTACTCAATTCTGATATGAGGACAACTGATGCTAGTACACAGTGGGGGGGAAAGGGAATGGGTGAGTAGAGAGAGGGAAGGGCAGGCCATGGTGTGTGACACACCTCTTGGAAATGGGACATTACTATTAGAGGGACTTTACCCAATAAATGTAAGCAATGTAACCTTAACGATTCCCCAGCATAAAAAATTAAAAAAGAAAAAATTCTTGCCAGGTACAACAACCCACACCTGTAATCCCAGCTACTTGGGAGAATGAGGTGAGAGGAACACTTGTGGCCCAAGAATTCAACACTGCAGGGCAGCTATGATCACGCCACTGCACTGCAGCCTGGGTAAAAGAGCAAGACCTTATACATACATACATACATACAATGTATATATAGAGAGAGACAAATAAATGAACAAATGAAAGGTCTTCAACCCCAAAATACTTCCTTCTTTGATGCTACCTGTGACCTAAAATTAGATCCTTTTGTGATTCCAAAGAAATATCTTACTTCTTTTTGAAAAGAAATATGAAAAGGTAGAGAGGATAGGGGAGGATGTGTGTGAGGCTCAGCATATCTAGAAGACCAGTCTGTCTTAAAAACAAAGCTAGACTGTGAATCAGTCTTTTAAGAATGTTCTAGAGCTATTTCCATTTAGAACAAGTTTCATAATTAACATATATATGAGGTCATTATTATTTTTTTTAGGAGACAGAGCCTCACTCTGTCACCTGGGCTGGTGTGCAATGTGGCCCAATCATAGCCGACTATAGCCTCAAGCTCCTGGGCTTAGATAATTCTCCTGCCTTCAGCCTTCCCAGTAGCTAGGACTACAGATGCACACCAGCACAGCCATATAATTTTTAAATTTTTTGTAGACATAGGATATGGCTGTGATATCCAGACTGATCTCATTTTCCTAGCCTCAAGCCTCCTTGGTCTCCCAAAGTGCTGGAACTATAGGTGTGAGCTACTATGTCCAGCAATATGAGGATTTTAAAGGTGAATCAATAAGCAAGAAAAATAGAGGAGGAGATGGAAGAGGAGAAAGAAGAAGAGGAAGAAGAGGAAGGGCAAGAAGGGAATAAAGGGGAGGAAGAGGAGGAAGAGGGAGAAGAAGAAAGGAGGAAATGAGGAAATGAGGGGAAATAATTCAGAAGCATAAATAATCTTTAAGTATCTCCCTGTCTATAGACATTCCCACCAACTCCCTTAAAGATTACTTTTTGTCCTGCCATCAAGAAGCAGATTTTCGCTCCTTCTCGAATCTCTGGTTTGGCCCACCTGCCTCTACTCCAGTCTTTACCATGTCCATCAGGGTTACCCAGAAGTCCTACAAGGTGTCTACCTTTGCCCCACGGGCCTTCAGCAGCCGCTCATACAGCAGTGGGCCTGATGCCCACATCAGCTCCTCGAGCTTCTCTCAGGTGGGCAGCAGCAGTTTCCAGAGTGGCTTGGGCACCAGCCTAGGTCTGGGTAGAGGCCATGCCGGGGCTGGAGGTATGGGGGCCATCACAGCCGTCACAGTGAACCAGAGCCTGCTGAGCCCACTCAACCTGGAGGTGGACCCCAACATTCAGGCCGTGCGCACCCAAGAGGAGGAGATCAAGACCCTCAACAACAAGTTTGCCTCCTTCATCAACAAGGTGCACTTCCTGGAGCAGCAGAACAAGATGCTGGAGACCAAGTGGAACCTCTTGCAGCAGCAGACAATGGCTCACAGCAACACGGACAGCATGTTTGAAAGCTACATCAACAACCTTCAGCGACAGCTGGACACACTGGGCCAGGAGAAGCTGAAGCTGGAGGCAGAGCTTGGCAACATGCAGGGGCTGGTGGAGGACTTCAAGAATAAGTAAGAGGAGGAGATCAACAAGCGTACAGAGATGGAGAATGAATTTGTCCTCATCAAAAAGGATGTGGAGCCCCTCTCTTCCTCGGTGCTACCTACAGAGGTGGCTGCCATCTCCTATTTGGCATCATGGCTACCCTCAGACCCCTTGTGAAGACGAAGATAGTCAAAAAGAGGATCAAGAAGTTTATCCGGCACCAATCAGACCGATATGTCAAAATTAAGTGTAACTGGCGGAAACCCAGAGGTATTGATAACAAGGTTCAGAGAAGATTCAAGGGCCAGATCTTGATGTCCAACATTGATTACGGGACCTTAAGAAAACAAAGCATATGCTGCCCAGTGGTTTCCAGAAGTTCCTCATCCACAGCCTCAAGGAGCTGGAAGTGCTGCTGACCTGCAACAAATCTTACTGTGCAGAGATTGCTCACAATGTTTCCTCCAAGAACCGCAAAGCCATTGTGGAAAGAGCAGCCCAGCTGGCCATCAGAGTCACCAATCCCAATGCCCGGCTGCGCAGCGAAGAAAATCAATAGACAGCTCATGTGCACATTCTATTTGTAAATATTGCCAAATAAATAAAACAACAAAAAATAAAAAGGATGTGGATGAAGCATACATGAACACGGTTGAGCTAGAGTCCTGCCTGGAAGGGCTGACTGACGAAATCAACATCCTCAGGCAGCTGTATGAAGAGGAGATCTGTGAGCTGCAGTCCCAGATCTTGGACACATCTGTGGTCCTATGGACAACAGCTGCTCCCTGGACATGGACAGCATCATTGCTGAGGTCCGCACCCAGTACGAGGAGATCGCCAACTGCAGCCGGGCTGAGGCTGAGAGCGTGTACCAGACCAAGTATGAGGAGCTGCAGGTGCAGGCTGGGAAGCATGGGGATGACCCGCAGCACATGAAGATGGAGATCTCCAACATGAACTGGAACATCAGCCGGCTCCAGAATAAGATCGAAGTTCTCAAAGGCCAGAGGGCCCCCCCGGAGGCCTCCATTGCGGATGCTGAACAGCATGGGGAGCTGGCTCTTAAGGATGCCAAAGCCAAGCTGACCCAGCTGGAGGCCGCCCTGAGTCAGGCCAAGCAGGACATGGCTCAGCAGCTGCATGAATACCAGATCTGATGAATGGCAAGCTGGCACTGGACGTGGAGATCGCCACCTACTGCAAGCTGCTGGAGGGCAAGGAGAGCCGGCTGGAGTCAGGGATGCAGAACTTGAGTATCCATACGAAGACCACCAGTGGCTACTCAGGTGGCCTAGGCTCGGCCTACAAGGCGGGCCTCATAAGCCCTGGCCTCAGCTATGGTCTGAGCTCCTTCCAGACCGGCTTTGGCTCTGGTGGGGGCTCCAGCTCCTTTAGCCGCACCAGTTCCAGGGCTGTGGTTGTGAAGAAGATTGAGACCCAAGACAGGAAGCTGATGTCTGAGTCCTCTGATGTCCTGCCCAAATGAACTGCCACTGGGCCCTCCAGTCTACCCTCTCACACGGCTGCCACAGAGCCTGTGGGGGAGGCAGCTGTGCCAGGGAGCACATGGAACAGAAGACCCACCTGAGTCTCAGCCCCATCCCTCAGCCCATCCTTGTGGGGAGTTTACCAGCTGGGTTACCCCCTCTTACATACATTCCCAACTAAAAACCAATTTGATTGCTTTTTCCAAAATAAAGCCTCTGCTGCATTGCCAATCAAAAAAAGGAAAAAAAATTACTTTTTGAACTCTCATGGGTAATTACCTATCTCAAAATGAAGATAAGGAAAGAGATCTACCTTTCTTCAGAAGTCTATAATCTTCAAATACTTTTTGAAATAAAGATGCTTAAACTATCATTAAAGTATAAATCAGGCTCGGTGCCTATAGCTCAAGTGGCTAAGGTGCCAGCCACATACACCAGAGCTAGTGGGTTCAAATCCAGCCCAGGCCTGCCAAACAACATTGACAACTACAACCAAAAAATAGCCAGGTATTGTGGTGGGTGCCTATAGTTCCAGCTACTCAGGAGGCTAAGGGAAGAGAATCGCTTAAGCCCAGGAGTTGGAGGTTGCTGTGAGTTGTGATGGCACTGCACTCTACCCAGGGTGACAGTTTGAGGCTCTGTCTCAAAAAAAAATAATAAAAAAAAAATAATT